>NW_004444029.1:7621794-7741987 GCF_000243295.1 Trichechus manatus latirostris
CCAACTCTTCAGACAGGGATTGGACTGGACTGTGGGACATAAAGTGATACTCGTGAGGAGTGTGCCTCTTAGCTCAAGTAGATACAAGAGACTAAACGGTCAGCTTCTATCCGGAGGTGAGATGGGAAGGCAGAGAGGGTTAGGAGTGGAAAGGAGGAGTGTGCTGTCACAGTATGGGGAGAGCAATTAGGGTCACATAACGATGTATGTATAAATTTTTGTATGGAGACTAACTTGAAATGTAAACTTCATTTAAACTACAACAATAAACAAAAAAAATCTATATTAGTTTTTTAGAGCTGCTGAAACAAATCATCACAAACTTGAGTGGCTTAAAGCAACAGAAATTTATTCTTTCACAGTTCTGGAGGCTAGAAGTCGGAAATCAGGGTGTCAGCAGGGCCCTGTTTTCTCCAGAGCCTCTAGGAGAGGATCTTTCCTTGTCTCCTCAGGCTTCTGGTAGCACCAGGCATTTCTTGCCTTGAAGCAGAATAATTCTGATCTCTGCCTGCTCTTCACATGACCATCTTCCTCGGTCTCTGTCTGTGTCTCTTCTCTTACAAGGACACCAGCCATATTGGATTAGGGCCAACCCTGATGACCTCATCGTAACTTGATTGTATCTGCAAGACCCTATTTCCAAACGAGGCCGCATTCACAGGTACCAGGTTTAGGACTTCAGTATATCTTTTTGGGGGACACAACTCAACCCATAACGCTTTTTTTATTATAGTATCCCAGTGGATGTGAAGTGGTATCTCATTGGGTTTTGAGTTGCATTTCCCTGATGGCTGATTATGTTGAACATCTTTTCATGTGTTTATTGACCAAGTCAGATCCTCTGCCGTGTTTTAATTGGGTTATTCATCTTTTTATTTTGTTGAACTGTAAGAATTCATTATGTATTCTAGATACAAGTTCCTCATCAGATACATGGTTTGCAAAATTTTCTCCCAGGCTACGGGTAGTGTTTTCAAAAACTTTCTTATTGGTGCTCTTTGAAGTACAAAAGTTTTTAACTTTAAAGCCAATTAACCAATTTTTGTTTTTGTTGCTTGTGACTTTTCTTTTCTCAGAATCCCCTAATGGCTTACCATTGCACTCATAATAAAAAGCAGAGTCCTTAAAATGCCTTACCAGGTTCTCTTAAAGCCTACACGATTGATCTTCCATGGTCTCCCTGACCTCCTGCCACTCACCCCAATCCAGTAACACTAGATTCCTTGCTGTTTCTCTAACACAATATATTAATCATCTATTGCTACAATAACAATATGTAACAAACCACCCCAAAACTTAATGCTTGAAACAGCCACTGTGAGTCTGTGGCTGGTTTTTCTGGGCTAAGATAATCTTAGCTGGGCTTGCTCATGTGTCTGTGACCAGCTGGTGGTTCTAGTAGGCTGACTAGTCTAGGATGGCCTTGAAAGACACACTTCTCCATGTTTCTCCTCCCCAGGTCTTTTGTATCCTTCTAATAGGCTGGCCTAAGCATGTTCTCATAGCAAGGCCAAGGTGCAAGAGCAAGCAAGTTCAGTTGTGCAAGAGGACAAGAAGAAACTAGTGTTTGCATTTTAAGCCTCTGCTTGGGTCATGTTTGCTAATATTCCATTGCTCAAAGCAAGTCACATGGAGGGTCAGTATGGGAAGAGACTACAAAGTTACAGGGCTAAGGGTGTGGCTACAGGGGAGCCATTAATTAGGATCATTAGTACAATCAGTCTGTCACACCAGTTATGCTCCTAACTTAATGCCTTTGCATGTGTTTCCCCGTTTGGACTGATTTTCTCGTATATCTGCAGGGCTCTCTGCACGGCAGCCTTTCCTTCAGGTCTCTTCTCAAATATCATCTTATCAGTGAGGCCTTCAAGTTTGACCACTCTATAAAATTAGTAAATGCCCTCTCCCCCGTTCTGCTTACCAGCTCTGTTTTCTCCATAACTTTTTATTACCATCTGACATACCCATTTTGTTTGTTTAGTTCTTGTCTTCCCTCAACTACAGTGTGTACTTCATGGTTGCACTGTCTCAGACATTACCTAGAACCCTGGCACAAAGTAGACACTGATTAATTTTTTTTTTTTTTTTTGGGTAAAGGAATGAATTTGCATTGATCCACTTTTACTTAAATTTTAATTACCTCTGAGTTCTAACCTGCCTTCCTGCACTTGGTTAGAATATATAATGGAACACTTCTACTTCTCCTAGAGTCATAGGCATCTGATGTAAGAGTGGTTTTGCGGCTTTGGCCAAATTGTTTTCACCTCTCTGTTTCTTCATCTGTAAAACAGATAATAATAGTCCCATTCTCATTAGGTTGTTGGGAGGCATTAAGTTAATATATACAAAGTGTACAAACAGTGCCTGGCACAAAGTCAGTGCAAAGTCAGCACTACACAAACAGGTACAAGACATATTGCATAATATTCCTGTTACCCACTTGTTAGTGGAATATGTGGCACAGGGACAGTGGAATTGGCAGCTTGAGAGATCTTATACTGATGGAGAAACTGAGAAGTCTTTGAACACTGACAGTGTATATTTTTGGAAGGAGAAGAGCAAAAGCAAATAAAAGAGCCAGGTGATATTTTTCCAGTGTGTGTGTAATAACATTGTATCCTTAAAACGTTCACATACCATCAAGTGTTCTTTACAAAATATTTGTTTTTATTTCAAGGTTTACTAAAAACATAAAACGAGTGAGCATACATTTTAACTCAGTCTCTGTTGGGAATCTTTAAGTAGGATTCTAGACGTATTGGAGAGAAGATAGTTCATTACAGTCATGTGTTGCTTAATGTCCACGATACGTTGTGTGAAATAGGACATTATGTGATTTGGACATAGTATGAACATCATATTATATGGTATAACTTTATGGGACCACGGACGTATATGCGGTTGGATGTTGCCTGAATGGGTGACACATGACTGTACTTGCAGTGGATAGTTTAGGGCATTAGGATGTAATCAGAGCTTCGAACTGCTTCTGCCCAGATCAGTCGTGGCCGAGGAAGCAAAATCAGAACAAACTTGAATTTTTTAATTTTGAGTGAACCAGAACGATAACCAGAATGGGAAAAATTATGGTCAAAGCCCTACTAGAAACTTAATCTCACTATTAGAAAACAAGGGCAGCATATGCATTGCCTAGCAACCAAATCTCTTGACCGTAGGATTTTGAGCAGAGCAGGAAACTGCAGTGCCCTGTCACTTTGAATGTGTGTCACTCTCCATCCTTCTGGCAATAATCTGGTCTTCTACATTGGCCTCCTGAAAGGGCTCAGTACACCTCTTCCGAGTCTCCCATTCCAGGGCTTCAGCCTGTAATTTTACCCATTCCAGTTATTGTTCAGTTCCCCAAATTTAAAAAATTCAGGTCTCTTCTGACTTTGCTTCGTCAACCATGACTAACCAGCTTGAACTGGTTCAAAGCCCTAGATTTAATTCTCTCATGGAACCCCAGTTGAGAAAGAAAATACCACATCTTGTCTAAGGTGGCTCCTCTTTGTCTAACCTTATCTATACCCTATTGTTTTTCTGACCTCCTTTGAACCCTCTGGAATGTTATTTCATGTCTGCCTTGAGCTTACCCAGAATATAGAGTTGTTAGTATTTCCATGCAACCAGTACTTATAAAACTACCTGTCTTATGCTAAGTAGTGTACCTCACCGAAAACCACCAGACCCATGGCCATTGAGTCAGTTGCGACTCATAGTGACCATATATGACAGGGTAGAACTGCCCCATAGGACTTCCAGGGAGCGGCTGGTGGATTCGAACTGCCAGCCTTTTGGTTAGCAGCCAGGCTCTTAGCCACTGTGCCACCAGGGCCCCCAATAGTGTACCTAGGTGCTAGGAATAAAACATTGATCAGCCTGGAGTAGATCACAACTTTACAGAGCTTGTGGTCTTAACAGGCTGTGACTTCCCAGTTGTCTACTTGTGACTGTATTTTCCACAGATGTTTGATTTTAGAACCTTAGGACATGGTGCTCTGGCCTAGGGTCCCAGGGTTCCGGAGAACTGGAGCTACAGGAGAAAGAGGTTGCAGTGAGAGGAAGTTATGGCCAAGAACTGCACCCAAAGGCAGGAAACACAATCTGTTGTGAAGATGTGTACAGATATTTGTAATTGAAAGCCCTGAGTCTGCACTACTTCTTTTGCTTCACGTGATATGCATCTGTATTTTCAGTGAATTTAAATCCTACTCCAAATACAGTTCCATTCAGTTCAGTTTTATGCATGTGGGAAAAAAGAAAAAAGTGATCACTTACCTGTTTACTGAGGAGTCTTTTGAATAGTAGTGTTGAGCAGTTGTTGAATTTTTAAGTAAACTTAGAGCATGACAGATGGACAGTTTAAAATAGTGCATTTGTGGCTCTGTTTGGGTTTTGTTTGTTTGTTTGCTTGTTTTTCAGGCTCTCTGAAACTTTAGGGTTTACCTGATCTTAGTTAGCCAGAAAAACATTTTTTTTAAATCTTTTTATTCCATTTGAGATGAATTTCTAAGTTTGACTCAGAGTTAGAATATTTTCTGCTTACTGATAATATCTTCATGAATCCTTCCCTATTTTTATTTCTCATCCTTTATCTCACAGAAAATCCCTAGGTGGTACAAATGGGTAGTATCTTCTTCCGTTCTGTAAGTTGTCTCTTCACTTTCTTGATGAAGTCCTTTGATGCCCCCAAATTTTTCATTTTGATGAAGTCTAATTTATTTTTTTCTTTCATTTCAGGTGCTTTTGGTGTTATATCCAGTGTCATAACAAGATCTTAAAGCTTTACTCCTATGTTTTTTTCTAAGAATTTTATGGTTTTAGTTCTTGTATTTAGGTCATTGATCAGTTTTAAGTTAATTTTTGTATATTCATCTATATTTTCATTCACTTTAAATCCTACTCCAAATACAATTCTGTTCAGTTCAGTTTTATATATGTGGGGGGAAAGAAAGAAATTGATCACTTACCTCTTTATTGAAGTGAGATAGAGATCCAGCTTCATTCTTTTCCAGTTGTCCCAGCAACATTTGTTGAAGGGACTGTTTTTCTCCTTGTCAAAAGCAATTGGCTGTAGATGCTCCATTGTCTTTTAATGTTACCCATGAGAAGTCCACCACCAAGTTAATTGGAATTATTTTGTAGGAAGCTTTTAGGGTTTTGTTTTGTTTTTCCAATTGTAAGAGTCTGGAATTTCATCATGAAAGGTAGGATTTATCCAGATGTGAGTCTTTTTACTCGGCCTGCTTTGCCTCTTCTGAGCCCTTCCAGCCAGAACATTAATGTTTTCCTTCAGCTCAGGGTATTTTTAAGCTCTTATTTTACTTCTCCTATTGTCTTCATTAGGAATGCCTGTTAAATGAATATTGAACCTCCTAGACGTATTCTTTTACTGGTATTGTCCATCTCCTTTTGCTCTCCCTTTTGGGAAGTTTCTTTATGTTTAAAAATCACTACCATGGTCTTCAATGTTCATTCTTTTATTTACTTATTCTTCTCCCAAATTTTTTTTCCCAATAATAATATTTTTAATTTCTAGAATTTTTTTCCCTAGTATGATAGTTTATTTAAAAATATACAATTTGAGAACTATAGTGTGTTTTCTTAGTTGATTGATCTGATTTTCTTTCTTAAGCATTTTTTTGTTTTGCTTTTAATTTTTTTATTGTGCATTAGGTGAAAGTTTATAGAACAAATTAGTTTCTCGTTCGATTGTACAGAAAGTATTCCATGACATTAGTTTTCGTTCCCCTCAATGTGTCAGCACTTTCCCCGTTTTCGTCCTAGGTTCCCTGTTTCTTTTTGTCCTGATTTTCTATCCCTTCCTGCCTTCTCATCTTTGCTTTTGGGCAGATGTTGTCCTTTGATCTCATATAATTGATTGTTCTAAGGAGCACATTCCCCTGAGGTGTTATTGTTTATTTTATGGGCCTGTCTGTGGTTGCTGAAAGGTGGTCTCCAGGAATGGCTTCAGTTCTAGGTCAGAAGGTGCCTTAGGGCCATAGTCTCAGGGCTTCCTCCAGTCTCTGTCAGACGACTGAGTCTGGTCTTTTTTGGGATTTTTATTTTTTGTTCTACATTTTTCTCCTCCTCTGTCCGGGACCTTCTGTTGTGATCCCAGTCAGAGTAGTTGGTAGTGGTAGCTGCGCACCAGCTAGTTCTTCTGGTCTCGAGGTCATGTAGGCTGTGATTCATGTGGTCCCTTATTCCTTTGGACTAATTGCTCTCAAGTCTTTGATTTTCTTCATTCTCATTTGCTGCAGACGGTAAGAGACCAACAGTTGTGTCTTAGATGACCACTAAAATCTTTTTTCTTTAACATTTTGTTTTAAGGTTATGATGTCTTTGCAAGATTCTATGAGTATAGTACTTTTCCTTTTTCAGTTCTTGTTTGTTACTTGCATTATTTCCATTTTCTCCTTGGCCAGTCATTCTGTTTGTTCATTGTGATCGTTCTCTTTCCTCTTGTTAGATGTTTATAGTCTTGTGATTCTTGACTGTGTATTCATATTTGTGAATAAAGGACTAAGTTGTTTGCAGTACGGAGCTTTGTAGTTATATGAGTCTAACCAGATGCCATCAAGTTGATTTCGACTCAAGGCGATCCCATGGGTGTCAGAGTAGAACTGTGCTCCACAGGGTTTTCAATGACTGACTTTTCAGAAGTAGATCACCAAGCCTTTCTTTGAGTCATCTCTGGGTGGATTTGAACCTCCAACCTTTCAGTTAGCAGCCCAGTGTGTTCACTGCTTGCGCCACCAAGGGATTCCAAATGGTTTTATAGGCTTCTTTTAAATGGAAAGTCTGAGTGTGGCTCTCTGCAAATGTTGTGTATTTATAGGCTGGCCTTCCTCTAGAGTACAGAGATGTGGAGCAGGCAGGCTTTAGGACCACCACAACCGCAAAAGTAAAGGGAGGTTTAGTATAATTTATTTCTGGAAGGAGCTAGTTAACTCTCCGCCTGAATTTTCTTTCTTCCTTTCCTCCCTTTCTTCCAGATTATGAACTATTTAAGCGTATAGAAAAGTATAGCGAATATATAATTTATATCCATGTACCCATTACCCAGCTTTGTTTAATCATGCCTTTTATCATATTTGCTTCAGATTTTTTTAAACAAATTATACACACAGATAAAACACCATCTAGGCTTATTTCTAATTCTTTTCCTTTCCCTCTCTTCCTCTTCAGAGGTAACCACTAATCTGTATTTAGTGTTTATCATACCCATGCATGCTTTTATATTTTTGCCATGGATGTATATGCATAACAGTGTAGAACATCAACTGCATGTTTTAAAGCTGTACATATTTTGGAAGTTGCTTTTTTCACTCAATAGTATGTTTTTGAGATGTGTCCATGTTGATATACTTAGCTCTAGTTCTTTATTTTGATACCAACGTAATGTTTCATTATATGAATATACCAAAGTTTGCCTATTTTTCTCTTAATGAATATTTGGTTGGTTCCAGTATTTTGCTGTTATAACATTGCTACAGTGACTATGTCTTGTACATATGTGAGTATATGATAGCTAGATGATAAGATACTCTCATCTTCAACTTTACTAAACCAAAAAACCCATTCCAGTCAATTCCAACCCATAGCGACCCTAAAGGACAGGGTAGAACTGCCCCTTAGAGTTTCCAAGGATGTAAATCTTTACGGAAGCAGTCTGCTACGTCGTCTTTTCTCCTGCGGAGCAGCTGATGGATTCGAACTGCCGACCTTTTGATTAGCAGCTGAGTACTTTAACCACTGCGCCAGCAGGGCTTCTTCACCTTTACTAGATATGGTCAATTTACTCTCAAACATCTGTATTATACCCACCTGTAGAATATGAGAATGCCTGTTGCTGTACATTGTTGTCAAGTCTTGATATAATTAGACCTAAATTTTTGGCCAGTCTCACAGGTATGAAATGGTTATCTTTTTTTAATTTGCATTTCTTTGGTTATTAATGATGTTATTTATTTCTGTTCATGCATTTATTGGATATTCTGGATCCTCTTTGGTAAACTACCTGTTCATAAATCTTTTGCCCATTTTTCTTTAGGATTATTTGACATTTTCCCAAAAGATAACCAGTTATTCCAGCAGTCCTGTCCCCCACTGAACTGTAATGCCAACTCAAGTAGATAAATACCCATGCCTCTGTTTCTGAGCCCTCTATTCTGTCCTTTTGGTCTCTTTTTCTATCCCTGTATCAATTCCATTACTTTATAAGTCTTGGCTGTCTAATACACCAGACTTCCTTATTCTTCAAAAGTGCCAAAAGGCTATTAATGTGCAGTGTTTCCATAAGAATTTTAGAATCTGTTTTTCAGGTTCCTTGAAAAAAGCCGCTTGGGATTTGGTTTATTGCACTGAATTAATTTGGGAAAATTTGACACCATTATGATATTGAGTCTGTATGTAGGTCTTTGTCAGGGAAAGGGGCACATACACACACACACATACAGAGCATATGGCATAAATGTACAACAAAGTTTAATGGAGAAAAATAAACAAGTACCAGAGCAGGCACAATCCCTGAGCTCTGTTATCCCATGTAGATGTGTGCTTCGGCCAGACGTAACTAGAAGTACTGTATCATGGAAAGGGCTCCTGTGTAATAGCAGGAGTGTTGAGGCTGGAATGGTCTTACTAGAAAGGGGAAGCTTCCTGCTCTCTGGGAGCTGTCATCAGCCTTTCCTTGCACTGAGCTAACTCAGACCTGCTGAGCCAGCTTCTTGAGAGCTACCAAAAAAGCGGGAGGAAATTTAACTCCAGAGTCATCTGAGGTTGTCTCTCCCCAGTCTTCTTTTATGTACTTGCATGTTATTTTGTTGTTCCATAAAAGTTTTGCGTATCTTTTGTTGGATTGATTCCTGGAGTCTTCATAGTTTCCATTGCTGTCTGGAAGAGCATCTTTTCTTAATTGGTGGTGGCTAATGCGTTGGAACACTAGTATACTACTGAATTATATTGAAGAGCTTGATGTCTGTCCTCACAGGCTGGATTGTTTTGTAGGTGGTGGTTTTTTGTTTTTTGCATTTGTCAAGTTTGGGTATCTAGGTTTTGCTGGGTTCATAAAATGAGTTTGGAAGATTTTCTTTTTTAATGCATTAAACCAAAACTTCCAAAAGAATGAATAAATCTGTCTTGGAAGAAGTACAGCCAGAATGCTCCTTAGAAGCGAGGATGGTGAGACTTTGTCTCATCTACTTTGGATGTATTATCAGGAGGGACCAGTCCCTGGGGAATGACATCATGCTTGGTAAAGTAAAGGGTCAGTGAAAAAGAGGAAGACCCTCAGTGTGATGGACTGACACAGTGGCTGCACCAATGGGCTCAAGCATAACAACAATCATGAGGGTGGCGCAGGACCAGGCAGTGTTTCATTCTAGTGTACATAGGGTCACTATGAGTGGGAACCGACTTGGCAGCATCTAACAACAACAACAAACCAAAACCCGTTGCTGTCAAGTCAATTCCTACTCATAGCGACCCTGTAGGACAGAGTGGAACTGTCCCATAAGGAGCGGCTGGTAGATTCAAACTGCCAACCTTTTGGTTAGCAGCCACACGCTTAACCACTGAGCCACCAGGGCCCCTTTAATGCACTATCACCTATTAATTATTGATAATATGTAATTATTGATAATATATATTCTTTAAAGATATGATAGAAACCAATCTGAGCCTGGAGCCTTTTTTTATTGGAAAGAGGGGACCAGTGGCTGTGGTTTTCTTGTGTCATAGCTGCTCTTCTGTTCCCTCCAGAGTGGTCAGCCTGCATTTATATTTTAACATAGGCAGCTTTTGATCAAGACTTTTTTTTTTTTGAATTCTCTTATCTTTTTTTGGAGAGGGAATTTTGCCGTTGTAAAGTCACCTGTTATTTGCTGTTAGTCGCCGTCGAGTCAATTCTGAGCCATGGTGACTGCTTGCGTAGAATACTCCATAGGGTTTTCAAGGCTGTCTCCTTTCAGAAGCAGATCATCAGGCCTTACTTCCAAGGTACTGGATGGGTTTCAGCCACCAGCGTTTTGGTTAGTAGTCCAGTACTTAACCATTTGCATCACCCAAGGACTTCTTGTAAAGTCACTAGACATGATCAGTTGTTTACTAAGATTGCCTGGTTTGAATTGCTGTGGTCTACTAAAGACATTGAAACAGGACAGGAAATCTTCTAGTACCTTTCTTGAAGGTTTTTGTTTTTGATTCTTTCATTTCCTTTTTAAGGTTATTGTAACAGATTTTCCTGTTTTCCAAGAAGGTATTTTAAGGCCAGAGCTATGTATCTGCCATTCTCTTTACAGCATCTTATTCTGTTTCTTAATATGTCTGTATTTTAGCAGTATCATCAAAGTTCTTTCTCTTACTCTTCTGGGGGAATTTGAAAGAATTTTCTCTCCCTGCCTTTCCTTCTCTAATTCCAACTATGGCTCATTGTGGTTTTTCTTCATTCTCTGGATGTCAAATAATTTTTGTTTGGGAAAATAGGAACCTCACTTCCAGACACTCATGGTCTGGCCCTGCCCTACCTAACCGGTCTTACGTATTTATTCCCCAACAAGAAACTTTCATTCTGATCAGCTCAGTCTCCTCATTGCCCCACGCTCATTCCACCATACTAATCATTTTGCCCCCTTTCTCTCTTTCACCTCTTGGGGGAGTGGTTCTGTGTCCTAATGGCACATGACTTTTATCTAAGCAGCTTAAAAAAAAAAGGAGGCTCTGGGTAATAGAGTTCTTAATTTACTGGCCAAAGGACAGAATTACCGAACTAGGATTAAACTTTTTTTCCTCTCATCATATTCCGAAGACAGCTTAAATCTCATTTCTAGCATGGATTGGATACCTGTTATGATTATGGCACCAAGATAAGTGATGAGAGGACAGAAAGATGAATTAGTTCTGTTTCTGATCTCCAAGTAGCCATTAGGCATGAAAAGCGTAATTAACTAAAGAATATCTAACTTATAAAGCAGTTCTGCCTGGGTGTCAGTGCGGTCATCACGGATGAAGTATCATATGGGGGTGATCTGAAGAAGGCATTCATTTTTTCCCCAGCAAATATTGAGTGGAAACAAAACAGACAAAATCCCTGCCCTCCTAGACTTTATATTCTACTGGGGAGTGGGGAAGACATGCGTAATTAACAAAATAAACAAGTAAAATACCTAATAACGTGATCATTTGTACTGTGCAGAAAATGAAGTTAGGAAGGCAGAGAAACCGACTCTGTATGCTTGGGAGGACGAGTGGTTGCCTTGGAATGGTCAGAGAATACCTCATTGATAAGGTGACATTAAAGACATGAATGAAGATTATAAGATGGCTAACCTTGTAGAGATCTAGGGGAAGGGCGTTCCAGGCAGAAGGAATACTGAGTTAGAGATCCTATGTTGGGAAGATCACTGAGACCAAGTGTGATTGGAGACGAGTGAGTGACAGGGAAAATACTAAGAGGTGAGGATAGACAGCAGAAGGTGGGGTCATGTAAAGCCTTATAGATTGTTGGAGGACCTTGGTGATTTTTTTCATGGGGCACCATTGGGGGGTTTTCAACAGAATAATGACATGTGATCTGAAGTTATATTTTTAAAAGATCACTCTGGTGACTAGGCCATTCTAGTTGTGAAACAGAAGCAACCACTTCAGAGACTCTTAGAATAAACAAGGGTAATGATGGTCCAGAAGGTAAGTAGTGGTCTGCTTCCGCATATATTTTTATTTGGAGATGTATCAGAGGTCAAGTGTGAGAAAAAGAGAGTCAAGAATTATGCTAAAGTTTTTGGTTCGAGCAGCTTAAAGAATGGAGTTTGTCATTTTCTGAGGTGAAGATATTGGAGGAGAAACAGGTTCTCTTGAGGGGAGGAAAAAATCGGAAGTTAGTTTTTGAGCATGTTAGGTTTAAAATGCCTATTAGTTATCTGCATAGAGATGTTGAATAAACAAAAAAAAAACAAACCCGTTGCAGCTGATTTGATTCTGACTCATCTCATAGTGACTCTATTTGACAGAGTAGAACTGCCCTGTAGGGTTCCCAAGGAGCAGCTGGTGGGTTTGAACTGCCAGTCTTTTGGTTAGCAGCCATAGCTCTTAACCACTGTACTACCAGGGCTCCGAGATGTTGCATAGGCAGTTGGAAAAAAGGAATCTGAAGTTGAGAGGAGAGGGCAGAGCTGGATTTAAAAATTTGGGCTTCATCAGTCATGTAAATCCACAAGATAGGATGAAATCACCCAGGGAGTGAGTGTGGCTAGAGAAAAGCAGACATCTAACATTTTGGGGGGATATGAGAGATCAGCAAAGGAATCATAAAGGAGAGTACTGAAATATTTAATTGTAGAAAAACTAATAACCTCTGTCATTGTTTTGCAAACTTTAATGTGCATATGAATCAGCATGGGATTTTGGTGTAAAGTGCAGTTTCTGAAACAGTAGGTCTGAGATGGGGCCTGTGATTCTGCCTTTCTAACAAGCGTTCAGAGATGCTGATGCTGCTGGTCTGGGGACCACACTTGGAGTAGCAAGACTGTATACAACAAAAGAAACAAAGTAAAAACAAAAGACTAACATTTGTAGGAGAATGAGGATTAATATCCAGAATATATAAAGAGTATATATAAATCAATAAGAAAATGCAAATAACTCAGTAAAATAAAAGGGAAAAAGAATATGGAAAGAAAGAATTTTCAGAAAGGAAACTCAAATGCTGATAAACATGAAAAATGCTTATTAACCTTTTGGAAAATACAAATTAAAACAACAAGATCACCCTTCAGATTGACAAAAGTTTAAAAGTTTCATAATACCCATTGTTGATGAGATTATGGAGAAAAGGGTGGACTGTCAAACCAGTCAGATAAATTGGATTCATTTTTCATCAAGAAAAAAAAAATCTGACTTCATATTTACCTTCAAATAAACATGTTAACATGTACCTCTGTAACAACCACTAGACTTCTGAATTCTAGGCTGTCTGGATAAGGATTGGAGCCTTGTCAAGAATTTGTTTTATTGATAAAATAAGACCCTGCCCTTAAATTTTCTTTTTCTCTTAAGGGAGTTCCCCTCTTCTCTTAATTGTCTATTTGTTAGGTGCCTTGGAGTTTATACATCTCAGAACAGTAGGATTTGAAATGGATAAGAGCTTTGCTTTTTTTTTTTTTTAATAACATGGATGTCTTAGGCATCTAGTACTGCTATAACAGAAATACTGCAAGGGGATGGTTTCTACCAACAAAAGCTTATTCTCTTACAGTCTAGTAGGCTACAAGTCCAAATTCAGGGCATCAGCTCCAGGGGAAAGCTTTCTCTGTCTGTTGGCTCTGGAGGAAGGTTCTTCTCATCAGTCTTCCCCTGGACTAGGAGCTTCTCCACGCAGGAACCCCGGGTCTAAAGGATGCGCTCTGCTCTCAGTGCTGCTTTCTTGGTAGTATGAGGTCCCCCTGTTTCTGCTTGCTTCTCTTTTATATCTCAAAAGAGATTGGCTCAAGACACAATCCAATCTTGTAGACTGAGTCCTGCCTCAGTAATATAACTGCCGCTAATCCCATCTCATCAACATCATAGAGATAGGATTTACAACACATAGGAAAACCACATCAGATGACAGAATGGTGGACAATCACACAATACTGGGAATCATGGCCTAGCCAAGTAGACAGACATTTTCGGGGACACAATTCAATCCATAACAGTGGAGAATGGTGATTTTGAGAGGGGAGGTAGGAAAGGAGAACTGGTTCTGAAGCAGATCAGTTAGGAAGAGTTCAGATAGAGGACCTGGAACTTGATTCTCTTAAAATTATCCATGCCCACCTCATCCCTGGTTACCACTGCACTTTGAAGACTTTTGAAATAAGCAGTACATATCCATATGAATTCTTATATCACCATTAAAAAGGAGTTAATATATATATGTATATGTATAATATATATGGAAAGAACACTAAAGCATATTCAATGAAGAAAGCAAGTGTTAAAATGTTTTATATATCTATAAAACACTTACGTATACTTGTGTATTTTATATATGGATGTATTTATGCTTTTTACATGAGTAAAAAGGAGAAATGGATGGATGCACACCAAACCATAAACAGCAGTGGACCTGGAAATGTGGGGAAGGTGAAAGAGATTTTCATGGTTTATTTTGAATATTCATGCATTATTTGAACCCTTTATAGTTGAAAATATATTGTATTCTACTAGTGTAGAAACAAGCCTCAAAGTGTTTAATAATTGGAGGGAAAACCACTGTACTAGGAAATGATCTCTGAGGTCTCTGTGCTCTAAGGACACTGGCAGTTACTGCAGTGTAGTTGCGACATTAGAACACTTGTAATTCACATCCTAAGTGATTTTATTTAAATTCTTTTCAAATATTTTCTAGGTGTGGAATATCAAACAGATGATCAAGTTGACACAGGAACACATAGAGGCCCTATTGGACAAGTTTGGTGGGGAGCACAATCCACCGTCAATATACCTGGAGGTGAGCTTTTGAAGACCATCTCTATAGTAATTTTGAAAAGAAAAAAAAGTGAATTTATTAAAAGCATTTGTACTAATAATTTGGGTTATCTTGGTTATTTTAGAGGATGGGATTAGAAATAGATAAGGAGAGAGAATTAGCTTTGCCATTATTATACTTCGTCGTATTGTTTTGTTTCACTTGTTACAATAAACATGTATTACTTTTGTAATTTGGGAAATGTCAAATAAAACAAAGGGGGAAGTCTTTATATAAACTTCAAAATGTTACTCCGGATTGAAAAAAAAAAAAGATTTTAAAAGAGAGAGCGTATTTGGAAGGTCAGCAAACTAGTTACCGTGTTGCAAATGGAGGGGATGTTGTAAAACCTCTTTTTTCCAGAACAAGTCCCCCCAGAATTGGTTTCTGCTTCTTTATGGGTAAAATTTGCAATCTTTAAATAGCCCAGCATTGCTTAGCTCTACTGTTTAATAGTGCCTTGAGGATTGTATCAAGCTTTGAGCATGATTGTGAATTTGTAGGGTTAGTCATTGTTCTTAATCCTATGAGGTAGTTACTATTGTAATCACAGAGAAACTTTCTTGGCATGAGTTTCCTTATGTAAGTCACTCGAGGCTCCACCGCTCGCAAGCTGTTTAGGAATCCAGGCGGTCAGGCTCTGCAGCCCACACTGCTCAGCACTCCCCTCCACAACCTTTCTCTGTGAAAGCTGGTGTCAGTGTAATTGCGGGTCACACAGGGAGATCCCTCTCAGTTACGAATGATCAGGTGACCACTTGCGAGAGATTCTTCGGCAGAGATTGACAGGCTCCTACGTTTCTGAATTAGTAACCTCATTATTCCTGAAAAGGCAGATTAAATCTCATTTCATGAGAATGTAAGTTTGTCTTGCTAAAGGAAACTTGGAAATTTGGAAGTAACAGCTAATAAACGGTTCTGTTCTTTCTCCTCTCCTTCATATGGCTTATCCCAGATCACACTGCCAGTTAATATCATTGCTAGGATTAGAATGCCTATCTGTGAGTACTAGTTAGAGTACTTTGTAATATCCTGTACTGTCTCCTTTTACTCATATGTTTCAGGAGGGCAAGCAGAGGATTCACACAGAGACTAACACTTCTAGTGAAAATAGTAATTCTTTGTTAGGCAGAATGAGACAGAATAACCAGGCATTTTTCTGCCAACATTTTCTGAGTCTTGGGAGACTTCCCCATCCTCAGATGGAAGACATTTGCATCAGTAACCATGGCTTACTCTAGGAGTGATTCACTGCCCTCCACACACACACTTCAGGCTTTGTGCTGTCTGAGGACTGATGGACATTAAAAGCAACAACATTCAGAGAACAGCAACAACAAACCTTTGAGCTTATTCTGTACCTGGCACAGTATTAAATGCATTTATTATTTAATTTAATCCTTAACAATTACCTCTGAGCTAGATACTAGGTATTTTTGTTATCTTTGTTTTACTGGTGAAGAAACAGAGGTTAAGTAACTTGCCCAAGGTTGCACGGCTAGTAAGGGGGAAAATGCATATATCTAACTCAGAAGTCTATGCTCGTGATCACTACTCTGTTACACGTTTATCGTGCCATTGCTTCTCCCACCTCACTCCCAAACAGCTCTTCTCATTCAGGCTAAATCTTTCTAATTCCTTCAGCCATTCTTAGTGGCATGATTTGTAGGCCTTTTACTAGATATATTTGGTCAGTTCCTTTTCAAATTAGACGTCCAAAATTGAACCAACTATTCAAAACAGTCAAACTAGGACAGTACACGGCAGCTCATACCTCACAGGTTACATGATTAGCATGTGGTGAAGCAGGAGATTCTGCAGAGGGTGGTATAGTATAGGGGTTAAGCTGAACTGTGGAGTCACGCAGACCCTGTGCTTGAACCCCAGCTCTGCCTTGGTTTCCACAGACAGGCCACCTAACCTTCCTATACCTCAACTCATTGGTAAAATGATACCACACACATGGTCATTGAAGGCTTGAGTTTATATTTATGAAATAGCATAGTTCCTGATACATAGTAAGTGTTCCATAAATCATCATTCATTCATTCAACAGATATTTGTTGAGTGCCTGCTGACAGTGGCACTGTTCTAGGCCCTGGGGATATAACAGTAAACAAAACAGACAAAAATCTCTGCCTTCAAGCAGCTTCTGTTCTCGTAGGGGGAAGGGGAGGGGAATGACAGACGTTAAACGTATGAACAAGTTAAAACATTGCACTGAGGGGGAGCTTGACTGGGGACGACAGGATTCTTCCCCAGGGAAAATGGACCAGCCCAAGAGAACAGACCTCTAGGCACTGCTAGCTGCAGGCCCTTTGGTGAAAAGCCAAGTCCCTCCTGATCACCCCTCAGACCCACCGTTCCGTGGGCTTTCAAGAGTCCTTAACTTTGATACATGAATGGACGGCTAAGGATAACCAGATATTTGAGGAAAGCTTTTAACAAGAAAGACAAAAGCAGAGCTAGTCAGAAGGAACTCAGAAACAGTGCAGAGCCCAGAAGAAAACTTGAAAATAACTATAATTAACCTTGAAGTTAAAAGAAAATAGAGCGCCTGCTCTTGTCTCATGGCTGTACTGAAAAAGCGGAAAGCGACAGAGAACAAGAAAGAGCTTTTGGAAATTAAAAATACTAAAGCAGGAATTTAAAATATATATAGGTATATGTGTATACTTACATGTATGTACGTATGTGTGTGAGTGAATCAATAAACAAACGTTGGAAGATAAAGTTGAGAAATCTTCCAGAAAGCAGAATAAAAACAGTTGGAAAATATAAAAGATGAGAAAAATTAGAGGGTAAATCCAGGATTTCTGTAAAAATTACAAATGCTTTTGACTATACAAAATAGAAACATCCAATAACAAGTTGCAAAAACAGGTGGAGTCCCGGTGGCATGGTGGTTAAGTGTTCGGCTGCTTACCAAAAGGTCAGCAGTTCAAATCCACCAGCCGCTCCTTGGAAACCCTGTGAGGCAGTTCTGCTCTGTCCAGTAGGGTCGCTATGAGTCGGAATCAACTCTATAGCAGCGGGTTCACGTAACAAGAAGCATGGAGGTTAGTTATTCTAAGGCTGATTCTGCAGCTCAAAGTTGTCAGACACTGGGTGGGTCTCTGCAGTCCTTTGGGCTTTTCTGTCTTGAGGAGCGCGCCCTCACCCAGTGCCTCAAAGCAGGAGGCGGGCACCAGAGAGGTTCTTTTGTGTTCCCAGCTCTTACCAAGGAGGAAAATCTTCCCCCCACCAAAGCCCCTAGAAGTCTTTCCTTTACACCTCATTGACCAGAATGGGGTCACATACACCCTAGACCATTGACCATGCTTACCTTTCCTGAAATAAGAGGCTAAAAAGTCACTTTTCCAGAGTTCACAGTTTTGCTTCAGATCAGTTTGTACACTGGCAAGTAGAAGTTGTGCAATAGTTATTTCATTTCATAGCATTTCAGCAGAAACCCCTTTGATGTTTCCATAGGAAGAAAAGTCTTTATCTCTCCCTGCTTCATCTCTTCCTTATAGCAAGGCAGAGAAATCAGTTATATCACCATCAGAAATCCTCTCCATTTTCTTTTTCTCATTATTTTAATAGAAAGCTTTTAAGTTGCTCTAGATTTTCTCCTACCAACAGATGAATAATCAATTAGTGATTATTAGATTCTGTTGATGGTAATTATGGTGAAACAAGCTATAGTAATCTAAATAAGGAATTTTAAATTTGTCTCCTCAATCTTTGGTTCCTTTTTCTCCCCGTCATTATCCAAAGGAAGAAAGATTAATTTGCTCTGAAAAGTCATTTTCCAGAGATTCTTCTTTTTCTCTCAGTTTTTCTGTATTCATTCATCCAACACATAGTTGAATGCCTTTAGGACCTGATATGTTGGAGCCCAGATGGGAAGGGATGGTGTTTTATGGAATCATTCTGCATATCTAATATGGCATTGAGTCCTGGCTACCTCAGAGTTTATGGTTGTGTGCTAGGGTCCCCTGCAGACTAATGAGGATAATAATAATTCCTGACATTATTGAGTGCTTGCTGTGTACCAGGCTCTATTTTAAGCATACAGTAGCTCATTTAATCCTCAGCCCACCCTGTGAGCTATACTTATTATTTTTATTTCTCTCTTCTAAGTGAAGGAACTGAGGCACAGAGGAGTTTAATAACCTGTTACACAACTAGTTACACAATTGAATAAGCAACTAGTAAGTGGTATAATGAAGATGTGAAGCTACACATTCTGAATTTAGAGCCTGTGCTCCTAATTGCTGTACCCTCCTTACGATGCTGACAGCGTCCTGATTTTTAGTCCATATAGGGCTCAGGGTACTGCAGAGGCATTTCATCAAAACAGATACTGTAATGAAAGGATTTCTGGAAGCTAGTTGCTTCCTGTGGGATGCAGAACAGTCCATTAAATAGCACTTACAAGAAATATGTAAGGTTTCTTTTTATCTTGTGATCAGTAAGAATAAACTTAATGAACTATAATGATGAGAAATAAATTTTTATTTCACTAATTTTTCCTATGTATTTAAATTAAATACATCCTTACCTTTTTAGTCCCATTTTTTGAGAAATAATTCACATACTATAAAATCTACTTTTTAAAAGTGTACAAATTAGTGGGTTTTGGTACAGTACATTCAGAGTTACACAACCATCACCACTATCTAATTCCAGAACATTTTCATCACCCCAAAAAGAAACCGCAGAGCCATTAGCAGTCATTCTCTCCAACCTCTGGCAACCACTAATCTTTCTGTCTCTGTGGATTTGCCTATTCTGGACATTTCATATAAATGGAATCATATAATATGTGGCCTTTTGTGACTGACTTCTTTCATTTCTTTCAAGGTTCATCTAAGTTGTAGCATATGTCAACACCTCATTTCTTTATGTAGCAGGATAATATGCCATTGTATGGATAGGTCACATTTTGTGTATCCATTCATCAATGGATGGACTTTTGAGCTGTCCGTTGAATCATTTGTCTGTTATGAACGATGTTGCTATGAATATTCGTATATAAGATTTTGTATAGAGATACGTTTTCAGTTCTCTTGGTTATATGTCTAGAAATGGAATTGCTGGATCATATAGTAACTTTATGTTTCAACTTTTTGAGGAACTGCCAAACTTCTTCAAAGTGACTGTACCATTTTACATTCTGACCACAATGTACGAGGGTTCCAGTTTCTCCATATCCATCCTAACACTTGTTGTTGTCTGTCTTTTTTATTATAGCCTTCCTAGTAGGTGTAAAGTGGTATCTCACTGTGATTTTGGTTTGCATTTTCCTGATGATTAAAGATGTTGAGCATCTTTTTAATGTGCATATTAGCCATTTATATATCTTCTTTGGAGAAATATCTGTTGAAATCCTTTGCCCATGTTTTAATTGGGCTATTTGCTCTTTTTTTTTTTTTTTTAAAGATTTCATTATTTGTTTATGTGTGTGTGTATATATAACTTTTATTTTTGGTGAAACTGTACACAGCAAAATAGGTTCCCATTCAACAGTTTCTACACATATTGTTCAATGACGGTTACATTCTTCACATTGTGTCAACCTTTTCATTATCTCCATTCCAGTTGCTCCATTCCCGTTAACCTAGTCTCACTGCCCCCCACTCCAGCCTTCTCATCTGTGCTTTAAAGTAATTGTTGACCATTTGGTCTCATATAGATGATTTTTTAAAAAACCACAGTACTCAAGGGTGATATTCTTTACTTTATGAGCTACCATTTAGTGAAAAAATGACTTCAGGAGATAGTTTCGGTTCAGGATTTAAAGTGAACTATTTGTTCTTTTATTATTGAGTTGTTAGAGTTCTTTATATATTCTAGATTCTAGACCTTTTCCAAAGTATGATTTGCAAATATTTTCTTCTATTCTGTGAGTTGTCTTTTTTCAGTTTTTTTATAATGTCCTTTGAAGCACCAATATTTTAATTTGATGAAGTCCAGTTTGTCTATTTTTTCATTGGTTGCTTGTGCTTTTGGTGTCGTATCTAAGAAACCATTGCCAAATCCAAGGATTTGAAGATTTACTCCTGTGTTTCTTCTAAGAGCTGTATAGTTTTAACTCTTACATTTAGGTGTATGATCCATTTTGAGTTAATTTTTCTATGTGGTGTTAGGTAGGAGTCCAGCTTCATTTTTTGCATGTGGATATCCAGTTGCTGCAGCGCCGTTTGTTGAAAAGACTGTCCTTTTCCCATTGAATTATCTTGGCACCATTGTTGAAAATCAGTTGACCATAAGTGGAAGGGTTTATTTCTGGACTCTCAATTCTACTTCACTGTTCTATATATCTGTCCTTATGGCAGTACCACACTAGCTTGATTACTGTAGCTTCAAACTCAACAATAAGGAAGTTATGATATGTGTCCTCAACTAGTTTATAGTTTAAGAGAGTCAAGAACTCAGCTAAATAATAACAATAATAATCACAACAAGAATTACTAGTACTACTTCTGTCACTACTCCTATTAAATACTACTAATAAAAGTATTTATTGGGTTTCGCTAGGCTCTGAAATAATTGTCTTACTTAATCGTTGTGAAATTATTTCACAGATGATAAAATTGAGCCATGTAAAGAAGAGTATGATGCATGCTCTAAAGGAGGTAAAGATAAAGGATACCCCCTTGGATTTTAACAAGCAGAGCTTAGAATTAGACTGAAAAAACAGCAAGATTTGGACAAGAGGAGATGAGGTTTTGCAAAAATTGCCTCCTGAAGAAGTGGTATCTGGTATCTGCACCATCTTGAAGGGCCAAAGGAATTTCATTGTTGTTGATGGTGGTGGTGGTGGTGGTGTCCACTCATGTAGGAGTGACTTGATCACATTTGTTTGGTACAAAAACAGGGAAAGGAAAAGTTGGAAGATAAAAGAGAAAATGGGGATAACAATGGACCCAGCCACCATGGAAGAGGCCTAAACACCCGGTGCTAGCACTGTATTGAGAGTGGAAGAGGGATGGGGAAGGATGTGAGGAACTGGTTAGATACAGAAGTGTAGGGGAAGCTTTTGTTTGATGACTTTGATCTTCAGAATAAATTTGAAGATAATAACTATTTTCAGAGTGAATTAAAGGTTGTTGGGGAATGAAGGTAGGAACCAGAGAAGAATAGGACAGGTTTGCAATAAGCAGTGTGAAGAATGCGATATAATGCTAAAAGTAAGTCATATTAAACAGACAGTACTATGAAGGTCTAGGCAAGGCTTAGTTTCACGAATTGGCAATGGCACCAGTTGTCCTCCTGTTATTATTTTTTTCCCAGCAATATGTGGTAACCAGAGAGAAAGAATGGAATAAGGGCTTACCCTCAGTTGGGATTGGGCAAGCTAGTTGGTGAAGGAACAAGTATTAGCTAGGGAATCTAAGATGCTACCAGTGGCGTTTTTGAGCTGGTGAGCCACAGAGTATGGGTAGGAAGACAGCAAAGTCTCATGTACGAGAAACTGGTTGAGGGGTCAGTGCTGACCGTGAGCAGATTAATGTGGGAGTGAGATGGAAGTTTAAGAAGGTGGGCGAAGTGTGTGAGTGCAGGGTGTGGGAGGTTCCAAATTGCAATCTGATCTTCTCTTGGAACTTTTTGCAAAGAAGGGAGAGGTGGCTGTCTCTGGGTCTTAAAGATGAGATGACAGGTTTCGATAACTATGAGGCGGGAGTGATAAAAGTGTAGTCAGCATCCACGTTAAATGCAGCGAGGATACTGGGCCAAGCCCAGTACAAACCAGGTAGGCCAGTTCCTTGGTAGATTACATTTGTGAGGATGGAGGGCGGTGGAGTAAGCAGATGTTTGTACTTAAGAAAAGGAAGAGCTATTGATAAACATGGTGAAATAATAGTTTGTAATCCATAATGGAGGGAACTGTATCTTTTCAAAACTTAAGCCTAACGTTTTGATAAGGAAATGGCATTTGGAAGATGTGTTGTTTTCATTCATAGCTTTTCCCAGGGCTAACTTTGTGTAGAAAATGGACATGCTTGGATGACAGTAAGTAGGTAAGGTTTGATCTATCCAAGAAGGAGCCTTTGTGTGCCAAGCTGCATGTCTGTAATCTCCAAGGGGTAGGATTGTGTTGGTCTGATTTATTTTTGTGTTCTGAGCCCCAAGCAGTGCCAGACATACGTATGCTCAACACATATTTACGGAATGATTGAAGGCTCAGTAAATGGATCTGGTTGAAAAAGCTCTCTTAAGTAATTGGCCCGTGAAATGGAAAGCTAAATAGAAATACAGCTGAGGAAATTTTGACTTGATTTGTTTATAAAACCCTGATCTGCTGTGAAACATTTCTGGGTCAAGCAAGGCAACTAGTAGGTTGTAAAGAAAGAGAGGGCATTTTGATGTGATTTTGATCCCTTAGCTCAATAGCTCATTTTGCTCTT
Source organism: Trichechus manatus latirostris (assembly GCF_000243295.1). Lineage (NCBI taxonomy): Eukaryota > Metazoa > Chordata > Mammalia > Sirenia > Trichechidae > Trichechus > Trichechus manatus. Next base: position 7,644,700 of record NW_004444029.1, read on the forward strand.
TTCCCTACCTGTCCCCCCCAACCCCCCGCAAAATTTCATGGTAAGACCTAGCATAGCAGGCTCCAGGGCCTTTATGAAAGTGAAATTTCCCTTTCAGTGTCCTCTGCCTTTGATGATTCTCTTGCCTGGAGAGTGAAGTTCAGACTTCAGAGCATGGCATGCTCACTCGCTACAGGCCTGGCCCCTTCCCACCTTTCCAGTCTTAGTATTTATTGTGTACCTATTCTTCATTTAAATTCCACAGACATTCATTGATTTTCCTGCTGTGTATGAGATCCAGCTATGCCAGTCTGTAGTTACTCCTCCATATATTGAGTTGTCTCGCCTTCTTCACTTTGTCATAGAATTTCTCCTACACACAGGGCTCTCCTGCCCACGTCCTCCATTGTCTAAATGCCAGCCTTCCAAGACCTTCCTCCTTTCTTCATCCTCACCTTGTATCAAAAAGGTTCTTTGTTTATTGCTCATATATAGCAGTTACACAAATAAAAACGCATCCACCTGCTTCTCCACGGCCTGATAATAAGCTCCCTTCCTCCCTGGTTCTCCTTTGTAGGCTTTCATAAATGTTTCTAGTATTGCATTTAGTTGGGATGCTGGGGAGAAATAGGGGACCATGGTGTGAGCGATCAGATTACCATTGACTGAATGAACCATGGACGTGAATGTTCCAGTTCATCCCATCTCTTCATTTTCCATATCACTCTGCTCAAGATTCTTCTTCCTTTTAGAATCTGATCTCATGTATGGTCATTTAACTCCATGGTCTCAGTGAGCTGGAACTTCTGGAATGATACCCTGGTGGATAATGGCCCCAGAATTTCTTGACTACAAGGTGTGAGCCACTTCTCAAATAAAATTGTATTCTCCAAGTATTGTATCTGAAGGGAAGGAGGTCATCAGAGACCCATAGTGAGAACAATGAAGTATTTTAACTGACAGCTATTTCAGAAATAAGATGGCAGCGACACATCTTCTAAGCCCTGTTAAGGAGATTTTGGTGGTAATGATGAGATCTGGCACTGTGTACCTGAGTCTTGTTTTTTGACAAATCTCACTCGAACATCCCAGCTCTTGTTCACATTCTCCTTTTTCTAATATTTATCTTCAAGTGTGTAGTGTTTATGTGTGTAGTAGGAAACCTTGTATGCTTACATCTTTTCAAAAAAAAAAAACAAATAAAATACAATTTTAATGGGAACGGGGCCACTTTGACGTAGTATAGCATTTTATCTTATTTTAGGCATGTGGTTTGGGAGGTCAGTTGCGATTTGAATATATGTATGTATGTCAGTTTTTCAATGTCATGTGGTATTTTATAACAAAAGATTTATTGATTTAAAGGTAAAAGTATTCGTATATAGTATCTCCTGCACTTATTTTGTAACTTGTAACTTGACACTCTGTTAGCTAGATTATAAAGAGGTTATAATCAAAAACTTAAAACTTCATATTTCTTTTTGCTGCTGTGGGGACAGAGCCCAGATCCAATGTAAGTCTGCTTTGTTTCGTAGGCCTATGAAGAGTACACCAGCAAGCTGGATTCCCTCCAACAAAGAGAACAACAGTTATTGGAGTCCCTGGGGGATGGAGCTGAGTTTTCTGTTTCTAGCTCTGCATCAACGGACACCGTTACATCTTCTTCCTCTTCTAGCCTTTCAGTGCTGCCTTCATCTCTTTCAGTTTTTCAAAATCCCACAGATGTCTCACGGACCAACCCCAAGTCACCGCAAAAACCTATTGTTAGAGTCTTCCTGCCCAACAAACAGAGAACAGTGGTGAGTCAACTTTTAACATGATCATTTTGCTGTTCCTTTCTTTTTTTTTTTTAAAGAAAGAATAGTTTTTGAAAATGAGGTATATTATCACTTATACTCAGAAGTTATACAGACAGAAGCATTCATTTCCAACAAGAATGAAAAAGACACAGTTATTTGGTGCCTATATTCCTGGAACACACCTACTGTCTTTATTATCTGATTTGACATTTGAATCTATCTACCAAACTTGAACCATACAAAGTCTGAGTACTAATTCAGAATCAGTTTAAGACTTAAGCTTCTTTATTGTCTGTTGCATGTCAGATAAGATTCATTCTTTAGCCTTCAGAAATACCTATTGTGATTTATTATCAAATGTTGAATTTTCTGTATGCTTGGTATTTATTTCCTCTGTCTACATAACTTTTGGTTGTTGATCATTAATTCCACCATTAGAAAAGACTACCATGGATGATCTGTAATCCTCAGGTGTAACAAGTATTGTCAGTTGACTTAATAAATAATGTGTCAGTATGCATCGTTACTTTTTAAATATATACAGTTGCTTTTGATATCAATAAAAAAATTCATTTACCCATACAACTGAAATCAAAGTCATTTTTAACTTTTTTCTCAACTACAGAAATTAAAAATGTAACTGCTGTCATTCAGGGTTCCAAAAATTCTTTTTTGCCTTAAAAATAAAATTTATTATAAAGGCGTCATACTCCCAAAAGTTAAGGATTACTGCATGAGAGAATTAGACTGGAAAATTAATGAAGTTGCCAACCATAAGCCTGTAGTTTTGATGTTACTTAGGAAATCTGTGTTAAGTAGGTGTTCGTTATCAAGGAGATATTTACTGATACTCTTCTGCCCTTTCTTCCATGAACAGTCAAGAGTTGGTTGTAATAAAATAGACTCTTGATTATTCGTGATGCAGAATTATAGAGGGTTATTAAAGTTATTAGTATATTTATTTACAAAATTCAGTTTTCCTCCTTGTCTTTCTAGAGCAGAATGAAATTAAAATTATTTTCCCTGTTTTAAGATAGGGAATTACTACACAGTATCCTTTCCAAATATTGCCCCAGAAAGGTTAATTAGAACTCAGATCTGAAAGGGATGGGGAAGAGCTATAGATGGCATTCTTGGGACTTGGGAGTTTTTAAATACAGATTGAATATCAGATATTATTATAGAATTGTTAATTTTCTTAAGTGCGATAATGGTAATGTGATTATTTAGGAGAATGTCCTTAAGAACTACATGCTTAAGTATTTAGGGGTAAAGTGTTAGGATGCACGTGACTTTTTCCTTTTTTTTAGCTGTAGCTTACGAACAGTAAAGTGTGCACATCTACTAGCACTTGCAGGGGTTCTGCTGTGCCCTCTCCTGCTCACTCCCCACCCTCCAGAGTAACTACCATTCTGACTTCTGTCACAATAAATTAATGTGGAACTTACTTTCAAATGGTATGACAGAAAACAAAATGGAGAGAGAAAGCAAATATAGAAAAATAATACGAATTTTAGAATCTGAGTAGAGAGAATTTGGATGTTCATTGTACCATTTCTTCAAATTTTCTGTGTGTTTGAATTTCATAATAGAATTGGAAAATTCAGACAACATAGAATAAGGAAAAATAGAAAGTTCAAAGGAAACAGTTGTCACTAGAAACAAAAATACTAACGAACGTACTGATACTGATTGAGGAAGTAGTAAGATAACACTTTAAATAAAATCTCAACATGCCAAGCTAGTTCCAGTATATTACTGTTTATTTTTAAGAACTCAATGGATGAAGTAAAAAAAGTAGATGAAACCCAACTGAGGGGAGAATTAGTGAACTCTGGAAAGCAAGGAAAGTGAGATGTGGAAAATATAAAAGAAAGGCTAAGAGGCAAGAAGAGTAGGATGAGCAGGTTCATTGTATACCTAAAAGAAGTTCCAGAGATAAGAAAAGAAAGGAGTAGAGGCAAAACTTGAAGAAATGGTGGCTAACATTTGTGAAAGATTTGAGTCTAAAGATTCTGGAAGCACAGGCCTTCAGTTGCATACATAAATTTGAATCCACACTTACTGGACATAATAAAATGAAAGAAGATTGTTCTGAAAGCATCTAGGAAAAAAAATTATCAAAAGAATTACAGTTAGATTACCAAAAATTCCTCCATAGTGGCTGCAGAAGCCAGAAGACAATAGAACAATATACTCAAAGTGCCGAGAGATGTTTGTAAATCTCAGCTAAGCTCTGAGTTTAGCTGGCTAGCTCAACTGTGAGTGAAGGCAGAATAAAGGCCTTTCCAGACGAGGAGTTTACCTTTCACAAGTTCTGGTTGAAGGAACTACCTAAAAAGGTTTACTTTAGGAAGAAAATTGAGCACAGAAGGAAGGAATGAGAAGTAAGAACTGAACCTAAAACTATAAAGCTTATAGAAGAAAACCTTTGTGACCTGGCGTGTGGCAAAGATTTCTTAGACGTGACACAAGAAGCACGGTCCATAATGAACAAATTGATGAATTGGACTTCATCAAAATTAAAAACTTCTGGTCTTCAGAAGACGGTGGTAAGAGAAAGAAAAAGATAAGCCACAGATAGGGAGATACTCTTTGCAAAGCACATACCTGATAAGGACATGTATCCAGAAAATGTAAAGAACTCTCAAAACTCAATAATAATTCAACTTTTTACAGGTGTACAACTTACTGACAGCAATTACAGTAATCAGCTGTGCAACCCTACCCTTAATCAGTGTGATTTTTCCATCACTGTTGAATTGGCAAAAGTTGTGTGATAGATAATTGGCAATGACAAAAAAAAAGAGTAGCTGCTGAGGCTGCTTATGGACACTTTCCTAGTGGGAGATTTCAGCACACTCATTCCAGTAAGTGATACATCAAGCAGACAGAATGGGTAGGATAATAGAAAACCACAATTTTGGAAATTTGAAGACACTTATAAATAACTCATGCATCAGAGAAGAATTCTAATAGAAAGTAGAGAATATTTAGAACTGCATAAATAACAAAAATATTACATAACAAAACTTGTGGGATACAGATAAAGCAGTGCTGAAAGGAAATTTATAGCTGTAAAAGCTTATATATTATAAAATAAAAACTGAAAAGTAATGAGTTAAGTGTCTTAACTTAAAAAGTTAGAAAAAGTATAACAGCATCAATTAAAAGAATGTGAAAAAGAGGAAAAAACTGAAATAGAAAACAAAATTACAATAGTTACCAGCAGAATAAATGATGACTATTTGAAAAGACTTCAATCTAGCAAGAATGAAAAAGAAATAAAGAGAAAATGGAAGTAATGGAAGAAATGATAAAGATGCCATTGCTGCCATACAGTAGAGATTTGTTAAAATTGAGTACAATGAACAACTTTATATAGAAAGAAATTAGGAAACTTTAAGTAGGTTATTGACTGGAAAAGTATTTCCATACTGAATCAGAAACAAACAGAAAACTTGAATAGGCCTGTGTCTATTAAAGAAATAACCTGTGAATATTCATGTCTAGTTTTACAGGTGCAAATTCTACAAGACATTTAAGGAACATAGATTTCTAGTCATACACGAGTTTTACAGTTTCTTAGAAAAGTAAGAGAGAACACTTCCTACCCCAGTTCATGAGTTTGTATATCTTGGTTCTAAAACCAGACAAAGATTATTTGATGACAGAAAATTAAAGGTTAATTTCATTTGTGGACATATTTTCAGAAGTTCTTAATAAAATATCGGCATACTGAATCCAGTACTATATATATTAAAAGAGTAATAATTATCCCAGGAATGTAGCAGTAATTTTTAGAAAATCAATCCCATTCCAATTAGCAGATTAAAGGAGAAACACTGTTATACTCCCTCTCCAGCTGTGTGTATCTGTAATAACAGCCAGTATTTTTGTTTTTTCATTTGTAAAGTAGTATGATAAACTGTATGTAATGCTCAGCATCTTGTCTTTTTTATTCAAAATTATAATTTTAAGGTATATGTATGTATATGTTGATACATACAAATCTAGTTCATTCAGTTTAACTACTATCCAGTATTCTGACTTCTGAATATACCACCATTTATTATCCATTCCCTTGCTGATGGTCTTGTTTGTTTGTTTGTTTTTACAAACAGTGCTGAAATGAACATCCTTATACAGTACTCTTTGTACTTACGTACATAAGTTACAAGCCCAGAAGTGGAATTCCTGGGGCATGGGTTATATACATTTGGTTCAAAGGTTGAAAAGAACTCAGATCTGAAAAGTATCTAAAACTTCTGAATTAATTTTAGTGTCTGCAGGATGGAAGGTCTGTGAGATCATCTAGAGAAGTGCTTAACCTTTCGATGTTCTGTGGTTTTGAAAGAATGAGTCTTTGGGCTTACCGTAGTCTGAGGTTTATAAACAAATGTCTGTTGATCGTACATAAGATAAATGAAAGGAAGGACAAGGATGCTTTAAAGTCATGCCCTGGTTGTAATTAAGCCAGAAATGCTTATGAAATGGAAGGACTAAGGAGAAGCTACGTTGTTGTTTTAGTCGGTTGAGGGGGAAGAAACATGTAAACAGCTAATACCAGAAATTTTAACTCTGTTACTAGTGCAGATACATAGTGTTAACAGAATAGGTTGAGACTAAAGGAACATCTTTAGATTACAGTCTATGATAGAATCCCAGGTAATACCCTCCTCCCCCTTTATTTTTAGCAGCAGCAAAGCAGAAACCTAAGCTCTTCAAGTGATGTCTTTGTAGACAGGAAGAATAGTGTTTTTTGCATATGGTTTACAATTTGTGAAAACACTCTTACATCCTCTGCTTTGTGCTTTACGGCAACTTTGTGAGGTAAAGTCCGGTGGAGAACAGTATCAGCTCATGTTAGTACTGAAATGACTGTGTTTAATTTTAATAAAGTAGCTGTGGAGCCCAGGACGTTCATGACTCCTGAGTTCTATTGTTAACTTTTGGCAGCAACGAAAGGGCTTCTTTATTGGTTGCTAGGTAAGTATTTTTTCTCCCTTGGGGGACTAATGAGGTAATTGATTACTTTTGATTTTTTTTTTTTTTTTTTAGGATCAGCAATTTAGCATAAAAGACGGACCAGTTATCACAAATCCTGTGGTCACTGATTCTTTGCTAGTTGAATTTCAACTTGACCAGGACTCATACTTAATTCTAAAATTGCTTTTACCTTATGTGTGTGTGTGTGTGTATTTGGTATAAGTAGCCTCTTCTTTTTACTTTAATATTAAAGACTGTGTTGTAAGTAGATCATATCACATTTTTCCTTGGAAACAACATTACGATCAGTGTAACAATCCTGAACAAGGACGTGACATCAAGATAAATGATCAGGAAGCTATCAGTTTAAATTTATGCTCAAATTCCGTGTATCAGCATGTATATTCTGTGCCAGTTGGTACAAGGAGGTCTCAGGAGTACTTCTGTGTCATGAGCACTTAAAGCACATAATAAAGTCTGCACTGTAAACATTTTAAACTACCAAATTAATCTACCAGTTCAGATAATTAAACATATAACAATTTTGATGGCCACCTGAACTTTAGAAGGACTTCTTTACAGATTTCAAAAACTTTTTGTTGAAGATTTTAAACATACATAGAAGTACACTACTGTAATGAACCATCATGAACCCACAATAAAAGATGATTTTTAATTCACTTTGAGAACTGATGTGTGAAAGTTTGGACTGATGCATTTTGTTTTGGTCTGAATTTCCCTTTGGCAAACATTCAGATGATTCCATTGACTGTAGCTCTTTTCTTTGTTCAAACGTAGGCTGCTTGTTTTTTTCTTCTTTGAAAGAAAAATTCTTGCTGCTTTGACAGCCTCATCAAGGACATTTAATTTGGGGGTTTGGAGGAGTGTTATAGACCTGGTTCTTTTGAATATATCTTTTTAGTCTTCCCAGCCTTAAAATATCAGACAACTCCCCCCGCCCCTTTTTTCTTTTTGAATAGGTAGTACTTTGACGTGGTAATGACTTCAAGAAATCTTGTTCCTACTCCTGCCCCTGTACATCCAATCTCCCCTACCCCTGCCCCTGTACGTCCAATCTCCCCTACCCCTGCGCCTGTACATCCAATCTCCCCTGTCCCTGCCCCTGTACAGCCAATCTCCCCTACCCCTGCACATCCAATCTCCCCTGTCCCTGCCCCTGTACATCCAGTCTCCCCGTCCCTGCCCCTGTACATCCAGTCTCCCCTGTCCCTGCCCCTGTACATCCAGTCTCCCCTGTCCCTGCCCCTGTACATCCAGTCTCCCCTGTCCCTGCCCCTGTACATCCAATCTCCCCTGCCCCTTTTAAGTAACTACACTTACAGAGTTTTTTGTTTTCTTTTCTCCATCTGTCTGTCTTTGCTTCCTTCCTTCCTTCCATACTTTCAGTGTTTGTTTAGATATAAGCAAATAGAAATATATGTCCTTACTTCCCTGCTCGTCTTCATACTGCCTTTCATACAGAAGGCATCATGCTGTACGTATGGTTCTGTTATTTGCTTTTAACGCTTATGTAAAGCATCCTGGAAATTTTCCATTTCCATACATGGAGAACTTACATATTCTTTTTTATAGCTGCATTTCCGTTGTATGGATGAACCATGGTTTATTTAACCAGTGCTGTATCTGTAGGCCCTCCAGTTATACCCAGACTTTGCTGTGCAGTCAGTACTGTAGTGACTAACATTGCACGTATGTTATTCGTATGTATTACAGGTATATCTGTGAGGGAAATTTCCAGAAGTAGGCTTGCCCAGATCAAAGGGAGATTTACATTTGTAACCCTGATAGATAGTGCCAAATTTCCGTTCATAGGCCTCGCTTAATTTTGCTATATTACCCAGTGGCTCCACAGGAGAAAGACTTGGCGATCTGCTTCCATAAAGATTACAGCCTAGAAACTAGAGGGCATTTCTCCTCTGTTACACAGGGTCACTATGAGTCGGCATCAACTTGACGGCACCCAGCAACAACCAGCAGTGTATGAAATGCCCGCTTACGCATAGCCTCATCAATAGAGTATATTGGCACACTTTGGGTTTTTTGCCAATCTGATGACTGAAAATATCTTGGCAGGTTTGAGTTTGCTTTTCTCTGAATGAGGTTGAATACCTTGTCATATGTTTGAAGGCCATTTATGTTTCTAAACTGTCTTTCATGTCCTTTGCCCATTTTTCTGTTGGATGGTTAGTCTTGATCTCACTTTGTCAGGGGCTCTTTATATATCAAGAAGATTATATGTGCAGTTTGCGTTTGTCTTTTGACTTTGCCTATAGTGTGTTTGTTTGTTTTGCCATACGAAAGAGTTCTGTGTTTTTTTAAAAGTAGTTGAATTTAATAATTTCCTTTTATGGCTTCCAGATTTTGCATCGTCACTAATGGCCTTTTTCTCTTGAAGGTTATAAAGAACCTTGCCCAGGTTTTCTCTAGCGCTTCTATGATTGGTCCCTTCCTTCCTTTCCTCTCTCCTCGCTTTCTTTCCTTCTTTCTTTCACTGTTTACATCTATGATCCATTTGTAGTTTGTCCTGATGTACAGTATGAAGCGTGTATGAACTTTTTTTTTCTATATTGATTTCAGTTGTCCCAAAATCAGTTGTTAAGAAGTTCATCTTACCCTATTTCAGATGCTGCCTTTACCGTATCCTAATTTCATTTATATGTTAAGGTCTGTTTGGTCTTTCTATTCTGTCCCATTGGTCTGTCCATCTATTGCACAGACTATCATGAAGGAGCAAATAGTACAAAAATTCAGCCTACTGGAGTGGGTGAGGAAGGACAGGTTAATGACTTTGCCTTGTTGGTAGAGTGGGAAATCACATTCCTGCCTGTTGATGAAACATGCACACCCCTTGGCATCAGTGTGTGCAGAGGAGAATAGGGAGGTAGCCATACTTAAGAATGGCATTATTGGAGTGCATGAGGGAAATGTCCAAAGAGGCGGAGGGGTAAACATTGATGGCTTTGTATGCCTTATTATGAAATTTGAATTTTATCCTATAAATAATGGAAAATTTAAAGGAGTCTGTATAAGATTGTATTTTAGGATGGGGTTCTAAGTCTGAGCTCCTCAGCAGTCCACAGACGGGCTTCAGGGTCCATGACCCTCTGAAACTCACACACAGTTAGGAATGCCTTCTTCAGAAAGATTTCTATGATAACATGGGATAGGGGAGATTGAGTGGGATTTAAACTAAAGATAGGATCACCAATCAGGAAGTCTTTGCATTCGTGTAGGCAGAAGATGAGTGGCAAAGGGAAGGAGTGAGCTTTTCCTTCAGTTCATTATTTTCTGGAGGGTACCAGTCCAGTCTCTTTTTGAATATTTCCAGTGATGAGCCTACTCCCTCATAACAAACTTGTCCGTTGCTGGATAGTTTTAATGGTTACATTGAGCTAAAATCTGCCTTCTGTTACTTCTAACCATAGGTCCTAGCGTAGTTTTCTTAATTGTTCCCTTTTCAAAATACTATTTATATTTAGCAGTTTCTGTGGCTCCGTTTTTCCCCTCTAGCCTAAGAGTCCCAGTTTATTTGGAAACTTTTAGTTTGCCAAGTACTTTAGTGATTTAAGAGTGGAACATTTAATTTTATTGTTATTAACTGCACACACAGACACACACCCCCAGTAAAAACTGTGCACCTGCCCTCACACTGTCTCACTGTAGTGCACACTGTTCTGTCAGAAGTTTTACTTACATATTCGTCACATGGGCCTTGGACGGGGTAGGAGAAGGCCAGAGACTGGGATAACTTACAGAGAAAAATTCTTTCTTTTACCTGTCTTTCCACCGCCTTGGACCAGTTACTGTTGCCAGGGATTCAAAAAACTGATTAGCCAGCTTAGGTCGGCTATACCTCTCTCGTACCACATGGATTTCAGGGAAGGCCAGGCTCCCAGAGAAATGGGGTGCTAGGCAGCTAAACCAGTATCACTTGCACACACCAAGATAGGTGTTTTCTTCCTGCCATGGTGAGAATCAGTAAGAAGTCCCTAAGGACCCTCAGTGTGATCGAAAGATAATACATTTCTCAGCTGTCAGCAATGTGGGATCAAAATGGATTTTGCTTTAAATGTTGGACTCTGTTGTTTCTCAGTGGTAGGTACATAGGAGTATGTTCTATTTTTCTATTCTTTTTAAATGTTTGAAATATAATTTCAGTAAAAGACTAAATAAAAATTTTGCTTTGATTCAAGTTGGTGAGTAATAGATACTTGGTTCATAATTTCCCTTTAATGTTAAGTTAGCTCTAGAAATGATGCTGTATCTGATACAGTAATCCACATGACATTTTAAAGGTGTGATATTGTGAAGGTAAATCGTTGAGTTTTTTTGTTTTTGTTTTAATGATGTGTAAAAAATATAATTGATTACCTTTGTCTCATACCGTGTATTTATGACACCATAGGTGCCTGCAAGATGTGGTGTCACCGTCCGGGACAGTCTGAAGAAAGCACTTATGATGAGAGGTCTGATCCCAGAGTGCTGTGCTGTTTACAGAATTCAGGATGGGTATGGTTTGGATGTGATGTGAAATTTTAGATTTAAAAAAAGGGAAAAAACCACAGACGTCAAACCTTGGGGTCTTCTGTAGGGTCTTTACCCAAACCTAGGGGATTGAAAATCAACTTTAGAGAAAAATATTAAATATTAAGTTAACCTAAATAAATCTTGTAGAGCCTTTGAGGAGTTAACATCAAATAATTTTGTGTGACTATGGTGCTTATTACTCTGACGAAATGACTTTATTTGGAGTTTGAAGTTCTTACGATTTTTGAGCCATATGAAATGTGACTTATCTGGATGAGGGACCCCCCCCCCATTTTTAATACAATCTCATAGTTTCACAAAAGGCTTACAAAAATTAACATTTTATACTGAACTGTTTTTCTTTTAAGAAGTATCTAACATTGTGCCAAAGCCCCCAGATTTTGAATCCCTAAAACAAAAAATCCTTTTTGGGGCAAGCTGTCCCTCAAGTACTCTTTTTCTTTGAACGAATAGATAAGTCCATACTTGTGATTTTTTTTTTTTTTTTTGGGACCCCAGGAACAATCCATTTTCTGCTGTTGTAGGTCTTTTCTGGAGCTGACTTGAAGAAAAGAGTACATCTCTTTACCCTGCTGTTTGTCCAAGAGTGATACATTTATTTGGGGTAAACTTAAAAATTAATTTATTGCCATTTAAATTTCTAACGATGGAGCACCAGGGAGCCAAACCTCCCTCACTATTACTAGCCCCTCAATAACCAGTCTTCATATCTTCAGCATGAGGTTCATGAAGAGTTCTAGGTCTGCTAACCAAGAAAGGTCTGTGTCTACGCTTTTCAGAGAGAAGAAACCAATTGGCTGGGACACTGATATTTCCTGGCTCACTGGCGAGGAGTTACATGTAGAAGTGTTGGAGAATGTTCCACTCACAACACACAACTTTGTATGTACCTTTAAAATGTTCACGTTCTCATGAAGGAATTCTTATTCATGAACATGAAAGATCAGTGAATAATTTTGGAATTGACATTTTACCAAAGTTGAAAATCAGTTCTCTTCTTTAAAAACTTGTATTTAAACTGTGAAGTTTTATTTTAATTGTTATACTATCTTTTTAATTTTAAAAAGCAATGCATGTCATTATTAAAAGGAAATTGGAATGGTACAAAAGTATGTAAAGTGAAAATACCCTCCTAGAGGTAAATTTGTTAATAGATTATTCTGTAGTCTTCCAAACTTTTTTCTAGATACACGCACACATGTGTGCTTGTACCTGTAAACCAGAAGTTTTCTCCTTTTTCTTTTGTTTCCCCCACCCCCTTCCCCTTCATTTCATTCCATTTTTTTTCCCTTCCTTAAACCAAGAACAGAGTCATGCTCAGTATGATATTCTTCATCTGTTTTGTTTTAATTCAGCAATACATCATGAATCTCTTTCCATGTCAGTATAATCTAGCTTTATTTTTGTAATGATTTCATATTAGTCCATAAGAATGGGAATTTGGTCTATTTAACCATCCCTCAATTAATAGACATTTAAGTAGTGGTTTTACTCTTTTGCGTACAGGGCTAAAAGGAATTGTTATGTAGACATCTTGACACACTGTGCAATAGCTGAGTATTAAACTCTTCCTTTATCTGGTTTTTGTATTTGCTAGACTCTAGCATAAGCTAAGTGTCACCAGCATGAGGCCTGGAAAGGGGGGCCTTTCCACCTTAGAGGGATGGATACAGTTCCCGCAACTCAAGAGCCTGTTCTCCAAAGGGTAGGCAGAAACCAGAAGTAGAGTGCTCTGTAACGCAGGAGTGTATTTCTTACTATTCTATGTATATGGCATTTTGACCATAGTTTATCCTTTTCTAGAGGGATAGTTATTGCTCCCCTTTCAGCTTCACCTATCTTCCCACGTGCCTTTTGGTTAGTCCCACTGGACACTTAAAGCAGAGGATTGAGGAGTTGATTTTCTTGCGGGGAGGTGTCTGTGCTTCGGGGTCTCCGTTAGTGGTGAATACTGAGATCAGGTTTGTGTTTCAATAAATAAGGCATCTTAGGTTGAGTGTAAGATACACTTAACATCAATCAAATTTAGTGTGTAGCACATGGTTTTATAATGTTGAGCTAGGAAGTTCATTAGTATTGATTTTTTTTTAAACTTGTAGAATTTTGAGTGGGTAAATCTTTTAGGATTTTTATCTTAAGTTTTTAAGAATCCCAGAACAGTTGAGCCTACATTTCATGGGGATACACTCTTTTTCTTAGTGACTGTTCTTAGCTAAAAATTGGATATGAGGGGGGGAAAGAAGATCCAAGTTGGGAAGCATGAGAAAATAGTGGTAAAAGTGCCTCGGAAGCTCCTCTCCAAAAGAGGAGAGATAACCCTAACTTCCGATGAGTTCCAGAGTGTGGAAATCCTCAACACAATTTGAGACCTGCCAGTACATCTGTATTGAGCACCTCTAATTTGCCCACACTGTGTCTGACAGGGGATATAACAACAAATAAGAACAACCAGATCCTTGCTTAAGAATAGAGAGACAGATAGTTTAAGAAGAAATCTCTGGAAGCACTCTTAATTATTGTGTATGTATGAAGTAGTATAGGCACACAGAGTAGAGACTTCTGACCTGGCCTTTGAAGAGTCAGGAAGGTTCCCAAAGGAAGAAGCATCTCAGCTAAGGCCCGATGGATGAGTAGTAAGTAGCGAGTAAAGACTGAAGGGAAGCGTACTCTAGGCAGAGGGAACAGAAGGAAAGCATGTTGCCTTCGAAGTTTTGAACGAAGTGGAGAAGGGATGGCACAAGGTTGGGGAAAGGACGTTACAGTGCAGCAAGAACTAAGGGTGGAAAGAGTCCAGCTCATGAACGGCCTGGTGAGCCACGTTAAAGACTTGGACTTTCCCCAGAAATACATAGTTTGGGAATATAAGTCAATGACAGGAAGACCACAATTGAGCAGAATAATGAAGGAAGAGAAATTGAGGGCCAGTAATATGAGTGGCTAGCAAAGAGGTTCAGATGCCTACAAAATGCGGATGCTGTGAAAACATGTTTTTCTGTGCACTAGTTTCTGATATTCTGCTAGCATTTCTTATGCTGGCAGTATAAAAGATGCCACTGCTAAAGTAAAAATGATATTAAAGAGATTATATAGAGAGACAAATGGAAAACGGGCAGAGCTAGAAAAGGCAATTGCCTGAAAAAAAAAAGTGAGCTATTGGGGCGTTGGGGGTGGGGGGGACACAAAATACATAGAAAAAAATATAAAACGAGTCATTTTAAAACTATCGAAATTTTCTTAAAAAGCCAGAATGGATTTTTGACCAGGATATCATTTTCTTGATGAGACATTCTTTTTTAAATAACTTTTGAAATACTTTTTTATTCCATATTTATTGAAAATAGAGTTTGATAAACTATGGGTGTTGAAGTCAACTTAATGGATCCTGAAAACCATTTTAAATGTAATAGAACAGAAAATTCTAATGTATACCATGTATAGTCAGAGTTAGTATTGTTATATGAATACAAGTATGTACTGGGGCATACGTAAAATATATTTCTTACCGTTGTTTGTGGTCAAAACTGTTTGAGGAACTGAGATGAATTCAGAGTATACAGCAAAGAACAAAAAAAGAATTAGAAGTTACCCATGCTCTCACCGCTCTGAAATAGCCATTGTTAACCTTTTGCTATTTGTTTATCCTTCTTATGTTTTCTGTTTATTATGTACCCCAAACAAACACTTTTTAAACCATTTCTGGCTTTGGTAGTTATCAAGGTAGAGTCTCTCTAGCACAGGTATGTTTATGTGGCCCAGGTAGGGATACCATTTGCCTTTTTGACATGGAGTTCTTAACACGTTGCCCTTAAGTTTCTGAATAGAGAAAGGCTCACAAATAATTGTAGGTTGCCTGAAAGTTCTAATTCTCTAACAAATGGATTAGAAGTACTTGTTATTTTCTTTTAGGGAGCCCCTTATCCTACTCAGAAACCCTGGTGGTGGTGTGGTTAAGAGCTGTGTTTGCTAACCAGAAGGTTGGCAGTTTGAATCCACCAGGCGCTCCTTGGAAACTCTGTGGGGCAGTTCTGCCCTGCCCTATAGGGTTGCTATGAGTCTGAATTGACTCGATGGCAACAGGTTTGTTTTGGTTTTTTTGTCCTAGTTAGTGAGATTAGGAAGACTTATTCTGATTTTCATGATTACATACTAGTTTTAGTCTTTTCGAAATAATTGTTTTTGCATTTTTATCCAGGTAGTACATGTATATGGTTTTTAAAATAGGGGCAGAGGGCCTATAAAGGAAAGTAACCCACTGCCCTGTCACTTGCTAGCTTCTAGTGCTGCTCTCCAGAGGAAACCACTCTTAACTTTGAATGGTTTCTGTTTTAAGCTCTTGTGGTGATTATTTTCATCTTTCTAAATAATATTCTAACGCCACAATGTCTTGCTTTATCAACGTTAGACATGATTTACCCATTACTGATTCCATAGGAGTTAGCTCATTTGCATCACCTCAGTCCTTCTTCCTTCTCCCTCCCCTCCCCCTCCAGCGTTTCTGTTACCTTTGGTTCTTGGTCAGCAAAAGTCAGCATTGCTTAGGTGACTCTCCTTCGTTAGCCCTTACCCTCCATTCACCTCTGTTCTCTCCTTTTGTCAGCTCAGCTTTTACTTTTCTGTTGTCAGGCTTGAAATCAATCGCCAGTCTTTCATCCACTTCCCATTTTCTTGACTTCTGTGTTTTTGAATCGGGTGTTGGAGTAGGAGATAAACACACTTAGTTCATCTACTAGTTTTCGTTTTAGTATCTGAGTATGTAAGGCACTTCTCATGGTGTATGCATATTGAAATTGGTTATTTAAATAAGAGAGTAAATACGTTGATTTCTAAAAGGTTCTTGCAGTTTTTGAAATCCACTGTGATTTTTTACTTTGCAGGTACGGAAAACTTTTTTCACCTTGGCATTTTGTGACTTTTGTCGAAAGCTCCTTTTCCAAGGTTTCCGCTGTCAAACATGTGGTTACAAATTTCACCAGCGCTGTAGTACAGAGGTTCCACTGATGTGCGTTAATTATGACCAACTGGAGTAAGTAATCAAAACAAATCTCTTTTCTGTGTACCATTTTACATCTAAATTTTCTTAATGTGAAACTAGTATGTCTTAAAGTCTGAGAAGTTTTCTATCTGGAACAGTTGTTATAGGGAATAAAATTTAAAAAAATAGTGTGGTTAGAGAGTAACCTATAGTATAGCCAGTTCTTCTCTCCCAGATTCTAATTCTGGTTCAGCTATACATTTAATTTATATTTTATCTTCTCCTTTAATTAGTAAAGACCCCTTACCCATAGAAATCACATTAGGTTGTTTTTTGGAGGAGAGGGAGAATTGTTTCAACTAAGTTAAACATTATATTTTTGGACCACATTTTAGGGGGTCTGATTCTATCAGCTCTTTTGTAAATTATGTTTATTTTCTCTCTCTACCTCACTGCCTCCCTCTCTCCTTCTCTCTCCTTTCTCCTCCCTCTACACCCAGTTTATTTAAAAGTAAGGTATAAAATATTTATTTCCAGTGTGTATCTAAAATTTCTCTCTGCTTTATGCCAAAGTTTCTATCGTGGATTTAGGCCGAGCCTGTTATGATTGTTCTCTGTGTTGTTGCTGCTGCTGTTAAAGTCTTTACTATTTGTCTTAATCACTTGAGCAAATAGAATTCAACTCTATAGTTCAGTAAATTATAGTGATGTACTCTAACTTAGCAGTAGACACTTTTTCTTCTAATTTGTTAACCATAAAGAATGATTTTCCCCTCTAATACTTAGAACTCTGTTGTATAGAAGAATTAGTTTTAGATTCTGAGCTTGCCTTTGAAAGCACAGTATACTTTTTTAAAAGAAGCCTTTAACCAAAAATACAAGTAATCGAATTTTAACAATCGTTTCTGAAAATGGAATTTCATCCTAGATTTTTCTGTTAACTCTGTAATGTCTTCTGGTATATGAAGCTTCTGGGTTTTGCACAAGTTAGGTTTGTTTTGTTCTGTTTTTGTTTTTACCTCACAGTTTGCTGTTTGTCTCCAAGTTCTTTGAACACCACCCAATCCCGCAGGAGGAGACGTCCTTTGCCGAGACTGCCCTTGCTCCGGGATCGTCCCCTCCCGCGCCCCCCTCAGACTCTCCTGGGTATGGTTTGACTCCTGCTGTTCAGTGACGTGCTGTTGGAGTGGTTTCTTCTAGGTTTTTGGTTAATTTTAAACCTTCCCAACATTTGGATTGTTAAATTCAGGATTTTTTTTCGAATAATTTATTTTAAAGCACCAATCAGATCTTTACATGCATTTGGTACAGATAATGGCGTTAAAGCTGACACAGATAGTTTCAGGACTAGTCCTGAAAAAAATCAACCAAGAGCTCAGGTAGAGGGCCTGCCTTGTGCTCGTCTCTTTATTAGCTAGTATCAGCTGAGGAAGTACAGGATTTCCATTGAGAGAAGTGGCGTTAACACAGGAAACAATGGCAAACAGTTTTAGAGTAGTTTATAGTCTGTAATGTATGATGGAGTATATTAAACGAGGTGCTAAGGACATAAGTGTTCTATCATGTTACCAGGAGAAGGGAGTACAGTGAGAGAGAGAGGAGAGCCAGGAAGACGTCACGAAGAAAGTGGGGCTTGAAGTGGGCCTTCAAGAGACTAGCAGCTGAACGAGCCGAGTGAGGGAAAGCCCGGTGCCGTGGTCTGAGGGGAGAGAGACAGCCCAGACACAGGGGAGGGGGAGAGGCTGCTCCACACGGGGACTGATGGGATTACTGAGAGCCTTGCAATTCAGACTGGAATTTAGACTTGACTTCAGAGGGACTGGCCTGATGAAATGGTTGGAAAGGAGGAGTCGCCCGCTGGTGCCGTGCAGATAAATTGACGGAGAGAAGCCTGAGGTGAAGACGGCCCGAGGATGTGCTTGGTAGTGAAGACAGTGAGTGGCCGGGAAGACGAGCTGGAGCTGCCACAGTGCAGAGAGAAGGGACAGTTTCCAGGACTGTAAAAGAGAGAACTATGAATATTTACTAATCAGATGTGGCGGATAAACGGGAGAATGGCTTTCAGTACGACACAAAGGTGTCTTGTGTTCAAACATCATACTAGGATACTAGGGAAAAAGATGATTGTGATGAGCGGAGTGGATGTTAGTTTGCTTTGGAGCATTTCTTAATACACTGGTCTGTTTACTGTTTCCCTACTGGATTTGAAGCTGCATGAATTACACTACATCTAGAGACATATGGTTTTAAAAAAAAGAAGTCCCCACACAGCATTCTGTTTTATACTGTTTCAGAGATATTTAGTTAAGATCAGAAACATTTATTGTTATTTTTAACCCCACTTTCTCCCACTCTTCTCAATGCAGTGTTATTTCTTTAGACTTCTACCTAGAGAGATTTAAAAAAAAAAAAAAAAGAGCTTACCACTCCCACCTGGCCTGTAATTTTACAAAGCCAGCCTTCATAGTGGTGTGCATTCTGCAGGTCTCATAGGTGCGGACATTTGCAGAAGCTTTTTGGGTTAAGGAGTGGTGTGTTTATCTATTTTGGAACACTGGAAAATGTAGCCTGTGTTCTTCCTTTAGGTTGTAACAGCCCTGCACCCTGGTGGAGTCATTTTGTCCCAGCTGGCTGGCTCTGTCTTTAGTTGGATGCAGCTGTGTGCTTCTCAGAAGATGAAAGCAAAATAGCAGATTTTTGTTATTGTTTGATTTGTTTTTTAATTTATCCTTTGGCTCTGATGTTTGCTCCTGACAGAGTATGTAGAGCATGGCGCCCCTTCTAATGGTGGGCGCGGTTCTGTGACAGAGTTACAGAACACTGGGTGGAATTCGCTCGGCCTCCCTGGAGGCCTGTGATGGTGGTGATCCAGGATGTTTGTGTCCCATGAAGGAATGCCATCGTAAAATTAAGAGAGCACTTGCCTATGCCGTGAGTGTTCTGTTCCTAACTAAACTGAAGTGTAGACTCTCTGGTCTTGAGCAAATGACCAGAGAAAGGTTCAGACGGTTCTCTAGAAATAGTTTCCTGATGCTTTTATGTCGCGAGTGTGTGGGTGCCCGTGTAAAGAGACAAGCCGGTTTTGTTCAGTAGCCAGGCTCCTCTGTTTCGTTCATAGCCCTGCTGACCATGGTCGTGGTCGTGAAACGAGGGTCACAGTGCACATACCCAGGAAGGATGGGGAAGTGGTCCATTGCCCAGTTCTGAATAAAATTCAGGAGGCATCCCCTTTTCCACTTTTAAAACATGCCTCTGTTGAAAGGTCAGCATTTTAAAATTTGCATATCACTGAACAGAAGATCTAAACTAATTGGTAATTTGCTGAAGGGTGTTAGAGGCAAAATTCCTTTTGTCTATAATTTAGTACTGATGAAGTTTTAAAGAGGTTTGAAGCAAGATAAGTAAGGGTATCATTGGGAGAATGCCAGTTTGCTGACTGCCACGATGCTTTGCCAGGTATAAATTACCTTGGTCCAGGCAAAGACTTCCCGGTATAGAAACCCGACTTTATCTGTCCTCAGAAATGATGAGAGTCGGTGATATCTTGGTTTTTATTAACCCAAATCAGAAGAGGCTAAATCAGAATGCGGGGAGTTCGTTTCAGTGAGAAGTATACCTGTGACATAGACTAGACTTCTCGTGTTAGATGAACGAGCGCTGACTCCCCTTTATTTTTGGGGAACCACAAACAAATTGTTTTTGTTAAACATGGAATTAGAACAGGGAAGTTGTTTTCCTGATTCAGATGTTCAGTGACATCAGGATATAATAACTTGAAGTGTTCTCCAAAATTATACTGTGTTCTTGCCCTCAGGGCTAGGCTGCTGACTGTGTGTGCCTGGGCACCCCCTGCCCCTGGTGCTGGTAGACAGGCTGCCCATCGTGGCCACTCTGGCTTGTAGAGTATGCAGATGTCCCCACTTGGTAATGTGGGCACCCTTTCTTTAGATATGATCATGACCTTATCAGGCTAAACCCAGGTACTTGCTTTCCTGCTTCTGCACCAGCATCCTTAGCTCCACACATCTGGTTTGTTGCCTTTACAGTCCTGACTCGGGAAGCTTCAGGATTGACGGTGCTGTCCCTTCTGCCTACACCGGATTAGTTATTCTGTTAATAAGGCTATCCAATACAGTTGCAGTTAATTCAGGCCTTTTCACTGTCAAGTCCTAACTTAAAGTATGCTCTTGCCTTGAGACTTTAAATCAGGCTCTCCATAGTTTTTAAAAAGTCGATGGACTTTCCAGAGCTTTTTTTTTTTAATTAACATTGTCATTTTTACATTCTTTCACCTGTTACCTAAATCCCCTGGCAAGTGGTATGTGAAGACAGTTCCATCACAAAACTGAAAACTTCTCAGTGACTGGAAAGAATGAAAAGGACAGGTGGAATATGCTGAGTTTCCTGAAGGCTGGTTTCACTCATCTTAGTAATTCTCACTGGACTGGTTCCAGTTTAAGTACATAATATTTTATTACTTACATATCTATTCTAAACAGATTCATTTAGTTAATATGAACAGATGAAATCAAAATTTCTATTCCTATGCCCAATAATGTGCTTCAAAGAAGTAAAACTATAAACTGATATGAGTCGGATTCTGTTAACATGCTTATTCAGAAGCTGTTTTTCACTGTGTGGCTTCCTTTGGTCTTCAGACCTCTGTCCATTCCTTTCCTACTACATCTTCCCCCGTTCCTCTCCACACCTTCTCCCCTCACAGAATGTCTTGTTATTCCTCAATGATGTCTTCCTGGCCACATCTTAATAAGCACTAGGTCATACCAATTGGCTGGAGAGTTCACACACGGTGGGGTGGACTGCTAACTGGCATGTGAAGAGAGATTGGTGGCACCGAGTCACTCGGTGGTCCTGATGGAGCGCTCTGAGCCCGCCCCCTAGGACAGCCCTTTGACGGTCACCGACTCCTTGCAGTGCCTGCAGTCTCTTCCCACAGCCGGGGGGTACTCTGTGAAGGCCAGGTCATCTGGGGGTGGTGAGAGATCACAGACTTTGTTATTTGGCTGCAGTACCAGAGTCTGTCACTCTGTAAACTTTTTGGGTGGTTTCATCTAAAAGCAGTTTTTAAAAATATTTGCCTTAATGTTTAATACAATATAGGAGTCTCCTGTGTCCCTGGTATCAGTAACTGGGCATGGTAAAAGTTTCAAAATGTGAGCAATATTGGTAGTATAAGATGTCTTCTGAATCTGGAAATGGTCTCTTGCTATTGCCAGCTACTTCAGCGTTTTCGTTCAACACTGATGTAAAGCAATAGGTGCGTCTTGCAGATCCTGAAATACTCATGTGTAGTCTCAAAAATATTTCTAATTTCCTAATACTTTCCATAAGATTTTCATTTTAATAACTTCAGGTACTAAAGGTTAGAAAAAGGCAGACTTAATTAATTCATTCTCTATCTGAAATATGTTTGTGTAACTTTGAAGGACAGAGCTTCTTCAGCTGATTAACCACTGGTAATTTATGGCCATTTGTAGATTCCCCTGGGACTTTCTGGATAAGAATCAGTGTTCTTACCAACCGTGGTCCCGGAAGGGGCTGCTTGAGCACAGCAGCCTAGTCAGTATTGGTTGTAGCTATATATTAGGTCTTTAAACCAATACTTTTTTAGACCGTTACTCCTGGGCTATTAATACATCTTTAATGCTTTAATTTTTAAAGATTTTATTTGAAAATATAAAAGCAAGGAAATCTTTATATCATCCAGTTTTTCTGTTAGTGTCTCTGTGAAGTTGCTCTGAATCTTATCTGCCAATGACTTGATTTTTCCAGGCCCCCAATTCTCACCAGTCCGTCTCCTTCAAAATCCATTCCAATTCCACAGCCCTTCCGACCAGCAGATGAAGATCATCGAAATCAATTTGGGCAGCGAGACCGGTCCTCATCAGCCCCCAATGTGCATATAAACACAATAGAGCCTGTCAATATTGATGTAAGTATCCAGCATTGTTAGCCCTAAAACAACTCAAGCGTATTTCTTTGCTACATTTATGGTATTGATCAGAGATAAGTGTCATCTTTCACTTCCCGCAGTTATTGTAAGTGATGGGCTTTTCATGGATCACAGATCGGAAAAGCCTTGTCAGTCTTCTCTGATGGCAGTAAGTACTTGAAAACCAAACCTGTTGCTGTCAAGTCACTTCCGACTCATCGCAACCCTATAGGACAGAGTAGAACTGCCCCATAGAGTTTCCAAGGCTGTAAATCTTTACGGAAGCAGACTGCCACATCTTTCTCCTGAGGAGCCACCAGGGCTCCTAGCAGATACTTAACTGATCCCGAATTCTAGGGTCACTATGATGCTTTTCCTTTTGACATCATCTCCATAAAAGTCTTGTCTTCATAGTTAACAGACAAGCCAGTTGGCCATTTCATAGTAAAGAAAAAATACGTATACAGTGCGCATGCTCACTGATTTCATATTTACCTGTAGACTATTTAAAATCCTTACCTAAATGTCCTAAAAGTACAATTTTGACTGAATTAAATAACTCTTACGGGCTGGTTGTCACATTCTTAACATCTTTTACTGTCTTTACTGTCTTGAGTATATCATTGTGTTCCATCCCTACACACGTCTTCAGTTTTGGCATTTTCTTCTTTTTGTGTGAAGTTTGTCATTAAGTTTTACTGATTCTTTCTTTAAAATTAAAATCTCATCTTCTCTGTTCCCACTATCATACATTGTAACCTCACCTCTTCAGTTATTTTAGCCCCCCTTTTGACTAATCGTTCTTGACTTTCTTTTTCACTTTTCCAGTTTGTCTTGCACAGTGTAACTTAATTATGTATTGTTCTAGATTTATTTATGTAAATTAGTATCACTCTGTCAATTAGATCTTAAGTCGTGGATGGCAGAAACCATTCCTAATACAGTTCCCTAGCTTAGAACTAAACACATACTAAATAAAAAAGCAAACCAGTTGCCGTTGAGTGATTCAAACTTACGGCGACCCCAGATGTATTCGAGTAGAATTGGGCTCCATAGGGTTTTCACTGGCTAATTTTTTTTTCTGGAGGATTGCCAGGCCTTTCTTCTGTGATGCCTTTTGATTAGCAGTCAAGCACATTAACCATTTGCACCACCCAGGGACTCCAAACACATACTAGGTCATCAAATATTTACTTGTTTCAGTAAAAGGGTTAGAAGATAAAGCCGAGGAAATTTCCCATAATACAGAACAGGGGTCAGCACACTTCTTTTTAAAGGGCCAGATAGTAAATATTTTAGGCGTGCAGGCCACATGGTCACTGTCACAACTCTTCAGCTCTGCCATTGTAATGTGAAAGCAGCCAGACACCACAGAAAGAACGGAAGGGGCGTGGCTTTGTTCCAGTACAGCTTTTACAAAAACAGGTGACCAGGCCACTGGTTTTCGACAACCTTTGATACAGACAAAGAGAAGGAAGAGATGAGTGAAAAAGATGAGACTCACAGGATCAACCCAAAAGGACTGGTCCAGCTCACAGAGAGCTGAGTGCCCTTACTTTCTGAGCTGTGGTGAGCTGGGGTCCTAATCTTGGAATTAGGGGTCACTTCTGCCCAAACCTGTGCTTTAGAATAAAGAGTGCCGGTTATCCCTAGTCTCTTGTCTCCCGTAGGCAACAAAGTTGAGAAAATCCATTAAGTTTACTTGTCTTAGAAAGTAATTATATTTACAGAGGAAATTGAAACTCTTTCCCCATGTAAGCAGGATACTGGAGTTAGTGAGGTGGTTATGTGTATGTTGGAAGTCACGGGTGATTCTCATTATACAGGCATTCCTTTTGAGTCCTTACAATTATCAGACTGAGTAGAGAAGCAAAAATTGTCATAACAGGAAAATATTCATTAATGAGCAGACTAATACTCGTCCCCACTCAAACACCCCTCCTCCCTATTTAATACCAGCTTGCATTCCAACCCTTTTACATCAGTACCCAACATTTCAGTGAAAACATAATGCACATTGATTACAAATCTGATCCCACCCAAAAAACGGTTTTATGTGAAACCAGTGAAAAACAACTTTGGAGAAATACTCAAATCACACAGAGCCATTGAGAGAAGAGGATACAGCAGAGTTAGCAATAGAAGAGAAAATCCAGGAGGATGGCCGAACAGCGGGCTCTTCAGATGAAGGTGGTCTCACAGCCAGAAGAGTCTGTGAGGTCCTGAGGGGTCTGAGGGGTCGTGTAGAACATTGACTAAAACGATTATAACTGTGCTGGAAAAATGAATATGAAATCAAGAATTTTGATTTGTGCTATCATAAGTTTGTCCTTATGACCAACAAAAACTTGATTCTTTCTGTATTTGTGCTGGAATTGGTGTACAGTTGAAATTGTAAGTTAAATTTTGTTAAGTGTAAAAGAAAATAAACTTTATTATAAAATTTAGTTTCATCTTTCAAGATAATGTCCCAAATCAGACTTCCTTCCCACTTTTTCTCTGTCTTTTTTGGGTTCACTTTAAGTGGCTTCCTCCTACCAGTTTTCCTGAGCTAATAAGGCCCCCCTCTCTCTAGCCAGACCTGAATAAGAAAGCAGTAGAAGAGGGAGATGTGGGAATAAGGCGATTGTGAAATAAGAAATCATATTTTCAGGTTAAGTCTGTTCTCAGTATGTCCAAAATTCTAACCTTCATCTTTACTTTCACAAGTAACAGACCTTTAAACTATTTCCCTTTTTCTCTTATTGTTACCACTGTTCTCCTATTCTCTTACGGTCTAACATCTTGAGTGTCAGCTTTCTGTCTTGCTTTTTTATCCTCCCCATAACCAGTCAGGAAACCCTGGTGGCATAGGGCTGCTAACCAAAAGGTCGGCAGTTCGAATCCACCAGGCACTCCTTGGAAACCCTATGGGGCAGTTTTACCGTTTCCTTGAGGGTCGCTCTGAGTTGGAATCAACTTGACGGCAGCAGGTTTGGTTTTTTTAATTAGCAGCCGTAGGTATGGGCTTTTCCTTTTGGTGTGCATCTCACACTTGTCTCTTACTTCTCCCCACCATCACCGGGCCCGTATTTCCTCCCTGAAACTGTGTGCTAACCAGTCTCACCAAAAATGGATTTCCTGCGGTTGATTTCCCTCTGTCGCATCTCCGTTGCTTATGCCACCATCAGGGTGGTTCTCTCACAGCACCTCTGTCATCATCTAGTCCCTCGCTCCAGAACTTTCAGCGACTTCCCACTGACCTTAAGATAAACTGTAAACTCCTTAGCATTTTCATTCATGCACAGTCATTTATTATTCCAGTAAACCGTATTGACCCTGGGCTAGGCACTGTGTCAGGCAATTGGGAATTATGGAAGTCGCAGTCTAGTGGCTGAATTCAGACGTACAGACAATCACAGAAATACCGTGGTAGTTCAGAGAGGGGGTGATAAACCCTACCTGGTTGGAATATTTAGCAGTGGGGACAGCGTTTAAGCCAACTTGTAAAAGGTGAGTAGGTGGCAGGCTTAAGAAGGAGGGGCATTTGTCAAAGGAGATAGTATGAGCAAAAGCATAGAAATACCTTTACCTGGGATGTAATGAATAGTTGATACAGTAAGTAGAGTACAGGAGAAGAGTGGGGAGCAGTGGGAGGTGTAGCTCGGTGGGCAGAGGCCACACCGAAGGCACTGCGCACTATTCCGAGGTCTCTAAACTAGGTCGTAGGAAGTCTGGAGAACTTTAAGTGGACGAGAAGGTGATCAGTTCTGTGTTTTAGGAAAATCTCTGGTCGTTACAGAGAATGGAGCACGCGGGAACCCCGCCTAGAGGCAGGACTGACAGTAATGTGGCTTCTGCTGTAGTCTAGGCAAGGTGACAGCGCTGGTGCCAGGGGGAGTGGGAGGCATGTGTGTGCACGCGCGTGTGCTGTTAGGGGAGGGAAACTATAGGTTAGAGGTCTGCTAGGTAAGGTTGTTACAAGTCATATTGAAAAGGGCTGCTATTTGTGAATGGTTACTATGTGCCAGATACTACGCAAAGTGCTTGGTATGAGTTTTCTTATTCCAGCTTTACAAAAATTCCGTGGGTTTAGTAGTATTATTATCTTTATTTTACTGTTAAGAAAATTAGATTTAGAGAGGTGAAGAAACTTGCCTGGGATCACACGCTAATGGAGTTAAAAGCTGGCCTTTCTTTCTAATGCTCAACCACTGCCCTATGCAGTGAGAGGTGAGCGAGAGAGGTGGAGGCAACGTCCAGATT
Source organism: Trichechus manatus latirostris (assembly GCF_000243295.1). Lineage (NCBI taxonomy): Eukaryota > Metazoa > Chordata > Mammalia > Sirenia > Trichechidae > Trichechus > Trichechus manatus. The sequence goes on from NW_004444029.1 coordinate 7,671,206, forward strand.
CGTTAAGGTAGGAAACACCACAGGAAGAGCAGGGTGTCGACACGGCCGTGATGGCTTTCTGTGGACATGTGGACTTCAGGCTGCCCGTGGGGTCTCAGGTGTAGTCCAGGCGTGGTGACTGCAGACCCGAGCTGGAGAGGCAGATTTAGGAGTGACCAGCACGGTGTCGGGTAGAGCTATGGGTGGAGTGATGCTGTCAGAGAGTCTGGGTACATTGAAAAGGGGATGAAAGTGCACCCCCGTGAGTGCGGACACAGGTGCTGGCAGACTGCTGTTCTCTGTCTCATCTGTGGGCCCCTTGACCCAAGCCTGTTTCCAGGTAACGGAGAGGAGAGAGAGACCGCAGAAGGCAGATGAGGAAAGGGCTTCAAGAAGGCTGAAGTCGCTGGTGTCAGTCGCCGTTGACATCATGTGAGATAAGGACTGAAGATGACTGTTGAATTTGGCAATTAAAATGTAACTTCAGTGGCACTGACAGCTGTTTTAGAGGCTTCGGGGAGGAGAGAGGGCAGGTGAGGAAGTGGGGTTTGGTGTCCTTTTGAGAAGCTTGGCTGTAGAGGAATGGCAAATGGGCAGTAGCTTGATGCAGAGTTGAGGGCAGATTGTTTAATGGAGAGACTTCAGCATATTTGTAACTTGAGAAGAAGCCAGCAAAGAGAGAGATTGAAGAAGGGAGCAGTTTGAAGACAGGAGGAGAGGGAGTAATTGTTGTTGTGAAGTTCCTTGGCCTTGGCAGTGGTGTCCGTCAGTGGCTATAGGAATTGAAGACAGAGCTAGTGCTGCAGTTCTTCACAGGCGTGTGGCCTTGGGCAAGTTCCTCACCCCAGAGGATACTAGTGTCTACCTGGAGAGTGCTTGTTATGCCTGCCACATAATCAGAATTCCAAAATTACAGCAATTACTATGCAAGCGTTTGTAGGTGCGGGAGGAGGACAGAAAGTTCTTTGATGGCTTCTGTTTTCTGGGTCATGTTCAGAGAAATAACTACAGGAGAGTGGGAGAGGTTTGCAGAGCCCGTGTGGAAGCCTAGTTACCTGGGACAAGTAGAAAAGATGGCTAGGGAGCTGTAGGAACACATTTGAGACTGAAAGGTATGAGTTCAGTGTGGCGCTAGCAGTCGGTTGTCGGAGAAGCCAGAAAGCAGAATTTGGTTCAGCCATGGTTGTGGGGAGTTGCAGGTCTGGTGCAGCAGAAGGAAGGGGTACGGCATTTCTGCCTTCCTTTCGCTTTCTGTCTAGAAGGCCCGCTGCTTGTCCTTTCTACACTCCTTTCCATCCCTCAACTCCAGGTCATAGCCCATCTCGTCAAATGCTTCTCGTGACCAAGTCCTGTACTCAGTTATTTATCCATCCTTTGAGCTTATGTAGCTCTAAGAAACTTACCACTCATACCACTTACTTGGCAGTTAACTAAGCAACAACCTTTGGCATCCCTTTGTTATTTTCTTAAGCTGTTATTCTCATTTTAACTTTAACTGTGTGTACATCTTACCTGCAATTAGATTATAAACTCTCAAGAACCGAGTAAGTGGGACCACCAGTATTTTTAATTTTTTTTGGTAACACCCAGCCCCTAGCACCTAGCACCTTGTTTGCAGATATACAATGAATATTTGTTCATTGTTGTATAGAAAATATTGCAAGTTTTATATAATACATTGGAAGGAATTTTCTTTGGCTTTGTTTAGCCATTTACAAAGAACCTATTTAGAAACATTTGGGGCCATTCAATCTCTCATATTTTAGTTAAACTGGTTTCCCCCCTCGAGTGTATCTTATGCGTCCATTTTTTATGATTGTAATCAGTGTACATTTCATTTTGTATTTTGTTTTTTTATTATATTATAAACATGTTTCATCATCCAAGCTTCCTAATTGTTTTTAGTAGCTGCATAACACTTCATGAAATCGAGATACTGTAATTTACTCGACCAGTATGCCTATAAGAGGGAGATAATTCTTTCTCATCTTTTAGTGTTGTGGGCAGTGCTGCACGGAACACCTTTGTGCATGTCATTTTTCCTTACGAATTATTTCCTTAGGGAAAATTGCCAGAAGTGGAATTACAGGATCAAAGGGTATGAACATTTTTATGGGTCTTAATATGTACCAGTAGAATTTCTTGTAAAGAATGGATGCAGCCATTGGTTTTGAATGGCCTGAAATGAATTGCAATATTTGATCAGAACTAATCACCCCTTCAGCATACGGTCAGGGTGGCAAGTGCTTCAAAGTTTAGGTTTTAATTATGTTTACTAGCTAATTTCATAGTCTTTAGTTTTGTGAAATCATTGTAAGACAAATCTTATTTTGAATTTGCCTTTCTGTTAATGACTGAATTAGCCTTTTCTTAGTGGAAAATTCAGTGCTGTTATTACTTTCTTACCATATGCTTTGAATAAATATACATTATTGTTTATTTGTAGGACTTGATTAGAAACCAGGGGTTTCGTGGTGATGGAGGTAAGTAGTGATTTCAGTTCAACAAAAAAACTCAGGGAAAAATGCAATGGCTTTGCTGCTTGTTGCCTTTATACTTGCTTCTTTCACGAAACACAGACACAGAGAAAAATGTGTAGAGAAAACCCAAATTTTTTCGTTTTTCTTTAATATTTATCATTTATCTCTAATAAAATTTTCACTAATTTATAACACGAGTAGAGAAGACGAGGGGACATAAAAAATGGAGCCTTAAATGTACTCTCTGCAGTTTAAAAATATTTTACCAAGGGGAGATCCTTAATTATTCTACCCACTTTATTAAGTCCCAGCCATCTTCAAAGCTGGAGTGGCTAAATTTCCTTTGGGAGCGTCCACTAATGTTTAAAGATGGAGCTTAGAGTTAGGTAAAGCTCACTTTCCCCAATCATGCTAAGAGGGAGGAGTCCCTTGAGTTGGATTGTCTGTCACAGCTTCTCAGTTGGTCGGACAGTGTCAGCCCCTTCCCTTCAGGCTTCTAGAAGAGTATGAAATGAACATTTGATAGAATGGACCCCTAAATAGAATAGCCCCTTGCCCTCTTACTAGTCCAATTTAAAAAAAAAAAAAAAAAGCAAACGAATGGAGATTTTTTGCAGAATTTTCATCAGGTATTCGCTCTAGCACCCACTGAAAATTAGGAGCATAAGCATTGCTTAAGAAATACTTCTTATAAGAATATCCCATACACTGTTTTCCAAGAGATGGTATTTGAGAATATCTTTCCCCCATACTCACTCTGAGTAGGGAAAGCCTGTCGTGACTGCTTATCTTGCTCCCAGCTGGTCTCTTCACTGGGACCTGCTTTATCTTGAAAATATCTAAGCCTAGACTCAGATTATGTTATATTCAAAAAAACATTGCGTAGACCATCTCGTGTTCTGTTTCTGTACACCTGCGAAGCTACCAGGTTGACCCCTACACTGTCCCCTCTGGGCTTGGTGTTTATTGTACCACGTAGCTGTACGAGTTTTTGTTGCTGTTGTTTCTGTTTGTTACTCCACGAACCCGCCAGTTAATGTTGTTGCCAGTATGATCTTCGTGTGTCTTAATAGCTGTGGCTTTTGGTAATTTTGCCCAGTACATCCAGCACTTGAATGCTGCCATCATGTTGGGGTCACGAAGTTAACTTAGTCATAAAAACTGCCTGCTTAGTACTTAAAATCAAGTGACATTTCTTGTCCTTTTCATGAATCACTTTTTAAAAATCATTGGGATTTTGTAAAAATAATCAGATTTTTTTTAAACACCCAGAATTATTTTGTTAAGCAGGCTTCAAGTCATTTTATTTATCCCCATGACTTCTTTCATTTCTTCTGTGTGTCTGTCTTCCTGTGTTTGCCTGCCCCTCTCTTTCTCTTCTAACAGCCCCTTTGAACCAGCTGACGCGCTGTCTTCGGAAATACCAATCCCGGACTCCCAGTCCCCTCCTCCATTCTGTCCCCAGTGAAATAGTGTTTGATTTTGAGCCTGGCCCAGTGTTCAGAGGTAGTTGGGCTCTTCTTTCTTATTTTCACCCAAAGCAAATTAAATATGAACCACAGACGCTATTTGTGCTTCACCCTCACAGTGTGTGTTTGTAAGTGTGAGAGTTCGTGGTGCTGAACTTCTGCTTGGCCTTGCTGGGATGCTCTGAATGTGCTTCTCCACATAACTCACCCCACAAGCTTCTGTGTGCCATCCATCACGAACTGTCAGAGCAAAGAGGTTCTCAGTTCAGAGCGCCATCTTTTTTTTTAATTATATTACTTACGTCTTGGTCTTAATAACTCCAGATTCAGTGGGTGGGAATAAATAAGGTGGGGGTCTTCAATCTGAATTCCTTTCATGTTAGGTAATTACCTTGATGAGTATTAATACTTGTTATAATCAATCTTTGTGGTTTATAAGAAAATAAAAGTAGAAATGGAAATCTCTATTATATGAGATTTTGCTGGGCTTGTGGCTTTTTTTGAGATTCTCTAATATCAGCAGTATTCATTTTTTTGTACTGTGGTACAGGTATATTTTATATTGTGTCAAAAGTAGGGAGCTGTAAAAAATATTTATAATGTATGTTTGAGTATTTAGCCTGTCTCAGAAAAACCTGAGAATTCATACCTTCGTTTATGCTCTATGGGGAAAAAGGTAGTATGATTTCACTCCCCCATTTCATCTTGCCAGAGTTTAACTAGTGGTTTAACTGATTTTTTAAAATCTAAATGAAAATTGGGACGGGTGTCTTGCTGTAAATACTTGTAAAGAGTTATATTTACTAACTGTTGCTAGTTATTCTGAATGTAGTGGTTATGCTCCTCAGCAATCTTGGAAAATCCATAGAATGGAATGGAAGTCGTAGGTACTGAGCAATGTAGTTCAACTGAGTGCGTCTTAGACAGTGAAGCCTGGCCAAGAGCTAAGGCTTTCTAATGTGGAGATGACCCGCGCTCAGCACAAGACAAGCTGTGCTCCGTTCGTAGATGGGAGTCCCAGACTCCACGTGGGAGTTGTTGCTAGCGTTTGTTTCTTACTTTACAGAAGTTTTTTGTCTTCTAGACCCTGTACCAATAAAGTGTGTATCTACAATCAGATGTTTAGATCTTAAATTTGCCAGAAAATTGAAAGAAATTATAGTATTAATCACCAATGAGGCCCCTTTTTGGCCTGTCCTTTCCAAAAATCTATATTGAACATGCGCTCCATTTTTAAATACCAAGTCTAAATCTGCCCTGTCCCTGCCCCAGATAAATTAACGCGCGTGATCCTCCTTTAACGGTGCCTTTTCCCTTCTGCCAACTTAGGATCAACCACAGGTTTGTCGGCCACCCCTCCCGCATCGCTCCCTGGCTCCCTCACTAACGTGAAAGCCTTACAGAAATCTCCTGGACCTCAGCGGGAAAGGAAATCCTCGTCATCCTCAGAAGACAGGAATCGAATGGTAAGCCTGTGTGACATCGGTTTTCCTCTGAGTTCTCTCTTTGTAGAAGTCATAGCCAAATGGAACGTCTGTGGTGTGGTTTTAGATACATTGATAATCCATGTGACACGGAATTCCTATAATCAGGTAAGTTCAAGAGCTGATGGTTTTTTGCTCAGAGCATATTCCCACAACACTCATACTTACCCTTTTCTCTAATTGAGAAAAAAGGCAGTTTTGGAAGAGTAAGAATAGCGTTCTACTTCTAAAATAAGGAAAAAGAGAGTAACTTGGTATTTAGGAAGAATGTTTAAGCATATACATCCTAAAGGGTTGGCCTAAAATTCAAATATCTACAAAATGATATTGTTCCCTATTAAAAAACGAACTTTCTGACACAAAATGAGTCTGTATTTAAAAACTAATAATTTCATTCTAGCAGCAATGTATATTGTCTAGGTGGATCCAAAGTGATTGTATATGTTGATTTTTTTTTTCTTGAGAGAGTGGATCAGATAAGATAGATGAGAATATTTAGCACTGACTGAGGGGGAGAGTAATTAGCAAAATTCTCAGCAGTTACCATAGGATGTCGATTTAAATTTGGGGGGATTTGGACCCAAAACTAATTATAAATGTGTACTACTTATCTTGCCTGTCGAAGGCTCCAAATGATAAAAAGCTGTTTTATTGATTTTAGTCATACACATTTCTGCTTATACCCAGTAATGATTTCTATTTTTTAATAAATTGTTTCTATCCTAATACTGACTTAGGTCTTTACGTTTTGTATATTTTAAGAGTCATACTTTTAACTGTTAGTCCTCCAGAGGGTGTTTTTAAAAAATAGATCTGATTTGCTTCCTAACTGTGTCCCTCTCAGACATAAGGGAATCACTTAGTATGGAATATAAGATTTTCCCATTTTGTTTGATTTGGTTTGACCTTTGCCCTGCTTTTATCAAGAAAACACTTGGTCGGCGAGATTCAAGTGACGACTGGGAGATTCCCGATGGACAGATCACAGTTGGACAGAGAATCGGATCCGGGTCGTTTGGAACCGTCTACAAGGGCAAGTGGCATGGTATGTGTGCAGCTTGGTGATGCCCCCCAGTTGTAGTGGTAGGCTTAGAAGCAAAGAGCCTCCAGGTGAGCGAGTCTCAGATGATTTTGTTCTTTTCTTTTAAAAGTCTTTCTGCTCATAATGGTATTTGTATTATAAACCACAAGTAAACGTATTAAAAGTGCACTTAACCAGAGGAGGATGTGGAAGTGGCTAGTGGCCTATAAAAAATGTTCAGCCTCACTAGTTATCAAAGAAGTGCAGATTAAAACAATAGAGATCATTATTTGTCTCTCAAAGATTTTTAAAAACCCATGAGTTAGATTGTAATTCTGCTGATGGGAAAATAAATTTTCTAGTGGGCAGTTTGGCAATATATATTAACAGTCTTTAAGAATGCATCACCTTCGAACCAACAGTTCCACTTATGGGCTTTCTGCTGAAGACAGAATTGGATGGCAGCGAATAGATGTGTGTGCAAGTGGATTTATCACAGAGTTAATAATAATGGAAAATGGAAATAAATGCCCATTGATGGAGGATTATAGAAGTTGATACTTCCATATATGATTATATAGGCGTTTAACTTATATGATAGATCTATGCTTATTGATATGGGAGGTGTATAGGGTATATTAAATTGAATTTTACAAAGCAGCTTATATAACATCCCATATTATGGTGCTACCTAGAAATATATATATATATATATAACAAGGAAAATGACTATCAATATTTTAGTAAATATCCTTTTAGGTTATTTTATTTGTACTCATAAATATTCACAGTGCTTACATATAAAAGCCTAGGAGGATGTACATGAATATGTTAACAGTGGACATCTCTGCATGACATGGCTGTGGGGAATTTTAATTTTTTTCTTGAAATTTTTACAGTGAGTACTGTGTTACTTTGATAATCAGGAATAATCAATACATTTATTTAACTTTTTCTTGAAGTGTAAAGTACATACCAAAAAAGCACACATATCATGAGCATACAAGTAGCTAGAAGTCTCACGCAGTGAACATGTCTGGGATCCATAAACAGAGCATTACCAGCACTCCGGAAGCCCCCTCGTACCCTCTCTCAGCCAGCCCTCTTCCCTCCCCCTGGGTAACCACTGTCCTACCCTAGCAGGAATCAGACAGGGCACACTCTTCGTGTCTGGCCTGTTTCCCTCAATTGTGTTTATAAGATGTTCTATATTGTGGAGTGTAGTTGTAGATTATTCGTTCTCAGGGCTGTCTTACGTTCCATTGTACGCCCACAACATGATGTCTTTTTCCATCCTCCTCTCTGATAAGCATCTGGATAGTTTCTAGTTTGGGGCTATCACAAATAGTGCTGCTGTGAATATTCTCGTACATGTCCTTTGGTGAATATACATAGCCATTTTTGTGGGGTCTGTGCGCAGGAGAGAAACGTGAGGCTGTAGGGTATGCACGCGTGCAGTGTTAAGGGATGCTGCCAACATTTTACAAAGTGGTCATACCAGTGTACACACCCACTGGCAGCTTTTTTTTTGTTTTTTTGTTTTTTAAATTATTGTTACAGTTTTAATCATTTTCCTAAACAAAGTTCCATAAGTGATCCATGGACTAAAAAAATGTAAACTTTTGTGTTATAGAAGTTTTGCAGTTTTCTATTTTAAGCCATGTGCCATTGGGTCTGTCGTCTGTAGTTTCAACGTTCACTTAGTAAATGCATCTGATTCAATATTGTTAAATAACCAGGGTACTGGTGCTTAATTGGTTAAACTTCCAGGGGAAGAACAAGATTAGCTTTATTTGCAATTTAATAATAGTGTGGATTTAGGGTTATCATAAAATACCCAAGAATTTTTTATATTTTTAAATGTAAAATAATTGGAATGACAGTTGAAATGACAATTCCCTTCTAGGTGATGTGGCAGTGAAAATGTTGAATGTGACAGCACCCACACCTCAGCAGTTACAGGCCTTCAAAAATGAAGTAGGAGTACTCAGGTGAGCTTGTGTGAGTTACTGTGTTCAGAGAAAGAAGTAGTTTTCGCTGAGTTTTCCAGTGGCAGCCACTATTAGCTTGACTCACAATGGGTAAATACCTAGAAACAGAGCCTGTCTGAGTACCTTTTGTCTTACTTCTAGTCTTTTAAGTTAGTCTGCATTATTATATGGTTCAGCTGTTAAAAGACCTAATCTTGAACTGAATTAATGGAAATGTATTCCGGTCATGAGAAATAATAGTTCCTCTTGTATAAATAATACTCTCAAAAGTCTAGTGATCTCAAAATAAAAGCTTACCAGGACACATCTAGAGACTGTATTTAGCCCTGGAACTTGAGGAAGAAACTAGAGCATGTCCCGGGCAGGGCAACCTTGATGGGGAGGATTCTAGAGACATGACTTAGAGGGAAGGAAGTTGACAGACTGGGGTATTCAGTCCAGAAAAGGCTGGTAGGCAGGCTTTAAAATTCTCGTGGAATCCAGACTTTCTGAAGCCGTTGAGGCTAGATGAATCCCCTGAAACTACTGCCCTGAGATAATCTTTCAACCTTAAACCAAAAATATCTCCTGAAGTCTTCGTTAAACGGAACAATGGTTAGCTTAATTAGTAAAGAATGTCTGCCTTGAGCATTGTGTTCTTTTAAAGAACTGCCTTTATAGGATTAAATGGACAACAGCTACTCCAGATTAGATAGGAATTTTAGGGGACAGTGAAGTTATGTTAATGGGGGAGAAACAATTTGGAAAAGGAGGGTGAGAATGGCTGCATAGCTTGAAGAGTGTAATCAGTGTCATGAACTGTACCTGGAGAAGTTGTTGAATTGGTGTATGTTCTTCTCTGTACATTTTCAGCAACAACAACAACAAAATAAATTATTTTAAAAAGAAAAAGGAAGGCTGTTATATTCAAGAACATGCAGACTCACTCTTATTTTATTCCAGACGACAGAACAGGGAAGCCAGTGGTGAAAGTTGTAGGAAAATGCTTTTGTCTCAGCCCAAGAAAACGTTCTAAATACTAGAGCCATTTCAGAAAGGGGAGGGGGAGTGCTGCCTTCTCAGTGGTGTGCTTCCCGTGACTGCAGGTATTTAAGCAGCTTCTGCGTGCCTGTTTGTCAGGTGTGTGCAAACAGCTATTTCTTCATCCAGTGGGAGATTAGACTAGACAGTTTCTGAAAGTCTCTTCTAAATTTATGCTTTTTTTTCTTTATTATACCTTTTTTTGACAACACCTTGCTGACAGGTAGACTGCCTTGGCCCTCTTTTTTAAAAACTTTGGTTGAAGTTTGTCGACTTTTCCTATTTACAGTCACCTTTCTTTTTGCAGGAAAACACGACACGTGAATATCCTACTCTTTATGGGCTATTCAACAAAGCCACAGCTGGCTATTGTCACCCAGTGGTGTGAGGGCTCCAGCTTATATCACCATCTCCACATCATTGAGACCAAATTTGAGATGATCAAACTCATAGACATTGCACGGCAGACTGCACAGGGCATGGAGTAAGTTCCGTTCTGTTCCGTCTTTCGTAAATTACTTCTGGATTGTTCTTTTGGATTGCATTTCAAATTGAGCTGTCCAGCAACATACAGACACTTTAATGACTACAGCAATATGATATTAAGAAATAAAACTGCCTCCCTCTAGTACTGTCTTCAAAACATATCAAGTATTTGATGATTAAGTATGTGACTGGAAATTTATGTCTAGTATGTAATGATTTAGCTAAGCAATAAAGTTTCAGAAAACAAAAATAGACCAAAAAAAAAAAAAAACCAACAACAACAACACTGAGAGTCTAACAGTTGTTGAAGCATACAAAATGATTGTTGCTTACTTACCCTTGAGATCGCTTTCTCCAAGTGCCCATATTTTCTATTGCAAAATGGTCAATTAATAAAGTTAAGATGAAGATCTGCATTTCGATCCTTTTTGAAGATTTCAAGTTGAGTTGTTCATACCTATTGAATTTTGCTGTGTAATTAAAAAGATAAAGAGTTAATTTGGAAAATGTATCATAGGCTAAAATGGGAGGCTAACTTAGAAGGCTAAACTTTGTCCGCAACCTTACGTGCAAATGAATGGGTAGATCAAAATGTAAAATTAAATAAATTTTGAAAGCACTTAGATGACAAACCTAAGTAAATCTGAGTAACATATAAATTTGAAAGCTCTCTGAGTAGTTAACAATATGTATCTTTAACGTGATATTTTGTAGTATACAAATTGCTTTCCCATGCAGTTATGTCATTTAATCTTTATTATGTCCTGAAGTAGATATTTTTATCTTCCTTTTACAGAGAAGGAAACTGAGGCTTTTCAGTGACTTGCTTAAGACCACACATTTAGTAAGTGGCAGCAAAGGTGTTAAACTTGGGATTTCTTTCCTGTAACCACTATGCTACATTTACATTTTAAAATTCGAATGAAAGCATAAAAGAGTGTATGTGTACTAACACCTAGAACTCTGACTCAAGACCATTCTAGCAAGTAGGTGTAGAACCCGGAACAAATCAAGAGCTGGTTCTCCAATCTCATCACCATACGACCCTCTGTGTCCCCAGATGAGGCAATGTATCTGTAGTCTAGATTGTTTACAAGCCTGTGTTCAGCCAGAATGCTTATTTTAGCAAAATATTACCTTATTCAATAACATTCCCACTGATCCACTAGACTTTAAACAATCTCAGCCTTTCAGATAAGTTAGCGTCTGAATCTGTTACACTCTGAAAGATTCTAGTAAAATCTTGTGAAGAGTAAACCATGGCAAAAGCAGCAAACACTCAGAGAGAAACAGAGCTTATTTTGCTGCAGCCCCCTGATCTCTGCTGCCTCTTCAGCAGGCCAGGTTCGTCCTCCTTTGGGCCTCGCGCTTGCTGCTTCCTTGGGATGCTCATGCCACAAACATCCATAGGGCTTCTCCCTTGTGTCTCTTTCAAATGTCACTTCTTAAGGTTTCTCTGATTACCTTATGTAACTAACATGTGCCCACCCCACCCTGACCCTCTCCACACCTCGCCTCCTTATTTTTCTCCATAATGCCCAATTCCACGTGACGTATCTGCTTGTTATCTGTCACACCCCGACAATACAAGCCGTGTGAGGGCAGGGACTTTGTTCTGTTCACTGTTGTACCTCCAATGCCTAGAGTAGAGCCTGGCTGATGATAGGCACTCAGTTACGTAGCTGTTAAATGAAAAGACAAAGGAACGATTACACACACTGCATATCATTGATAGGCTTGCCTTCTAGAAGAGAAAGAAGCCAAATCCTTCTCCTATCAAAACTGAAAAATGTCAAGGAAAGGAAAAATAGTTAAAGAAGTGAAAAAAGCAAATAACAGAAGGAGAGAGGCTTTTGATGTAAACAGAGGCAACAGTGAATGTACTAACAGTCGTTTCTAGAAACAGCGGTGGGGGCGGTGAGTGCCAGTGTTGATCACAGTAAGAAGCGGCAGGAGAGAAGCACACTGTCACGTTGGAAGAGCTCTGTTGTCTGGGAGTAGCCAGTGAAGGGTTGTGCTTTCCATCGCTGCAGTTTGCGATCTGTAGTGCAAACCTTTACAGTCTACGTGTCTGTACTGAGGCACTTTGCTATTCAGGGTCACACCCATTGAAAATCCCGTGGAACACAGTTCTACTCTGACACACGTGGGGTTGCCACGGCAACTGCTTTGGTTCTTTGGCTTAGCCGAGTATACTTTTTATTAAAAGCCTAAAATTAACCAGAGAAGATACGGCTTCTTTTCTCTTTCTCTTCTTCTTACGAGATAATTAACATGCTGCTGGTTAATTGTACCAACCAGAGCTTCTAACTGGTTCTAATTTGAACCCCTGCTGAGAATTTACATTTCCACCTCGGATATACTGAGTCAGACTTTACAATTTGACAAGATCCCCAGGTGATTCTTACGTATAACTTCCTGGGAACTTGTTAGAAATGCAAATTTTAAGCAGGGGTTCAAAGAGGACCAAACCGGTTTGAAGCCCCAGTACTGAAGCCCTAGTTTCTGAAGGCATCACCAAATTGAAAATCCTCTCGTTAAAATGGTTGTATGGGTTTCAGGTTAGGGTGACAGATTTTTGCTGCCTCCTGAAACCCCACTACGACTGTGATAAAGGAGTCTTTTTAAAACCATAAACCTATAAAGAATGAGGGTAACAGAGGAGACAACAGCAGCGACATTTTAGAAGTTGGAAAGCAGATGGTGAAGTGGTAATGGAGTTGTTGTTAGACGCTATCAAGTTGGTTCCGACTCACAGCAACCCTGTGGACAACAGAACAAAACACTGCCTGCTCCCATGCCATCCTCACAGTCGTCGTTATGCTTGAGCCCATTGTTGCAGCCACTGTGTCAATCCATCTTGTTGAGAGGTTCTTCCTCTTTTACACTGACCCTCTACCAAGCATGATGTCCTTCTCCAGGGACTGGTCCCTCCTGATAACATGTCCAAAGTATGTGAGACATAGTCTCGCCATCCTCACTTCCAAGAAACACTCTGAATGTATTTCTTCCAAGACAGACTTACTCATTCTTCTGGCAGTCCATGGTGTATTCAATATTCTTTGCCAACACCATAATTCAAACATGTCAATTCTTCCTCAGTCTTCCTTATTCATTGTCCAGCTTTCACATGCATATGAGGTTACTGAAAATATCATGGCTTGGGCCAGGTGCACCTTAGTCCTCAAAGTGACATCTTTGTGTTTGAACACTTGAAAGACCTCTTTTACAGCAGATTTGCCCAATGTCGTACGTCATTTGATTTCTTGACTGCTGTTTCCATGAGCGCTGAGTGTGGATCCAGGTAAAATGAAATCCTGGACAACTTCAGTCTTTTCTCCGTTTATCATGGTGATGTTTATTGGTCCAGTTTTGAGGACTTTTGTTTTCTTTATGTTGAGGTGTAATCCATACTGAAGGCTGTAGTCTTTGATCTTCATTGGTAAGTGCTTCCAGCCCTCTTTGCTTTCAGCAGGCAAGGTTGTGTCATCTGCATATCGCAGGTTGTTAATGAGTCTTCCACCAGTCCTGATGCCACGTTCTTCTTCATGTAGTCCAGCTTCTCCGATTATTTGCTCAACCTACAGATTGAATAGGTATGGTGAAAGGATGCAACCCTGATGCACATTTTTCTTGATTTTAAACAGTGTATTTTCCCCTTGCTCTGCTCGAATGACTGCCTCTTGGTCTATGTACAGGTTCCTCATGAGCACAATTAAGTGTTCTGGAATTCCCATTCTTTGCAGTGTTATCCATAATTAGTTATAATCCACACAGTTGAATGCTTTTGTGTAGTCAGAGAAACACAGGTAAACATCTTTCTGGTATACTCTGCTTTCAGCCAAGACGCATCTGACATCAGCAGTGATACCCTTCATTCCATGTCCTCTTCTGAAACTGGCCTGAACTTCTGCCAACTCCCTGTTGATGAACTACTGCAACTGTTTGTGACTGGTCTTCAGCAAAATTTTACTTGCATGTGATATTAATAATGTTGTTTGATAATTTCCGCATTCAGTTGGATCACCTTTCTTTGGAAGGGGCACAAATGTGGATCTCTTCCAGTCGGTTGACCTGGTAGCTGTCTTCCAAATTTCTTGCCATAGACAAGTGAGCATCTCCAGCACTGCATCCCTTTATTGAAACATCTCACTTGGTATTCCGCCCATTCCTGGAGCCTTGTTTTTCACCAGTGTCTTCTGTGCTTGGACTTCTTCCTTCAGTATCATCAGTTCTTGATCATATGTGACCTCCTGAAATAGTTGAACGTTAACCAACTTTTTTTGGTACAGTGACTGTGTATTCCTTCCATCTACTTCTGATGCTTCCTGCGTCATTCAATATTTTGCCCGTAGAATCCTTCAAAATTGCAACTCGAGGCTTGAATTTTTTCTTCAATTCTTTAAGCTTGAGAAATGCTGAGCACATTTTTCCCTTTTGGTTTTCTAATTCCAAGTCTTTGCACGTTTCATTATAGTATTTTACTTTGTCTTCTCAAGCTGCCCTTTGAAATCTTCTGTTCATCTCTTTTACTTCATCATTTCTTCCATTCACTTTAGCGATTCTGTATTCCAGTGCAAGTTTCACAGTCTCTTCTGACATCCATTTTGCTCTTTTGTTTCTTGTCTTCTTAATGATCTTTTGCTTTCTTCATGTATGATGTCCTTAATGTCTTCGCACAACTCATCTGGTCTTCAGTCATTAGTGTTCAGTGAGTCAAATCTGTTCTTGAGATGGCCTTCAAATTCAGGTGATACATACTCAAAGTCGTATTTTTGCTCTTGTGGACTTGTTTTAATTTTCTTCAGCTTCAACTTAAACTTGCATAGAGCAGTTGATGATCTGTTCCGCAGTCGGCCCCTGGCCTTCTTCTGACTGTTGATATTGAGCTTTTCCATCATCTCTTCCCACAGATGTAGTCATTTTGATTCCTGTGTTTCCGGTGAGGTCCACTTATATAGTCCACGTGTATAGTCACCATTTATGTTGTGGAAAAAAAGATATTTGCAATAAATAAGTCATTGGTGTTGCAACATTTATAAGACATAATGTAGTTAGACCCAGAAAAGCTGGGAAATGAAAACCGATGTGACTTACACTAAAGCATCCTCAGAAGTCTCAGAAATTGACAATACCAGGTATCTGTGGAACTGGGGGCAAGGGTAACTAACTAAAATAAAAGGGCCTGTTTGACAAACTTTTGTTTCTCTAAATCCTTTCTCCTGCTCTACCACTGGTGACTGCCCCACACCTACACTGGCAGTAGATTGGAAGTTTATTCTCTGGATAGGGTCAGACAAATATCTCTGGATATATGGGACCTAGGCAATGTCTAGGACATGGATACCTTACCTAAGACGTTGCTCAAGTCGCTGTTTGTTCTTTGAGTGATGGGTGGAGACTCCCCCAGCCCTCGGTGTTTACTCGGTTCCCAGCGTGTGGGCGGGAGGTTGGAAGAGTTTTTTCTGAGGAAGATCCAAAGATGATGACGTCAGGGAGTCCACCTAGATCACTACCTTGAGGTTCAAACCAAGCCCATCCGCATGCTCAAAGCTGTCAGACAGCCTTGTAGTCCCACCTTAGTCTAAGTAAACAGATTACCTCTGGAGCGCCAGACATCTCAGGGAAATCTGTGATGTGAGTGAGGGACCAAAACAAACCAACGGAAAAAAGGCAACTAGGAGCGAGCTGACACTATGCAGGGAGAAGTGGTCCCCTCTAGAAAAAAACCAGCATTTGACCCAGAGGAGAAAAGGTTTTCTATCAATGAGACAAAAATGGTACTTTTTTTAAAGAAAGTGAACATTCAGATCATAACCATAAAAAGAGGCTAAAATATTGGTATTTACGGTACCTGTAGGGTCGCTATGCATCAGAACCGACTTGACAGCACCTAACAACAAGAGCAGCACAGGGTCGCTATGAGTCGGAATTGACTTGATGGCAACAGGTTGGGTTTGGTTTTTTGGTTTGGAAAGTACACATTTTGTAATTATTTAAACTTAATTGTTCATTTAAAATATGCAAGTAGTTCTGTGTTTTCTCAGTTTTTTAAAGAGGTCTTTCTTAGTTGCCTAGTGTTGCTATAACAGAAATTCCACAAATGAATGGCTTTAACGAACAGGAGTTTTTCTCTCACGGTCTAGGAGTGTAAGAAGTCTGAGTTCAGGGCGCAGCTCCAGGGGAAGGTTTTCTCTCTCTTAGCTCTGGAGGAATGTCCTTGTCATAAGTCTTCCCCTGGTCTGGGAGCTTCTCAGTGCAGGGACCCCTGGTCCAAAGGACATGCTCGGCTTCCGGCTCTTCTTTCTTGGTGGTAGGAGGTCCCTCCTCTCGGCTCGATTCTTTTTTATATCTCAAAAGAGATTGACTGTATGTACAACCTAATCCTATAGATTTCAGTCCTGCCTCATTAACATAACTACCTCTATCCCTGCCTCATTAACATCATAGAAGTAAGATTTACATTATGTAGGAAAATCACATCAGATCACAAAATGGTGGGCAACCACACAATACTGGGGAATCATGGCCTAGCTAAGTTGACATACTTCTTTGGGGGACACAATTCAATCCATAACAGGGTCCTCAATCAAAAAAGTTTGAAAGCTGTTACATGAACTGCTGTATGGTTTAATACTAATTTGCCTGTATTATGCAGCATAGCTCAGAAAGGACATCTGGACACACTTTTTACAAGCTGAGAGATGTAACTGTATATAATTATCAGAGCACATAACCAAGTTGTATGAGTGGTTGTTGGTGAAATGGATATCCTTATTTTTTCTCTGGTACTAATGACTAGAGCTCAGTACTTTCACTGTTTAACTGACCTGTGTTTTTGTGGTTAGAAGCCAGCCGTACTCTGTCCTGAGGTCCAGGCTGGTAGGTATTAGGACAGTAGGATGGTCCTCATAGCTACGACCTAATCCTCAATCCTGACTGTTACCAGTGACTCTACAACAGATGTGCACTTGCCTTTAGCCTTTGAACCACCCAGCCCAGCCTCACATCTGGTTTGCAATTCCCGTGTACTTTGAATGTGTTATCAGGAGGGACCAGTCCCTGGAGAAGGACATCATGCTTGGTAAAGTAGAGGGTCAGCAAAAAAGAGGAAGCCCCTCGATGAGATGGACGGACACAGTGGCTGCAATGATTGTGAGGATGGCACAGGACGGGGCAGTGTTTCCTTCTGTTGTACACGGGGTCGCTATGAGTCGGAAGCGACTCCACGCCACCTAGCAACAACAACAATTCCCATGGGTCCACTGACACAGGAGGAATTCCTTACAAACCTTACTTTTCCTCCCTACTTCTAATGCCTGTTCAGCTTGAATAGTAACCTATGTTTCCCCCTGAGGACTTTGTTTCGGAAATCTTTTCAGTGGCTGTTCTTTCTGCTTGGATAATACACAGCATCCTTACCCCCATCCAGCTCTCTTCCCTGCAGTCTCCTGCCCCTCCATTCAGCCTGTAAAGGCACAGGTGAGACTTTGGCTCTCTCGCCATCCTCAGCTACCATCTTTCTGTACCTCCTCTTAACTCTTTATGTTCTGGTTCCACCTGCCCCTGGCCTCCACCGTCATCTCAGAAAGGATAGAGCAAGGTGATACAGCTCCCTATAAGTCCACAAACTATTTAAATAGCTACTTAATAATATAGTTTTCCCAAAGCCCTCATTTCAGAATAGCCTGAATTGATGTTAATGAGTTTTCCAGATGCTGTTGAAAGTGGTCTTTTTTGACTGATTGCTTACTCAGTTTATTCTCAAGTTCTGGGGTCTAAGCAGAGGAAGAACATGCTAACTCATTGTATGAGGTGCTATTGGAGTCACTCATAAGATAAAACCTTTAATAATTAGAAAATTGAATTATTGGAACTTTCAAATGTGTCACCTTCATTGAATTACAGAATATAAGCAGATGGTGGACGGGTGACATTTTTCGTGGCTGGTTCAGGCTCCTTGTATCTCAAGTGAAAGATCGTTTCTGATTCCTAGGTGTACCTGAAGAAGCAGAGCTAGTGTAGTGATAGATAATTATAGACTCACTCTGAGGAGTCAGGCATTGCCTCAGCCTAAGGGTCGAGGTATTTTAAAAAGATATTGTTATTAAGAAATTTCTGGAATGGTGAACCCATTATGCCATTTCTTTATAGGATTTTTCAATTTCAGTATCCTTGTTTATGGCATCATTTTTATTTTAGCTTTGTGACAAAATTTACCAAATATTAAATTAAGGAAGCCCGTAGAGAAAGGTGTTACCTGTTGTAACATTCACAGAAGTGTTATATTCTGAAAATATAATGATTAAAAAGAATTTTTGGATAAATCCTCAGAATTTATACATTTATTTTAATAATGAAGAGCGTTCCTCCTTTACTCCTGAACAAGTCCAGTTAAAATAAAGATAGAAGGCCGAACTGCAGTTAGAAGGTGGTGCACGTGTAGTAGTGATTGGAAGCAATATTGCTGATTGGTCAAAAAAATGCTTCATTATGGAGAACATGATTTTCTGGTGGATAAAAGCAATGAGAGAAAGGAGGATGCTGATAATAATCAGAGAAATGCAAATTAAAGCATATTGAAACTAAAAGGTGCCATTTTTTACCCCCTTACGGTACCTGAATGCCTGAATTCTGACAAGATCCTGTGTTAGTAAGGACTAGACTTGCTTCCTGGGGCTCTCCTGATGCAGCCACCCACCTTGGGGACATTTTATAAGTATCTGTTAAAATGGAAAATGCATCGTCTACCTGAGCTTGTGTTCCAAGAGAGGAGTACAAGGATGTTTATTACAGGAAACCATATAATAGTAAAGAACTGGAAACATAATGATCCATAAGTAGAGAACAAGGTCAGTAAGGTACTGACACACACACAGAGTGGAATAGAATATAGCAATTTTTAATACTTTCTCGTACATACGTATATATAAATATCACTTAAAAAAGCCCAAATATAAAAAATATCTTTTTAAAGTATTTTAAGTGGGCACATGCTGCAGTTTGCTTTTCACACTTGACATTATATTTTCCAGCTCTGTGTTGATACCAGTTCACCCGTTTTAAGTGGTACATATGTATGTAAAAATATTCAAATCAAGATTAGAAGTCACACACCAAGCTCAGTAGTGGTGGCCTCTAGGAATGGCATCAAGGGGTCAGGATGGGGCAACTGTCAAACAGAAGGGCTTTTGCTTTATTGATAACATTCTAATTGTTTCTTTCACTAAAAAAGGACTCTACAGTTATATTTTACTTTTATCACTCTTTTGTAAGTATAAACTTTGATAAAAAAGACAGGAGGCAAATGTGTAAAAAATTTAATAGGTGAGAATGTGAGTGATGTCTGCGTTACCCTTTGCTGCAATTTTTCTTCATTTTAAAATAAAACGTTGCAAAAAAAGACATACGGTAATCATATAGAAAAGTCAGAAAATATAAATACAGAACACCAGTAATCCACCACCCAGAGATAACTACCATTAATAATTTGATGTGTGTCATGTACCCTTTAAAAACTGTATTTTAATACTGTAGACAGTAGTGTGTTGTTACGGGTTTTTTGTTTTGTTTTGTTTTGAACTATGGAATCATGCTGGACTTGCCTTCTTTTTTACTTACCCTTACTTTAAACATCTTTACTAGTCAGATAAACATTATGTTCTGACCCCAGCTCTGCTACATACTAGTACATCTGTCTGTCTTTTTGTTTACACTCTGTTCTGTGAATTTCTGCGTACAGTAATGTATTTATTTGTTTAGCAGCTATGTAGCACTTACTATATGCCAGATGTTGTTCTGTGTGCTGTATATATACTGCCTCATTTAATCCTCAACAACCCTATGAAACCTGTTGCTGTCAAGTTGATTCTAACTCACAGCAACCCTGTAGGACAGAGTAGAACTGCCTCATTGGGTTTCCAAGGAGTAGGAGATGGGTCGAAACCACCAACTTTTTGGTTAGCAGCCGAGCTCTTACCCACTGCACCACCAGGGCTCCCGACAACCCTGTGAGGTAGGTACTACATTATCCCCATTTTACTAATGGACAACCTGAAGGTACAGAAAGGTCAAGTGACTGGCCCAGGCCCTTTGGCTCCAGAGTCCGTTCCCTTAACCGTAACACCGTGTGGCTTCTCCAACTTGGTCCTTTCAAAAACCTCAGTGGGCCCTTTGCGTCGGACAGCGATTGTACTTTAATTTCCCCCGTTCATTCACTCTTCCTCGCTCCTAGATAACTGTGTCATACCCCCTTTGTCCCCAAAACCCTACATGTCTTCTCTAAGAAGACTGCTGTCAGCCAGCGACCTTGCTTGCCAGTTCATTAAGAAAATTAGAAGCAGCCACGATGATCCACCTGTTTGCACTCTGGCTGGTTTCCCTGCCTTATCCATAAGAGGGAGACAGCCCCCTGCCCGCACTGCGGACCCCATTCCCTCACCTACTCAGGGGCGCCTCTTGAGTCATCATCGCTCGTCTTCATCATCATCAGTCTTTCCTTTACTACTAGAAGGTCTCCCATTTCAAAACATCCTTCTAATGCAGAATGTTGGCAGTTGTTGAATCATGGTGGAAGGGATATGGATGTTAATTGTACTGTTCTTCCAACTTTTCTGTATGGTTAGAGTTTTTCATATAAAAAGTTGTGGAGAGGCCCTCCCTTAACCCCACTTGCCTCTCCAGCTCTCACCTCATTCCTCTCCTCTCCTTTACAGTACACCCCTCACGGGAGCTGTTGGCACACACTCCTGTTTCTCTGCTCCGCTTTTCTGTTGGACTCCACGTCAGTCAGGCTTTTGCCGCTGAAAGTATCTCTTAATAAGGTTACTGCTTGCCTCCATGTTGCTAGATTGAGCGTTAACATTTCCAGTCCTCTGTCGGAGCTATCAGAAACGTGATGCAGTTGATCACGCCCTTCTTCTTGAAACACATTCTTTAACCCCTTGCTACTCAAAATGGGGTCTGAGTAGCATCCACAGCACCTGGGGCATTTTAGAAATGCTGAAGTCCAAGCCCCACTCCGGGTGTACTGAGTTGGAATATACATTTTAACACAATCCTCAGGTGATTCATATGCATGTGGCTGAAGTTTGAGAAGCACTGCTTTAAAGCTTGTTCTCTTGATTCTCCCTCTACTCTCTGTCTGCTCCTCTGCATCTCGTTTACCTCTCAAATGTTGGACTCCTCCGGGAGCCCCACTCCTGCAATCCCATCCAGTCTTATGGCTGTAAATAACCATTCAGGTATCATCTCTATACCATTCTCCAGCCAGTACGTTTCCTCTGAACGCCAGACTCAGTAGCCAGCTGTCTATACAACATCACCACTTGATTGTTTACCAGACGTCTCAAATTTCATGTGTCCAACGCTGAGCTCCTGATCCTGCCTTCAGGCCTGCTCTTCCTACATTCTTTTTTGTCTCAGTAACTGGCAGCTCTGTTCTTTCAGCTGCTTCTGTCTACCATTTTGTAGTGGTCCTTGACTCCTCTCCTTTTGTCCACATCCGCGACCGATCTGTCATCAGTTCCTGTTGGCTTCACTCAGAATGAAAACCAGAGTCCTTGCAGTAGGTCTTCCTCAGTGTGACAGCCACCACTGCCCGGCCTCAGCCCCCACCTTACCTTTCCTGACACCTTTCTGAACTCACCCACTGCTGTTCTCCTATCAACTCATGCTACTGCGGGCCACCCGGCGCCCTCTTGCTCTTGGAACAGCCTGCTGTAGGGCTTTGTCCTTAGGAGTCGCCCACCTGTTGTGTTCTTATCTGTGTCTGCATGACTGTCTCCCTCACCTACCTTGAGTCTGTACTCAAAATGTCACCTTTGAAAAGAGGCCCTCCCCAACCTAAAATGACAGCCCCCTGTAACCCAGCATTTCCTGTTCCTGCCCCTGCTTCTTTCCCTTAACACTTATCGCTGTGTGACGCGCTGTGTATTTTACTGCCTTACCTTTTTTTATTTTCTGTCTTACACACTGAAGTGTAAGCTCCCTGAAGGTAGAGACTTACTGTCCTATTCACTGATTTATCTCCAGGGTCTAGAACAGTTGTTGCTTAACACAGTGGGCTTTCAATAAACGTGTTAAATAAATGAAATAAACCCGTAAGGAATCCGTTTTACAGGTTAGGATCTAAAGCTGAGAGAGAGTATGTGATATACCTGTCGTCATGTGGCTAGAAGGTGACAGAGTTAGAATGCAAACCCAGAGCAGTGGGCTCCAAACCCAGGTCCTTTCCACGGGCCTCTCTGGTCATGTCACTTAATTCCTTGGGCCCTGCTTGTCCGTTTTGAAAAATTGGATTTTTTTTTTTTTTTTGCCTGTCTCACAAAGATTATGAAATAAGAAAATTTATGTAAAAATACTCTGAAAACTTTAAAATCCTATATGTGTACAAAATGGTGGTGGTAATCCTATGTTTTCTTACAGAAGCCCTATAGTTTCAGGCCTTGATCCATTTCAAGTGAAATTTTGTATCTGGTAGTACGTAAGAGTTGAAATGTCTTTTTTTAATGGATATCCATTTGTCCCATTTATATATGGTCAGCTGCTTTTTTTCAGCCAAGGTACAAAGGCAATTAATTCATGGGGAAAAAATATAGTTTCTCTATATAGAATAAAATAAACCTTAACCCTTACCTCATATAAACCATAAAATGAACTCAAAACGGATCACAGACCTAAGACTAAAAACTAAAAGTCAAAAACTTCTGTGAGAGACATAGGAGAAAATTTTTGCATCCTAACATTAGGCAAAGATTGCTTAGGACACAAAAAACAAAGACCGTAAAAGAAAAAAATGAACAAATCGGACTTCACCAAAATCTTAAGCTTCTGCTTTTCCAAAGAAGCTGTTAAGAAAATAAAAAGACAAGCCACAGGCTTTGAGAAAAAGTCTGCAAACATTTTATCTGATTTTTAAAAAATTATATTCAAAGCATATAAAAAACTTACAACTCAACTGACAAGCCACTCAATGAAAAACTGGGTAAAAGATTGGAACACTTTATTAAACAAGCTATAAGAAATGAAAATATGTTCAACATCATTAGGCATTAGAGAAAGGCAAATTAAAACCCCAGTGAAATACTACTGCCCACCCAGTAGAATGACTGTAATCAAAAAGACCAACAATACCAGGTACTGACAAGGATGTGGAGCAGCTGGAACTCTCACACAGTGCTTGTAGGGTTTGAAAATGGGACAGCACTTAGGAAAAGAGTTTGGCAGTTTCTTTCCAAGTTAAACATGCACTCCGCAATGAGCAATTCTACCTATTTACCCCAAAGAAATGGAAACGTAAGTGTACACAAAGACATGTACACAAATGTTTGTAGTATGTTACTCATAATTGCCAAAAGCCAGGCAACAACCCAAATGTCCAACAAACGAATGGACCAGTTGTGGTATCCATACAGTGTAATATTACACGCCACCAACATACTCTCAGAGTCATTATGCTGAGCGAAAGAAGCCAGGCGTAAGTGAGTACCTTTTGTATGATTCTGTTTATATGCAATTCTAAAACAGGCAAAACAAATGCATAGTGACAAAAAACATCGGAGGTTTTGAGCCTGGAGATTGGGGATGTTATTAATTGCAAAAAATGTATGAAGGAACTTTTTGAAGTGGTGGGTATTCTGTATCTTGAGTCTGGCTGGTCCTTAAACAGGTGTATGCATTTGTCAGAACTCATTGAACTATGTTAAAAATAGATGCATTTGTATTGTATGTAAATTACACCTCAGTCATTTATTTTTTTTATGTGAAAGAAATGAAAAATTGAAGTAAAAACAGAATTTAGGCCTCTGTGGAGCACAATTGAAAACATGTGAACTCCACCCACTGGGTTTCTCAATGACTTGTAAGGGTGGTAAATGATTAGCAGCAACCCCAGAAGAGAAGCAGACTCTCACCCCCTTCCATCTTTCTCCCTTCCCACATTGTGACTGGGGAGGGGGCGTGGGGCATCAGCAAGAAGGGGGACTGTAATTGAACTGGCTTTGGGTGGAAAAGCATGTTGTAACCACCGTCATCCACACCAGCCCCGTCAGCTGCTAACTTCTCCAGAGCAGCCCGAGTGTCTGAGGAGAGGTCCATCTAGCTGCCTCAAGTCCATGAACTTCTGTGGAGCTGTGGAGGATTAGGGAAAGAGGCTGAGACGTAAACGTCTAAGCGGACCAGTTCTGTGGTTTCCGGACTAGTGGAAAAGAAAGTAGCAACAAACGCAAGTGAGACAGACGGGTCCGTCAGGCGGTGCGACCATAGCGCTTGAATTCACAGGCATCTGAACGGTCTCGTCGCGCTCCTGAGGGTGAGCGGGACAGACGACTGAATGACGGGATGGAAGCAGGTTCCTCACCGGCCGGAGGATCACACCTGAAGCTATCGAGCCGCCCTCCTTCCGCTCTTGAGTGTGACTAGCACGCTTACAGATAGAGCTGGGATTTTTTAAAATAAAAACTAAAATTTTTATAAGCTGAAATTATAGGCCGTGTCTACAAAACAGAAATTAATAGGGAGAAGTAAAAATCCTTTCCATGTCCCAAAAAAGTACGTGAAAGTGTTGTTGGCACCGAATCCTGGCGACTCCATGCACAGGGCGTGTACGGCGGGGAGACGTGGAACAGTAGCAGTGCAGGAAGATCACCCTCTAGGTTGTAACTGAATATGAGCAGGAGGCAGTGGAGTGACTATGGCTGCCGCGGTAATCACAGCAATGGCTGATTTAATACATTTTTTATGCCCACCAGGGAGATGAAGATGAGACTCACTCTGGTTTGTGTTGGTCAGTCAGATTTAGACCATTATATTCACTTCGGGCATCATATTACACTCAGCAAAGAGTGTTGGATAAGACCTCGAAAGACATAGGGATCAAATTTCGCTAGGTGATTTCCCCGCTGTAGGATTAAGTGATTCATCAGGTGGACTCTTTCTTCCAGGAAGGAGACTTCTGAGAGAAACCTGTCAGGTGCGTGTGATGTTCCTTTAGTTCATACCGTGTTTATTCTTGCCTGGTACTTTTGTGGAGCCTTGGTGGCAAAGTTGTTAAAGAGCTCAGCTGCTAACCACAAGATCAGCAGTTCGAATCTACCACCCACTCCTTGGAAACCCTGTGGGGCAGTTCTGCTCTGCCCTATAGGGTTGCTATGAGTTGGAATCGACTTGATGGCAATGGGCTGGTGTTTTTTTTTTAGTACTTTTGTAGACTGGTAAAGCTCTCCTTTACATTTTAAAAAGGCAGAAGGAGGTTCGCTCTAACTGGTCCAAAATAGTGGACAGACTTCTGTGTCATCTGTAGCAAAATGAAGCTGATTTATTCTTGTTCTCTTCCCTTCCCCAACCAGTTATTATGTGATTCTGGGCATCTTCCACTATAACTGGTTGGTGCTTAAGAAATTCTACTTTAGTGCCAGCCCGTATAGAATTATATAGAGTAGTAATTTACTTTGAAACAATTATGTAGGGATTGGGGTATGATACTCATCCCATTTTTCCAACGAGGGGAATCGGGTCTATTTTCCTTCCAACCTTCCATTATACAGAACTGGATTTCTACTCTTTTGATGCTTTTATTTCAGACATGTTACAGAAGGAGAATTAAGTGAGATAAAAATTAAGAAAACAGTTTATAAACTGTAACATGTACACAGGTGTAAGGGGGTTGTTATTATTTCAGGTGGCAGCTGTACGCAGCTTTGGCCTGTCATAGACTTATGCTCTCCAGCTTCCTCTGTGGTTACATCACTAGCTCAGTAATCATATGTCTATCCTGTTCAATCTACTACCTGTTTTCTCCAATATTAAATGAAGAAAGATAAACTTGACTAGAACATTATATGCATCTCATTGTAGTTGCTTCAGCAGATATGTATTGAATACTTACTACATGCCAGGCACTGTGCTAGGCACTGGGGATAAACAGAAATTAGCTAGACGTAGCTTTTTCCCTCAGTCAGCTCAACTACAGCAGTTTGTAGGGATAAGATGGGTAATTTCAGTTTATCACTGATGCTAAAACTGACCCAGTGTGGCCATTCTAGAGGCAGTTTTAAAAAGGTGTTTTAAGAATATATGACACTATCTGACCAGGATCACAACAGAGGGTTCTGGACAGAGCTGGAGAAGGATGTAGAGCATAATTCTAACTCACAAAAAAAAAAGACGAGATTTACTGGCCTAAAGGAGTCTGGAGAAACCCCGAGAGTATGGCCCCCCAGACACCCTATTAGCTCAGTGGTGAAGTTACCTCCAAGGTTCACTGTTCAGCCTGGGAGTGGACAGCCCCATAAAACCAAATGAGACTAACGAGGTACAGGAGTCCAGTGACAAGGGCCAGAAAGCAGAAGGGGACAAGGAAGCTGGTGATAGGGAACCCAAGGTTGAGTAAGGATATTGTTGATGTGTTGTGAGATTGTTAACCATTGTCATAGGGCAACGTGTGTAGTAATTGTTAAATGAGAAGCTATTTTGTTCTGTAAGCCTTCATCTTAAGTGAGAATAACAGCACAATTCGAAGAGCGTAGTCAATGTCACTGAACTGTGCATGTAGATATTTTTGAAATGGTGTATCTTTGGCTATGTGTATTTTCACCAAAAAAAAAAGAGGTTGAGAAGTTAGAGGGTTGATATGTTGTGGGGTTATTAACCAATGTTATAAAACAATGTGTACTTCTGTTTCATGAGAAATTATTTGTTCTGTAAGCCTTCCCCTGAAATACAATAAAAAATTTTAAAAAAGTAAAATAATAAAAGAAAAAGAATATATGACACTATCTTTAAAAATGGTTTTAATTTATCAATAAAGCTTTCCTATTCCGGTGGAGTTTACATTCTAAGTAGAAAGTGAACTTGTTGTTAGATGCGGTTTAATCAGTTCCAACTCATCACAGCCCTGTGTACAACAGAATGAAATGCTGCCAGGTCCTGTGCCATCCTCACAATTTGAGGTGAACGTAGGCACGTGAAAATGGATGACTCGAACTGTTGTTAAAATAATTACTCCATGATAGTTGAACAGTGAAAGATCACTTTCAGTTGTTAGTCATGGGAAGGCTGCATCCAGGAGTTAGAATGTGTGTGCGGCCTTAAACGATGGGTGTGAAGACCAGGTGGAGGCGGAGACTAGGACAGAAGCTGACTTGGGGCGGGGCGGGGGGAGCATCGAACACAGAAGCGGGATTAAATGTCAAGGTGTAGTTAAAGGACACGAAAACATAGGCTTGAATGGAGAGAAAGGTTTGTATTGGTAAATAGTAAAAGATAAAGCAAAGTCTCTTAAGCGAAATCAAGATTTGGGCTGTACAGTGATAGTGGTATGTTCCTATAATCACAGATTCATGAATAGTCTATTTTAATATTATGTACAGGGGTGATCACAGTGTAACTGCTTTTCTACAGTTTGTGACTGTGTCATGGTTCTAAATAAGTCTTTATACCCCCTCAATATGTCCTACAGCTTTTGGGGCCAGAGTCCTTTAGCCCTACTCAGGTGAAATCATGTTTTGTTTTTCAGTTACTTACACGCCAAGTCCATCATCCACAGAGACCTCAAGAGTAATAGTATCCTTCCTGAGATTTGTCTGCGAAGTTGGAAAACAGCCTGGCTTTGTCTTCACACTCTGTAGAAGCAGTCTTCATGCTGATTCGATACACTATAAAGAGAAGGAGTAAATGGGTTTGCATGAGAGTTAGCAGAGCAGGCTGCTAAAACCTGCTTTGGTTTCTGAACCATCTGAGCACTGCAAGAAAATTGGCCACAGTCTTTATGATTGCTCATTTTTCTGTCAGCACTGTAAACCTGGTAGTTTTGTAGCTATCTACTCGTTTCCAGCTCTGGGCCCTCCGACCTTGCTCAGAGATAGTTGAGATGTAACAGAGGCTCTAAATCATATAACACGAGGTGAGAAAAACAGAATGTGTCATCTTCTTCCCTAAGCCCAGATGAAAGTCCTTTCTGCCAATGTCTGCTTCCCAGTGGAGAGCCCTGCGGCCTTCCTCCCCAGTAGGGTTAAGAGGCACTTGGGCCTACATTCCTCAAATCTAATGGGAATGGGCCAGCACCTCCACAGACTTGGGACAGCCTCTCTTCAAGCCCTGAAATTCTTACAAGCAGGTCGTGTCGACTAAATAGAACTAATTATTTTTAAAACATTTATTACCTTTAAGAAGAAATGCAAACCACTAGACTTTTTAAAGGCTATCATATTTCAAAATTACAGAAGTTAGATGTCTTACCTGAGATTTTCATAATGCTTGCTCTGTTGGGAAAATGAAATCTATTGTTTTCCTTTACTTACTGCACCTCAGATATATTTCTTCATGAAGACCTCACAGTAAAAATAGGTGATTTTGGTCTAGCGACAGTGAAATCTCGATGGAGTGGGTCCCATCAGTTTGAACAGTTGTCTGGATCCATTTTGTGGATGGTAAGAATTGAGGCTCTTTCTCCATTAACTAAACTTTGGATGCTGAGATACTGCTGAGTTACTAGAAAATCATGCAAGGTTCCAGCTACAGCGTACCAGTGTGGATCTGGTCTTTCATGTAAATAGATTGTAGTTTTTTTCTCTTATCTTTAAAAAGAGTATTATGAAACCAATTTAAATCTATTTTCAGCAAAAAAAAAAATTTATAAACACTTTAAATTTTGTTCAGAATTTTCTGTTTAAAATATTTTGTGTTCAAAATGTTCTGTGTACCCTGTTTAAAAACCAGGTATGCCTTTACGGGAGGTGTTCCCTGCAGCCGGTCGGGCGGGAGGTGTTCCCTGCAGCCGGTCACGCGGGAGGTGTTCCCTGCAGCCGGTCACGCGGGAGGTGTTCCCTGCAGCCAGTCATAAGGTTTTGCCACAAGAATGATTCCTCTTGAGAGGCTGTTTCACAGTCTGATTTCAGCCTAAATTGGAAAGTTACTTTCTTCAGACTAGAAAGATCCTTACAATTATGGAGCAGCTAGGAGAGGAAAGACCAAAAAACTGAGAGGTAGATTTTTCACGCTGCCGGCCTTGTGCAGCCCTGCCTGCATAGCTCTTTACTCTGATGTCTGCTTGGTGGAAAGAAGAAAAAGATGTTCTGGAAGAAGAGAGCCAGGCCCTGTGTGGAGTTACATGACCAGCCTGTGAGAGGGCAGTGCTAGAGGAGCCGTGCCCTGGGCCAGGGGTTCTCACCGTGTGGCTCCAGGACCTCTAGGGACCTCAGGCCCTTTCAGAGGTCCCTCGGGGTCCTCACTGTGTGAGGCCAGAGCGTCTTCACAATCTTCAACCAGAACAACACGACAGCAGATGGAGCCCAGAAGCAGAGAGGGGCCCAGCTGGCTGCTGCTGAGCCAGGCACGGAGAACTGCAGTACTGTTCTTCCCACTAACCTTTTTGTTTTGTTTTTGAAAATATAGTTATTTTTTATTAAAAAAAAAAAAAAAAAAGGTGATCTGTGTTAACTTGTAATGGCATATTATTAGTTTATTTTTTATATAAATGTATTAATATTTTAACAAGTTCTCAATTAAGTTTAAATATGATAAATGTCCACAGATATAACTCACCTAAACAAAAGCTCTTTGGGATCCTGGATAATTTTTAAAAGTGGAAGAGATTCCTGAGACCAGAAAGTTTGAGAACTGTTGCTCTAAACTGAATGCAGGGTGTCCCCCAAGTCTTCGTGCAATTTCAAGCTTTAAGTAACTTCATCTGCATGAAGACTTCGGGGGCACTCTGCTGGAAGCAGAAGAGCCACAGGGGCTTTGGAAGCCACGTTTGCCTGCATTCCCTGAGCTGTGTGTGGAGTCCCTGGAAGGGGATCCCCAGGTGGGATTCAGAGGTAGTCAGGATAACCCCAGGGTTCAGTTAAGCTGTGTTTACTTGTCACAATGGATTGAACTAGGTCAGTGGCAGGGCCAGAGGGGGACATTGGACTTAGAGTCAGGAGATGTGTGTGTTCGTGCGCTGTTTGGCCACTTACTTCCAAGTTTCTTGACCTCTTCTAGCTCTTCATCTGTGCCATGGTGGGTTGGACTAGTGAATTTCTAGCCCCTTCTATTTCTGAGAGTCAGGAAGTGGAGCTAGCTAGATAGTTTTTAAATTCTTTAATGTATGTTTAATTGTTTTAATAACAGTTATAAGTAAGGGGAGACTAATTAACCATTATAATCTGGATCTCAGGCTCCTGTAAGGCCACACCCTGTCAGAAAGATGGCAGTGTGCCCTAAGAAAGGAAGGAAAGCAGATTTTAAGTGCTGAAATTGTAAGAGCTGAGATGATGAAGAAAACCATGGTCATATTTTAAAGCCATGTTTATTTTGACCGTGTGGGAAAGTCAGGCTCAGTCAAGTCTCCAGGTTTGCCCTTCCTTTTTCAGAAACCTTCACTGATAGAGTTAGCTATCAAGTTTTCTGTTTTCTTTTTTGTTGATACCTGGGTAGGTGGGTTCATCCTTTACTCCACCATGCTGAGTTTTAAAACAAGAGAATAGCCAGTGGTGCACTTTATTGCTGAATAAATCCTTCTGGGTCCGTAGTGCCTGCAGAAACAAATATGGAGTAGCCACAGACCAGGAAGAGTTTGGTCAGAACTAAGGTTATGTGGTCCTCTGAGTTATTTACAGTGGTCTCCTCTATGTCATTTCATTTATGTCTTAGAGGAGAAAAAGAATTTGTGGAAAGTTTTACAACGTAAATCTCTAAATTAATTGCGGATAAATCATAACATTTCTTGTTGAATAGATGGCACACCACCTCTCCTTAAGCCCCCTTCCAGAAACAGTGAGGTAAAACCAAATTTTAAAAAGACAGTTCTTAAAGGAGAATTATTTCTTTAAAAAACCTTTTTTTCGATGGATTTTTCACTGTGTCCCTTATGCAAGTTGTGTTCAGGCTTTGAAAATTACGTCTGCATTATGGCAGTCTCTCAGTCTTCTGGCTTGTTCAGTCATGACAGTTGTATGTGGCTCATTTTGTACAGTTTTTCATCTGATTATATTAAAGGAAGTACTAAAAACAACTATCAACAAAATGTGTAGGATAAGAGCATATAGGTACAATTCTCTCCTCAGGGCCTCCCCTGGCCTCTGTCCTGGTCCTCAGCCATGGTTGTACGGTGGAATCATCTGGAAAGCTTTTAAGGACTAGCAGTGCCTGGGCCCCACCCCCGAGGTGCTGATGTGACACCGTGGATCCAGGATGTGGTCAGGGTCAGCACTAAGAGTGGTGGCAGGTGGTTCTGGTCCCCGCTGAAGTGGAATCCATCATGGGCAGTACCCAGGGATATTGGCCTTGGTCTTTCAGCCTTTTTCTGCAGACTTAGTCCTGGTTTGGGTAGCAGATTGATGTTTTTATTAATCTCCTACAATTTCTCTGGTTCCTTCCAAATGAGACAGTACAGAAGATGCAAGGTGAAAGAGGAAATCCTTCAAGATAATATTTAACCAGCCGTTTATTGTATTTTAGTTAACAGCCAATAAGAAATCTAATCTGAAGTGTGTAAAAATACAGCAGATATGATGTGGTCTGTATCTTTGCCCGAGAAGCAGCAGTACCGTCTTCTACCACATCTGCCTGCTGCTTCTGCTCACAGGCACCCCTGGCATGTGTCTACCACTGTGGGAGGCAGGAAGGGCACTTGAGTTTATCATTCTTGAAATTCACCCCTATAATGTCACGTGCCCAGGATAAGGAGAATCCTTGGGCCAACAGAAAGACTTAAATTCTAAGGCAGCTACTGCCATAGCTGGGCTGCTCCCGAGAACTTCCTCAGCACACACCTAGTCTTGCCTTGCGGAATCAGGAATGGAAAGTGAGAACTGGTTCTTGGTAGAGTAAGTCATGGGAAGAGTTCAAGTGGCAGTGAGGCATTTTGTGCTGGAAGAGGATGGCTGACAAAGTTGTAAAATCTTAGTGATGCATCATGGAGTCTCAGCTAACACTGCCTTATTTAGAGTTGGCAGAACAGGGCTTCTTTTTCCTCAATTTTTCTTAATATCAGTTTTATTTTTTACCATTAATAAGAGAATTGATTACGTACCAGATGGGTTATTCAATGATAAAAATGTTGCTTTTGGAAGTATAATTGTTGGATTTTCAGTCTTTATTCAGCTGAAGTGAAGAATAAACTAGAATATCTTTCTTTTTATGTTCTAACAGGCACCAGAAGTAATCAGAATGCAAGATAAAAACCCCTATAGCTTTCAGTCAGATGTGTATGCATTTGGGATTGTTCTGTATGAATTAATGACTGGACAGTTACCTTATTCAAACATCAACAACAGAGACCAGGTAAATATTGACCATCTCTTGGAGTTTATTTTACTATTTGTATGAAGTCTCCAGTTATTTGTAGAAAAGAAGTGCCGAGTCCTGGGTCAGCATGAGGATAGATCTCTTGATCTTTGTGACCAGTTTTAGAATTCTTTTATACACTTTTGGCAATAAAAACAGCATGTAAAAAAACCTTTCTTTCCTTGAAATAGTGATCTTATCAAGTGTAACAAATGGGGTAAAAGTCCCGATTTTTTGATGAGAAACTAGAGATAGCACACTGGAGGTGCCTGTGGCGTCTTGACCAGAGAGCAGTGAGGAGGGGACACCGCACTGCAGCGTCGGGCTTTGTGCCTGATGCCTGTAACGGTGCTGCCTGCTGAGCACTCCTCAAAGCAGACCCTTGCAGAGCTCCCAGGGCTGCCCCAGATGGCTTTCTCTTCCTTTTTAGCTAGATAAATGGAAGGAATGTCATATCATGCCTTAATTTTTCTATAATGAGAAATCTAGTAGGAGGATAATTTTTTACTTCTCTTTTTCCTAAGTTCCTGTTTCTGTCCCTTAGCTTCCAAAAACCTCATGCAGCTCTCTGCCTTTTCAGTCCAACCGCGTTATATTCGCTTAGGCTTATAAAACTGGCCAGGAAAAGTGAATTGTCTTTACAATAAGTTGTCTTTCCTGAAATGGATTGTATACCTCAACATTAAGAAAAAAGAAAAAAAGCAGTAATTCTGCTGCCAACATAATAGAAAACAGTCATTGACTCATAAGCTGTGAGCAAAGAAAAATCTAGATTTTATACTGCAGTGGGTGTCAGAATCACCTGTTGATGCTGGCACAGGTTCTGGATCCAGGGGTGCGGCTCAGGCACCTGCATTTTTAATCCATTTCCCAGGCGATTCTGAGATATGTCACAATTCTAAAGAATTAAAAAAAAAAAAAGTGTGAACTTTTCATGTGTTTCATCATAACCTCTCACCCTAATGAAATTATTGTTTATGTGTATAACTGTGCAGCTTCTTAAGGGGTGTGTGTGTGTGTGGTGTTGACTGTGGTCAATGGCTCAACTCAGTGTTTTTGGTGACGGCTGTGAGTGGGTTTCTCACTGAGACCTTCAGCACTGTGTGATATTAGAGAAGTCATTTGAGTCATCATGTACTTCGTATATACTTATGAAATCACCATATGGCCCCTACGTAACATTGTCCTTGGACTTTAGGCTCTGCTTGTTAATTTTTTAAATTCTCAGTGATGTTGTAGTTACAATTATTATCTATAACTGACAACAATAAAAGTTTCAATCTATATGGAAACAGAAGGCAGCGTTTTTTTGAAATACGCATCTTAGTGAACACTATGGGGCTTTTCTTTAACCTTGAATTAATTCATATGTTGTTGTCAGTTGCTGTTGAGTCACTTCCCGCTCATGATGACTCCGTGTATGCAAAGTAGAACTGCTCCATAGAGTTGTCAAGGCTGTGAGCTTCCAGAAGCTGATCGCCAGGTCTTGTCTTCAGAGGTGCCTCTGGAAGGGTTTGAATCGCCAACCTTTTGGCTAGTAGTCGAGTGCTTAACCGTTTGGGCCACCCATGCACCTTAGAAGGTGATAAATTCTTCACGTTTTTATTGGACTTTGCTATATAGACGTGGTTGACCAAGCGCATGGCTGACCTTAGTTCCCAGCTCTCCGGAGGGGATATGAGTGACCCAACCCCCCCACTATAAATCACATTCTTCCATTAGACTATCTGGGGGCCCCAAGGCCCCCAGATAAACGGAGACACTCTTAGCAGGCAGTACACTCCAACCACTTCAACAGTCATCTCCCAGCACCCAGGGGCAAAGGCCACACCTCTTTGGGCGAGGTTAATTTTTTATGTATCCCAGGTCACTCAAGTATTTTAACTCATTCTTACAGCATACCAAAAATCACATAGTAGCTTGTTATTAAAAATTATTTTAGTGATCAATCAGCTGACAATTCAGTTAATTTTATTGAAAGCAAAGAATTGGAAACCACCTGGCTTGCAAAGGAATTTGTTATCCATTCATTGGAGCCCAGTTAGATGCCAGTATTTTGGAACCACCCTGTGGTGCCCCAGTGGCCTTCCACCCCGGGCAGTGTGAACTCTATTTAGATTCCATATGGGTAAAAGGTGTACCTTTTATAAAGTGGGAGAAGGGCCCTTGGGCAGGCAGGGAGGTGGGGAAGGGGATAAGCTTTACCTTATCACTGGAGTGGTTCTCAGGCAGGTCAGTTTTTGGAAAGGAGACTATAAGGAAGTTAATAATCTGGAAATTAATTCCCTGAAAACTACCATGTCTGTATACATCTTATACCTCTTGGAGCATCTTCACGTAACGCCAGGGATACTTCACCCTGCTTTGCAGACTGCAGGTGTATGACATGGCTAATCTGTTAGCCCAGTACCCATCCGTCAGTGTGTCGTACTGTGGTCGCTTAGGTTTTGCTGTGAAGCTGGAAGGAATGCCACCAGTATTTCGAATACCAGCAGGGTCACCCATGGTGGACAGATTTCAGCTGAGATTTTAGCTCCTAATGACTTCCTTCTCTCCTCTGAAAGAGATCTGGTGCTCAGATTTGTATTACCAAATGCTCCATTGGCATTTCTAGAGCAAAAGAGCTTGAAATGCAGGTGCCACAGTAACTGCTGAAAAAGAATAGCGTTTGTGGTTCCCACTACGCATATATAGAGAAAGGGCTCTGCACAGTGCCCACCAGCAGTGTTCCGTACATTTATTGTTTTGAGAAGTGGCACCAAAGGGTCTGTGTGTTAGGACAGCTGCCCTGCCAGTGGGAAATGGGCTGGATGGGGAACTGGAGAGCCTCGTGGGGGTCCGGGGCCAGGAAGACAGCCCACTAAGCATGGTCCCCAGTCCGTGACTTCCAAGCCTGGAAGGGCCAGCCGGTGTCTTCCACTGTTTGTGAGCATCGTGGGTGTGTAGAGAAGACGCGCATTACCAGGGCCCAGGCTGTCCTGTTGTTAGTGTCTGCGTATTTTCTAGCTTCCTCAAGGTTGCATCATTTGCCTTTTTTTTTCCTTCTCAGATAATTTTTATGGTGGGACGAGGATACCTGTCTCCAGATCTCAGTAAGGTACGGAGTAACTGTCCAAAAGCCATGAAGAGATTAATGGCAGAGTGCCTGAAGAAGAAACGAGACGAGAGACCACTCTTTCCCCAAGTAAGAAAGGGCTTTATGTGAAGCCTGGGAACAGTTGCACACAGTTTTAAGTACCTTTGCGAGCGCAGTTTGTATTTCGAGGGTTGGCTTCCACGTGCAGACACCAGATGAGTAAACTCATAGAGGTGAAGCAGCGGCAGCTGGAAGTTGGGGTCCTGATACAAACTACTCAGAAAGGCTTTGCTTCTGTCCTGCAGTGCTCAAACTTTTTTGGTCTCAGACCCCTCTTACACTCTTAAAAAATACTGAAGACCCCAAGGAGCTTTTATGAATTACCATATTAGAAATTAAAATTGAGAAGCTTTAAATATATTTATTTATGACTCTGTATAAACATAAAAATAAACCCATCACATGTTTAAAAATATTTTTATGAAAATAATTTTATTTTCCAAAGCACAAATCAGTGAGAAGAATGCCTTTCTCATGGCTGTGAACGTGTGTCTCAGGCACAGGCCCTCGAGGGTAGCGACTGTTTCTTTGTACCTCAACATCCCCTGAGCCTCCCTCCACTTTTGTGTTCTGGTGTCTGTCTTCTCTTGCTCTCCTGGGCTGCCCACTGTCCCTCTTACTCCTTACTGTTCACCATCTGGGTGGGCGGGCCCTGCTCTCAGTCAGACCTTGTCCCCCCTTCGCTGAGTTCCTTTAAAGAATGTGCAGCCCTGATGGCTCCATTCAGGGATAGCCCTAGAGCCTTCACTGACAGACATCTTTGTCCAGAAGGGACTTGCCGTCTATGACCGATGGGTATAGAATTGGGCTTAAATGTTGTTACATGCTGTTCCACAGCTGGCAAATGCTGTAAAATGTCAACAAAAGCTAACTACGGGTTACTTCTCCCAGTCAGTTCACAAGGATGAAAGATATAATGCTCTGATAGTTTTGTTTTTTTTTTAAGGAGAAATATAATTTTTATTCAGATACTTCCCAGGCATTTAGGATAATACTGAAGACAATGTATGATGTCAGGTGCTTTCTTGTACCATGTCTTGGTGCTCTTAAAGGTCTACATCACCCAGATTTTCACTCTTCTTTGTTCTTTGTTTTAGATTCTCGCCTCCATTGAGCTGCTGGCCCGCTCATTGCCAAAAATTCACCGCAGTGCATCCGAACCCTCCTTGAATCGGGCCGGCTTCCAGACAGAGGATTTTAGTCTGTATGCTTGTGCTTCTCCAAAAACGCCCATCCAGGCAGGGGGCTATGGTGCGTTTCCTGTCCACTGAAGCCGGCTCAGTGAGTGGGAGGGTATCAGCAGGCAGGGCACAAGGAACAGCGACGTGTGCACACTTACACGTTTGTTAAGTTGCATAGGGCAGTCTTTTTTAAAGAGGTGCACCACAGAACACTGATTTTTTAAAGATGGGATATAATTTTTCCTAATCTAAAAGTCATACTTAGCATTGGATTTTCAGCATCCGAGTGTGTTTAAAATACACCAACATTGCTAAAAATTTGCAATGCCTCTTCCAGAAGATTTACTTCTTATTTCAAGTTTGTTTTGTTTACTTGATTCTGCTAAGTATTGTTTCCTCGTGAAACTTCTCCTTATCAGCCATAACACGTGATGAGCCCCGAGGTAGGGTGTGGACAGTGGGGCCGCAGAGGGGAGTGAGGCCAATGGACCTGTCTGATTTGGGAAGACACCAGGTCTGAGCCATCCTGGTTTTATTCTTAATATTTTGTCTATATCTATTTCTTTTTACTGCGGTTTGGAGAGTTTGGATGTCCTTTTTTCCTTAAAGCAGTAGACTCAATTGCTTTTTCTAAGTAACATGGATACAGATGACCAGAGTAATTGCCAGGGAGAGGCGTGTTTGACATGAGTCAGCGGGTTTAACTTGGATGTTCAGTGGGGAGAGTGTTATAAACTAGAGTTACTTTATATATTAAAGATGTCTTACACATAGAAAAATCGAATTTCCTTGCAAATGCATTGTCCCCCTCTCTGCCAAAAAAGCCTCACAGAATTCTGTGAGAACTTTTGGGTTTGTCTGTTTCTCTTATAGATAACTGATTACCAAACAACCTAGTAATAGATTTTTAAAAAATGACTGTGACTGTATACTTACCTCTCATGACACGTATTTGAGCAATTACCTTGTCAGGGTTTCTCATAAAATCTCTGTCCTCATGTGTCCTCTGTCCAGCAAGATTCTGCTGATTCGGAATGGCTGCTGCTGCTCTCTTTTTGGCATTCCACGGTGTAGTTATTTGTTAGCGCTCTCTCTCCAGTGCCCACACTTCAGTGTCTGTAGTGTGGTGGTCAGTGTGTTGTGACTGTGACTCGGGATCACAGTGACAGAAGCAGCATGGACTTCTCAGAGGCTGCCTGCTCTTCTTCAGAGTCAGCCTCTGAACTATATCTTCACTTACACTACTTGGATTTGTGGTAACTTTTAAATATGGCCAACAGACAGACAGTGTCTGCATGAATGCCCTCCCTCCTTGAAATCAGTAAAGGAGAAAATCAGTGAGACTTTAAAATAATGCTAATTTAGTTGTTCAGTACCACCAGTAAACTGGGAAACACTTCCTTTATGTAAGGATGTTCGATTCCACCCGGGGAAGTGACCCAGTAATAATCGTGGCATACCTTTTGCCCCTCACTGGGGTAACTTAAGATAAGGAATGCCATCATGTTTTAGAAATTGATCGATGACTTGAAAGAACATTTCTCATATTTTAAAAAACAAAAATAAGAAAGGGATAAAAGAATGTAACATGCAAAACCTCAAAGTGCATGTTTTCTAAATCCTCCCGTGAAACTAAACATAGAACATTAGTAACTATTAGATGCAGTTTTCTTTATTCACAAATGGAATAGCAAGCATGTAGCTAGTAAGTTTTTACAAAATAGACGTGGTCTGTGGAATGCTCAAAAGGTCTGCTAGAGCTGTTCTATGATTTCCCAGTCTGCCTGCTTCACTTCTATCATCCTTTCTCCATCACTCTCCTTATCCCAACACTGCCCTGCCCACGGCCCCCCTGCCCGCCTGTCTCCTCTCTTTCCTCCTGCCCCAGTCCGCTTTGCCAGGAGGCGTTGCTGAGCTGTAGAGCTGCGCAGAAACGCCCTGCCTTCCCACAGACGCTCTGGGGCCTCTGGCGGGCCTCCCAGTAATTCTTCTCTCCCTTCCGACTGGAAGACCATGAAAACGCAGCAGTCAGGTGTTTAGACAGCATGCATCCCGAGACGTGGGGACGTTAGAATTGGATCAGTTTCAGCGGGTAGCTCACCTTTCTGTTTAGTTTTGTTTCATAGTAGCTTTAGGTGTATTCTTCCAATAAAGAAAAACGGTATTTTTCGTAATCCCGTGTAGAGGGAATCCCTTTGACTAAGAAACGGACTGCTTTTTTCCTAAAACTTGAGCCCTCGAGTGTTTTCACTAAGGTTGGTTGCTTTATTTATGAGGCGACCTTTTATAAAATATATTTCACATTTTAAAAGTTTTACTAGTCAGTGACGAGAATGAGATTTGTCTTCTTGATTTTAAATTGGGAATCACAGGATTTAATCAAATGCTTCAGGTTTGTTTATTTTCAGATATTACAATATTGAACTAACCACTTAAATGCTAAATCAGTAGTTAAAATTATTCCTTCTGAAATGTGACTGTTTAACACAGCAGCTTAAATGGCCTTTCTCTCAAGTAGATCCCTCTCAGTTTAAGGAAATGATCTGACTTTATCATAATAATATGAAATGATTACTTCATGACTAAAACATTTTGTCAGATAATTTCACTAAATGTTTAACCTGTCCTGAGACCCTGTGTCTGAGAATTTAAAAAGCCCAGTGTATCTGCCAGCGCGACCCTCATCCTTCTAAAGTGACCTGGAAGGGCCGTGGCTGGCACCCAGAGGCAGACGGGTCTTTCTGTGGCTTAAAGTGGCTGCAGCCACACCTACAACAGTGGCCGATTCCTGTAAAAAGAGCATACTAGATTTTCCACAGCATCTTTGATCTCTAGGGAGTTATATCAGATTATATGTATAATCGCTAAAATAGTCAATTCTGAAATAAAGGGTAATTATTTAGTAATATTTTAGAACTAGTTAATAAAGTCCTTAGCTTTCAAACTAAACAGATAAACCATGGTATTTGAGGTGTCTGAAATCCCCAGGTCTTGTTTTTAAAGTCTTCTTCCCAAGTGTTCTCTGCCCTGTTCTGGAAAATGGAGCTTAGGTTATTCTCAACCAGAAAGGCTTGAAAGTGTTTCATTTTGGCCTCTAAATGATTTTCCAAGATTTTCAAAAAGTCATGAAGCTGATCTGAGTGTTCACACCAAAGAGCTTCACGTAACGGGGGGGGTGTCCCCAGATGTGCAAGAAGGTATAAGATTTTTTGGAAAATCTTTTTTTTTCCCTCCAAAAGTGGATCAGTCACCTGTTGTTCCCATCTTTCCCATGATTTAGGGACATACAGAGAAAAAATTTTACTTTCTTGATCCCTAACCTGTGGATTCTTTTGATCTCCCTCTTCCCCCTTGACCTAAAGTCTAGTTATGATCAGAAAAGCAGCAGACTCTTGGAGGGAGGATTCTTAGTGTTTGCTTATTTGTATTTGGTTTGGAGTTCGTTGATAAGATTTTGTGCTTTGGGAAGTTGTTTTGTTTGTTTTTATTTTGAAGCTAATATTTAAGTTGGGAGAATAGAATACTCTTCCAAAAAAATGGAGTATCTAATTGCTATAATGAATAGGAAACATTTTCTGGAGTTTTTTTTTTTTTTGTAAGCGTTTTTAAATGTGTTCTGTAAGATGTGGCTACCATGTTATCGTTTTCTGATACTCCCTCAATGAATGAACTGTAGCTGTTTTTATGAAGGTTTCTGTTAAGTAAATCCTGTTTTCACATTGCCTGCCTTTACTGAGATTTAGATTCTGCTAGATAGAGTGATTATTCATAAGAATGTTGCAAATCACTTTATTTAAAGAAATGTTTTAAAATCCTAAAAATAGCAACCCTAACACCATAACGTACTTGGACCATAAGCAACAGACATGAGAGTGTCTGTATATTTCTCACGGCTCTGACAACTTATGAGCCTCCCGTGACTGTGCTCTCGCTGTTGTACTCTCCAAGGGCTTAGTGATGTGGCTGGTTTTCAAATCAGTGCCAAGCTCCCCAGTCCTTTTAACTTTAAGAGGATCCTTTTAACTTTACCCTTTCTTGACTTTTTCCCATCACTTACACTTGAAGAAAGGCCTGTCAGTCTGCATCTGTAAAAATGACAGCCAGGAAAACCCTATGGAGCAGTTCTGCTCTTTCACACGTGGGGTCTCCGTGAGTCGAGGGCAGACCCGACAGCCCCTAACACTCACTGGCTCTGATCTCACGATACCTCGCTTGGTATTGGTGGAAAGGAAAGAATCACTGTCTGAAGTCCAATTAATAGTTAGATTCAGAGTGGAAACAAATGATTAATTACTGAAAATTGTTTAGGGACTTTGTAATTGTTAAAACCCTGGGCTTTGGAGTCAGAACCTGAGTTTGAATTTGGCTCTGAAATTTTCTAGCTGTGTGATCTCAGCCAAGTCACTTAGCCACTCTTAGCCCGGTGAAATTAGTAGCAGCACCTGCCTCGCAGAGTTGTTATGCAGATGAAATGTGTGTGAAGTGCTTGGTGAGGCCCCTGGCGCATAACAGATGCTAAAGTAGAGCTAATGTCATCACTGCACAAACCGAGGATTCAGTCAACTGGTCATTGCAGTCTGCTGTTTGCTGGGACGTGCCAATGTTCTCTAGCAACCAGCTGCGATCTAATACCAAAACCAGACCCCTTGCTGTCCTTCTGACCCACCTGATGGCAATCTTATAGCAGTCAGAAACCGGATAGGTTATTCCTGTACCAGTCACTAAATAGTGTAGTCACGTAAGTGATTGCCTGGATCCTTGTCAGAAGCGGCTATTAACTGAAGAGTGAGGTTAAGGCTAACTGGATGCCGGTCGTTGTCAGCTGTTAACCAGCCCAGGATTGAGCTGTCGGGTATACAATAGGAGGCAGTGGCCTCTAGTTACAAGTAGAAGCTGGGGACAAACGGTAGATGAAAAATAATGGCATGAAGCCCCCAAATTCAGTAAGCTAAAGGAGCATAGTACCTCAAACGGGTTTTGAGTTGGAAAGGATTCCTTCTGCAGAGAATGGTGTGGTGCCCTGCCCTGTGCCTGTGTTTTATTTTTTGGTAGTGTGAAAGGTCAAATTAACTAGAAATGAGAAGGCCCAGAATTTGGGAGCCTGGTGGCGCAGTGGTTAAGCATTCGGTTGCTAACCAAAAGATTGGCAGTTTGAATCCACCAGCCGCTCTTTGGAAACCCTATGGGGCAGTTCTACTCTGCCCTTTAGGGTCACTATGAGCCTGGATCGACTCTCT
The DNA here is from genome assembly GCF_000243295.1 of Trichechus manatus latirostris. Classification (NCBI taxonomy): domain Eukaryota; kingdom Metazoa; phylum Chordata; class Mammalia; order Sirenia; family Trichechidae; genus Trichechus; species Trichechus manatus. The sequence goes on from NW_004444029.1 coordinate 7,712,959, forward strand.
GGCAACAGGCAAACGGGCGGGGGTGAGGGGGTCAAATGTACGTTGTTTGACCTTTTACCTTTTGTAAAATAAGGATAATTCCTCTTTCCTTCCTTCCTGATAGTGGCATTATGATAATATAATGCGATATGTGAAAATGGGTTGAAAACGCCAAGAAAAGGGTATTCTGTGGATCGGCCTACTATTTTATAATCAGTGTCTGAGAAGTTGTGGGTGTTGGAACTGTTTTTAGCCTGACTGAACCATAGTATGTAAAAGCCAGCTGGGGAAACTTCTTGGGACTTGTTTAATTGACATGGCTGCCTTACATTTGACTGGTCCATATTCTACACAGTATGGAAGTTGCGTTCTTTCAGAGGTTTCAGCCATTTTTGCTTTTAAATTAGTAATAACGTTGCTAGATTTGTAATGTTGAACTCCTCACCTTTCAGTGATGTTTCAAGGAGGCTTTGCTTTGTCTCGCGGCTATTTGAGATCCCGTTTTTAAAATTAGCTCTTGTCCTCCCTCCACAGGAGAATTTGCAGCCTTCAAGTAGCCACACCATCATGGCAGCATCTACTCTTATTTCTTAAGTCTTGTGTTCGTACAGTTTGTTAACATCAAAACAGTTCTGTTCCTCAAATCTTTTTTTAAAGATAAAAAATTTTCAATGCATAAGCTAGTGTGGAACAGAATGGAATTTCCCATCCAACAAAAGAGGGAAGAATGCTTTAGGAGCCAGAATTCTCTGCTGCCAGTGTTTCTTCTTCAACACAAATACCACGTGCACACGAGTCTGCCCACACCCAGGAAGAAAGAGGAGAGACCCTGACTTCTGACCTTTTGATGGTCAGGCATGATGGAAAGGAACTGCTGCTACAGCTTGGGAGATTTGCTCTGGAAGGTCTGCCAGTCCACCTTGCCCTTCTAACCACCAGATCAGCGTGTGGCTGATCGTCTGACGGGGCAGCGTCAATCACCAAGCATTGTTCTCTTTCCGGTTCTGGGAGTTTGTGGTGGCGCTCTCTCCCCACCCCCACTGGTGAATTTCTGAGGGATGGAACAAAATGCAGCATGCCCTTTCAGTGAGGGTCCTTTCCCCCCAGAGGCCCTTTCTCTGAAGACGCCTTTCTCCGAGGGCCTTTTCCCTGAGGGGTCCTTTCCCCCCAGAGGCCCTTTCTCTGAAGGCCTTTTCCCCGAGGGGCCCTTTCAGTGAGGGTCTTTTCCCCCCAGAGGCCCTTTCTCTGAGGAGGCCTTTCTCTGAGGGCCTTTTCCCCGAGGGGCCCTTTCAGTGAGGGTCCTTTCCCTCCAGAGGCCCTTTCTCTGAGGAGGCCTTTCTCTGAGGGCCTTTTCCCCGAGGGGCCCTTTCAGTGAGGGTCCTTTCCCCCCAGAGGCCCTTTCTCTGAGGAGGCCTTTCTCTGAGGGTCCTTTCCCTGAGGGTCCTTTCCCCGCAGAGGCCCTTTCTCTGAGGAGGCCTTTCTCTGAGGGCCTTTTCCCCGAGGGGCCCTTTCAGTGAGGGTCCTTTCCCCCAGAGGCCCTTTCTCTGAGGAGGCCTTTCTCTGAGGGTCCTTTCCCTGAGGGTCCTTTCAAGCTTTGACACGGTTTATCAACGGGAAGTTATTTCACTGGAATGGAGGGTGAGAGAGAAGAGGAGGTACTTTGGGGTCTGGAGGAAAGGGGAATGCTGCATCTTTTTCCTTACCTGTGGGTTTCTGGCCTTTGTTTCCTTGCTCACAAGGGTGTCTGCTCGCCATGCAGGCTGGGGAGTCTGGCACACACACCGCCTCTTCTCACTGGGTCCAGCAATGAGGACAAGCATTTGGGGATATCCCCCTCCATCATGTAGCAAGTTCTCAGGAAAACACAGTTTATATCTTCCTCCTCAGCTCTTCCAGTCAGTCACCAAGTACTCATGTGGCTCCTTTGCCCAGGGCACAAAATGCCATGGCTGTGTCTCATCAAAAGCCTTCAAAACTGCTCCATGACAGTTTTGAATGTGAGAAATTTATGTAATTTAAATGTAAGGTACAGGTTTTAATTTCTGAGTTTCTTCTATTTATATTTTTATTGAAAAGAAAATAATTTTCAGATTTAATTGAATTGGAATAAAATAATAACTTCCCACCAGAATTATATATCCTGAAGATTGTATTTTTGTTACATAAGCAACTTTTAAAGAAAGATCATTATCCTTTTCTCTACCCAAATATGGGAAGTTGGCATAATGACAAATATTTATAATTTTTAAATCAATGGTACTTGCTGGATCCACACTAACATCTTTGCTAATATCTCATCGTTTCTTCCACCTGACGCTCCTCCATCCTGCGTCCTTTTTCCAGCCCTCTGTCTAGAATGTGCACCCTAAAATAAAAATGGTAGTGTCTCCAGTAACTCTCCTTCCTTTTTTCCCAAGCCTGGTCTTCAAAAGGTGAATAATTTGGCAGCTGAGTTCCTCGGGCAGAAAATGGAGACATTTTAGGGATATTGGGACTGAGGGAGACTGTGTGAAGCCCAACATCAGCTATTGTTATAGAAAGAGCCGCTGTGGTGTTAAGAACCGCATTCTTCCTTACCTTTGCACAGGTGGGAAACCACCTCTGGTCCTGGTTCCCTTGGCCTGTACTGAAGGGTAGTATAAATCACAGTAGGAGTAAATGAAGTGACTCTGGACATACTGGTGGCAAACTTCATATCCCTTCTCTGGAGTCTGGAATCACTTATCAGGATTTAGGGGCCTAAATCAAATCAGGTGTACTTAGCCTGCTTGGTTATAGCCAAAGACCTGAGAGAAATTAGACAGGACCTAAAATAAGGGAATTAGTTCATTATTTTAAAACTTCAAATTGTAACTCCTGGCCCTCTCTACATTTCAGCCTGCTGAAGCTCACCACCATTAGATGGAAGTTTACTAAAACCATGAATTCAGAGGAAGGCCTGCTGAAAATCTCACAGGCTTGTAAAGTTTGTCCCAATAAAATGGAAAATATTCTGAAGTTCTTAGTTTGAAAGGCTTGTTTTCTGCCGCGTTCAGGAGAATTCAGGGTCGCGGAGACGGCAGTGGCCGGACTGAGAAGGCAGCCGGGAGTGGACTGCTCCCTCTCCTGAAGGCCACACTGCTTTGCTTTGAAATACTTTTGACATGGTTGTGTTCCCTCAACTAAGTGAAGAAGCCTAGGCCTGACCAAAGGGGTGTTCTCAGGGTTCAGCCGAGCACGTGACCTGCCAGAGGCGTGGGGCCAAGAGAGGCACCGCTTAGGGAGGAAGCTGAGAATCTGGATTTTCAAAACGAAATTCAGGGCGACACACTCCCTTCCTTCCCTTCCCTTTTAGAATAGCTTGCTAGCTCGTCTGAAAAAGGGGAGTAGACTTGAGAAAGCAAAGCTGTGCCCAGAAGCCAGGCTCAGGGTATTCTTGAGAGGTTTTATAGAGCCCTTAAAAACTAGTAAAACTTTAAAACCTTCCTTTTCTTCATCAAATACTTTTTTCCCCTAGTTTACGAATGACATGAAAAGGAGGAGTTGTGTTTGGGTTGCTTTGTTTCTTGATGCCTAGACTGTTGTGGCATGCCATTGAGTCAATTCTGACTCATAGCGACCCTATAGGACACAGCAGAACTGCCCCATAGGGTTTCCAAGGAGCGGCTGGTGGATTCAAACCGTAGACTTTTGACCTCCTGGGGAAATACAAAGAAGAGCTCCTTATCCAGGCCACATACTTTACAAGGGTCTGTGTAGACGCATGGGTTGCTTTGCTGGCTGGCCCTGAGGCCACAGCACCCCTGCTGGGGGGCTTTGTTTCTGGCCAGGAGAGGTGAGCCTTCTGAAAACCTGGAGGGCAGCTACAAAGGACTGTGTTAAAATAGGTGGTGTTACAGGTTAAACCAGAGTCTTGGTCCTGGACATTTGCTGTTGGAGTAATTTGGCCAAAAAGGAGGTTTTAAAAAGGGTTTGTGAATGGAAAGCCCACTGTGATCCTGTGGATTTACGTGTGTGTACCTTAGAAGAAGATTCTGTCAAATCTGGTTCCCAGCCATCCCACCTCTGGTTGTATTTGAGATCTGGAAGGATGGGCAGGGGCACCCTTGGAGGTATAATCCCAAAGGAATGATGTTTTGTGTCCATGTGGGTGTTGCAGAGAGAGTATATATTGTTCAAGAAAGAACTCCCGCCTTCAGCGCTGTCCGCTTGAAGCCCTCCCCGCACCCTGCACGGTCCCCTACTGACCAGGCCCACCAGACCGCCCTCACCCCGCACACAGCACGCCAGCCACCCTCCAGACCTCGTCTAGCTTAGCTTGAGACACTCACAGGGTTCAGGAGACCTCTCCAAAAACTACCTCCTCAGAATGAGGAAAGAAATAGTTACTGATTTTAAATTCAGCAGTCAGGAGCGCTGGAACACGAAGGCGATTTAAGGACTCCAGCTTGTCTCTGTAGGGGGACCGGAGCCCTCGTTTGTCTTGGAGGGCCTTACACGTTCAAGCAGTGATGCTGAACACACGGAGCACAGAGGAGCTGCGTGTTGGTACAGGCGGTGCCACAGCGGTCTGGGGGAACCTTCCAGAATCTGAACCTGGAGTCATTGCATGGTGTCGCTTCACTAACAGAGATACACTTCTCACTCTCAGTGGGCTTGTCAAAGGAGCCCTGGTGGCACCCTGGATAAGCACTTGGCTGCTAACCAAAAAGGTCGGTGGTTTGAACCTACCAGCTGCTCTTTGGGAGAAAGATGTGGCAGCTAGCTTCTGTAAAGATTACGGCCTTGGGAACTGTGTGGGGCAGTCCTGCTCAGTCCTGTCAGGTCACTGTGAGTCAGTCGACTCGCCAGCAGCAGGTTAGGCTGGCCAGGACAGATGTTATCACAGGGTGCCCACAGTTCTGCCACAGGCACAGGTCTTCATACAGACGCTGCCCCGCTGGGACGGTAGGTGGTCACCCATCTGCACGATCCCCTTCGGTCCGGGTGGGCATTGTAAGTGCTCAAGGATCAGCCCCCTGAGACTAGCACGTTCCACCCACAAGGCTACAGAAGCTACGGCCGAAGGTGGAGGGCTCCTGTGAGCGTGAGCACGTCACACGTCGACATGGTGTAGGCGAGGCGCCAGGAAATACCTTGACAATTTGCCAAATGATCTCACTGTGCCTTCATGATGCAATAAAAAAAGCTAAACTTCTAGCAGAAATCAGTGATTTGTAAGAGCAGGCGCTCTGGCTTCCCTCCGCTGTTAGGATTTTTTAGAGTGCAGCGTAACCCGCAAAGATAAATGCAGTAAAGAGTTTATAGCCAAAACTGCGTTTTAAAAATGAGAAGACACACAGGTCCGTTTTCAGTGAACAAAACTTATTTTTTTAAAGCACATAATCCCTAGTATAGTCAGATATATTTATCACATAGAGCAACTAGGTTGAAATGATAGTTAAGTGACATTTCTAGAGGAATTTTTCTACTCCCATAGGTTCTTCAAAGCATGGAACTTTTATACCACAGGAGAGTTTGCAGGAACGTTAAGACCCGAGGTCAGGCTGGAGTCCTGTGCTCTGGGCAGCGATCCTGACGTGAACTTGGTGAGGACGGGAGGTGAAGCTGACGGCCAAGTGTGGCTTCACCGTCTCCAGGCAGGCACCACTGCCAGCCTCGGCACGGGTTTTTCTGAGTTTGAAATGCAGCCTTGCTCCTCAGGACTTGTGTGCAGATTAAGCAGGACTGTGCTGCTGCCGCCGCCCCAGCAGACAGGCCGGGCAGGTCTCTGGAAGCATCCATGCAAAGGGCGGTGACGTTTGCAGTGACCTGGCCAGGTGGGATGCCCTCCATGTGTGATCCTGGTCTGACCGGGGCATCGCAGTGTCCCAGTGCCCTTAGGTCGTGGCCCGAGAAGGGTGGTAGCCTCCTTCCTATGGGGCGGTGATCTGCCTCTTGGCCAGAGGACAGTAGAGTGAGTGGTGGCCATGGTCCTGGAGCTCCAGACTGCTAGCTCTGGGTCAGCTGAAAGACTGGCAAGGTTTCCCTCAGGTCAGCACACTAGAAAGTAAGCTGGGCTTTGTTTTCAGAGAACCTGTTTTCACTTCTTTTTGGGTGAAGACATTTAAATTGAAATTGAGTCCTAAATTTTGTCAGTTGTGGAAAGGGTAGTATTTGTAAGGTGGAAGAGAACAAAAAGTAAAGTCCGAAAATCTTAAATTAAGGTAACAATGCTTTAAAAAACCACATAGGGACAGCCAGTCCCCACCTCAGTAAAGTCATTGAAGTAGATCCTTTATTTCAACATACACAACCTCAGCTGTTGGTTTCATTGATGATTAAATCAGCTTCATTAAAATGTTTGATTTTATTTAGCTATTCTGACTAATTACAGTGATAAAACCCATTGTTGTGCATGAGAACACAGCATTTCCGTTTTTTTAAAGAATTCTGTAGATTGAAGTACTCTTTGAAAACAACTGAAATGTTCATTGATGCTAGTATCAAGAAGACAAAAAAACAAAGATTTGTGCAAACCATCTGCTTGTCCTGCAGGCTTGGCCCACACCCAGTGCCCCACCGTTGGCTGTGCCCTGCAGCACCCTGCCCTGCCGTGGGGGGCCGCCCTGGAGTGGGAGGTCAGGCGGAAAACCCACTGAAAATTCAGCAGGGACGGTGACGTTGCCAGGGGTGGAGTGGGGTCAACAGTGGGTTGCCTTGCCCCTGTCTCGTTTTGAAAATGCCTGTTGCATTTCTGTGTTAAGCCTCTTTTAGCCCGTGTGTGTTGGTGGTAGAGTTACATAGGAGGAAACTTCAGACTAGCAGAAGCAACAAAGCTCACAGACTAGGCACAAACGTAGCGAAAATGGACCAAAATGGGGTGGGGGGGTACTGATGTGAGGGTGGGAAATAAACTGTAATTACCTGAGATAAGATGTAAGAGTGCAATAAGTGTGCTTTTTATTCTAAGCTGTGAACAGTTTTTTAAAAAATCATCCCTTCTTAATGCATTTGTGTATGTTCCGTAGCTGAGACCAGCTGTGTGAACACATCATGCCTTGTCACTCACGTTGTTACCGACATCCAGTGGCCGACTTACGTCTTATTTTCATGTTGTCTAGTTTACATATGGGTGTGCGCGCGCGTGTGCTGTGCCCTCCCCCCGTGTGACGATGTGGCTGCACTTGTGGCCCCACCTGAGGTGAAGGACAGCTCAGAGTGCCATGTGTTAGTGGGGAGCACTCTGAGACCTCCTCACTCAGGAGTCGCTGCTTCTGCTGCCCCAGGAGAGGGGACAGCGACCAGGGCTTGAGTTCACTGCTCACTGACACGGCCCGAGTTCCGTTCAGGAGCTGTGGTGGCTCTCTGCTGTGGACCCAGAAAGAGGAGATCGCCCCCTTTTTATGCATTTCTCCTCCGGGGGAGAGCAGAGGGGGCGACCCCCATGCTGACTGCCGTGAGTTACTGTCCTGGCAGCGAGTCACACTCCTGGCGGTAATTCACTTCAGGCCAGCTCACAGCCAAAAGAGCTCGTGTGTCGGGGGTGTGCCCAGGGAACAGGTGGGAACTTTTTACCTGTGCACAGACTGTACCTGCTTTGCAAAAATTACAATGGAGTAACTATTTTTAAAGCTTATTTTTCAATTCATAAAAAAAGACCTTTATTTTCAGTTAAATGGATGCCGTCTCCCTCTTGTCCCGCAATCTTCAGTGCTTGCTTGAGTCTTTTTTTTTTTTTTAAAAATTCTTCCCATCCCTCCTTCCTGATATTTTGGTTCTCTTTCCTGCTCAGGTCCCTTCATTTGTACTTTGGAGTTTTTCTCATGTAAATTTGTACAATGGAAAATATTGTTCAGTTTGGATAGAAAGCATGGAGAATTAAATAAAAAAAAAGATAGCTGAAATTCAGATTGAAGAAATTTATTTCTATGTAAAGTTATTTAAAAATTCTGTATTATATAAAAGGCAAAAAAGTTCTATGTACTTGATGTGAATATGCGAACTCTGCTCTAATAAAGATTGACTGCATGGAGCCACCTCCAGCCAGGTCGTTTTTCTAGCACGTCACACCAGGGATAGAGCAGCGGGGCTGGCCCTCAGGGCGGCGGGGCTGTGAAAGGGAGGTGCGTTTCCTACGTGACGCTGGTTACGGCCTGCTGGGTAGAAGTCACGTGAGAAATACGTTAGCAGGAAGGGGCCCAGATTAACGCCTGGCGCGTTACCCGTGACACGAGACTTGAGGCGGTGACAGTGTTGTGCCAGGTGTTGGCAATGACCCGCATGCGCTTTATGTGGGACCTGATGTGGCTGTAGTTTAAAAGGACTGCGATGCTCCGTGTTTCCGTGGAAACGGGCGCTGTAACTGAGTATTTACAAAGGAGTCTGTGAAAGTTCGCCTTAGAATTGTATCTTTCAACCCAACTGACAGTCATCCATCTTCCGCAGTGTAGTGACAGAGACAACGTGCACGTGAACGTGCGCATTCATGTTTGCCATGTCGTCTCCTACACGGTAGCCACCTCACGGAACTGACTCCGTGCATTTGATTTCATGACGTGAAGTTTGAAAAACACTTCGATTATCTTCAGACATGACAGATCAAAATACTGAACCCAGTTTCCAGAGGAGAGGCAAACAGTATTCTAAAACTTCCCCCAGAAACCCTGTATCTGACAGAACATGCAGGGCAGAAGGTCTGCAGGAGGGCACATTTGGGGAATCTGGCTTCTCGTCCTCACACTGACCCTAAAATGCTATCGAGACTTAAGTATTTTCTCTCCACTGCAGTGTTCTCATCTGAAAAGCCTAATTCTGTACTCAGAACCTTAAGGAAATGCATTTTCTAAATAACCTTTGTACATGATTATGGCAGAGCAATTGTGGCCGTATTTTTTAAAAACGTATTATTCTATTAGAGGTTTTCCTGAAAACTTAGCCTACAATTATGAACACCGTGGTTATTGTGATCATATTCTGTTACAAAGAACTCTACCACCCTGGCTCTTCGGGAATTTTCTCTCAGCAGGGGCTGTGATGACACTCGGGCCCAATGTCTGAGTGAGGTGTAGTTCTCCTAGATTTATAGATAATAGAACAGAAAGTGTGTAAAGCTAACCTGGTCTGAGCCCCTCACACCAGCTGAGTGAAGCTGTGGAGGACGACAGGTCTAGGCCCGTTTAGCCAGGACTGAGTTGGGACTTCTGTTCCCAAATCAGCACTTTTCAAATCTGTGTCATTGTGTTGTGCTCGTGATGATGGTTAACGAAATCTGGATAGAAGCGGGTGCACATGTGGCTGGAAATGGGTGTTGTTCTCCGCTTATCCCACCTGTCTCTGCTGCCACCGCAGCCACGTAAGCCACACGTAGCCCAGGGCCAAAAGCAGAGGCCCCGCTGCTGAGACAGGTCAGGCTGGGCACACCAACGGGCAGCCCTGCTTCCTGGGCGCTGCACCATCGTCCCCGTGAGTGCTCCTGAGGGGAGGGGGCAGCAGCCACAGGGCTGGCCCTTGCCTAGAGTTGTAGGGGCCAGTGGGCCAGGATGACTACCACGTGGTCCTGTAACATGCACACGAGGGACGTTTATGCAGTGTCTCTTGCCCGTTTTACTAGAAGTCCAGTTGTGTTTACATTAAAGGTGCCAAAGGAAGTACAAAGGTACAAATGTGTGTGTGAAAACTTCTGACAGTCTTCTCTGTCCTAACCTTCCATGTATGCAGCCACTTTTCCCCATCTCCCAGGCCACACACCCTAAAACTTACTTTGAATGTATTTTTACCTGCCCGTCAGGAAGGCAGAATGGGTATCCTTAAAGGCATTTGTGTTTTGCCTTGTATTTGTTTGGGGGGGTCGGGGCAGGGGCAGCACTGCTTCTGTTGGAATCTCTTTACAACTAATCTGTCTCTCTATGGAGGCTTTTATGTAAAAGTTAAACTGGGACCAAGGGTGACCGTAAACCTAGCTTAGACCCACTAGTCTAATGGTTGCTCTAGAAATAACAGTTGCTTCCATTTAGAGAGTATTTACTTCACGCCAGATGTTGTTCTAAGAGCTTTACGTACGTGTTAGCTCATTTAAACTATGGAATCGATGGACAGGTGATCGAGTGTTTGTCCAAACTCGCAGCAAGTCTGACTCCAGAGCCCGAGTTCTTCCAGCACGACACTGGTTCTTCACACTGCAATTTAGGTCTCACCTGGCCACCATCTTTTAAGGACGCTGAGGAGCCCTGGTAGTGCAGTGGTTAAGTGTCTGCTGCTAACGGAAAAGTCAGTGACTTGAACCGACCAGATGCTCCATGGGAGAAAGACCTGGCGATCAGCTTCCGTGAATATGACAGCTTAGAAGACCCACGGGGAAGCTTTACTCTGTCACGTGGGATGCTGTGACCCGATGGCAGCAAGTTTGGGTTTTATGGAGTCCCTGGGTGGTGCGAAGCGTTAAGCGCTTGACTCCTAGCTGAAAGGTTGGCAGTTCAAACCCAACCAGAGGAGACAGGCCTGGGATCTGCTTCCAAAGGGTCACAGCCGTAAAAACCCTGTGGAGCAGTTCTGTTCTGCACACATGGGGTCGCCATGCGCTGGAACCCATCCGATGGCAGCTAACAACAGAGAACAGACTAAGGGGTGGTGCCTACCAGTGCTCACAGGTGAAGACTGTTTCACAGAACTCCTGCTTAGTTTATATACAGTGAAACCCAAGAGCCGGAACTCGATGGCGCTGCTGTTTTTCCGGGTCTTGCAGGTTTTCTGCCTTTGACAGGGTGCTTACCACTTTTCTGTCACTCTGTTAAGAATTCTATCTCATAAACACCTGGTGAGTTTTCCTACTCCGACAGGCTTCTGCCTTACCCAGGTTCCAGCTTTCCCAAGTTTTACTGTATGTATATTATACATGCAGATTTATATACTAGGTCACGGTGTGAAATTATTTCAGTGAGTCATGATCAAAAAACTGCCTCCAGTCATCTGGCCCAGCCTTCAGCCAGGTAGCCAGGATTTGCACCTCAGCTCTCTCACTAACGGTGAGTGTGGGCAGGTTACCTCACCAGTCTGTCACTCCATTTCCTCATCAGCAAAATGGAAACAATGTGAGGTTTTAATAAGTTAACACATGTCAAGTGTTCAGAACAGTGCCTGGCCCGTAGAAAGTCTAAGCTTTTCGTGTTGTTTCCTTCAGCCTCCTAGAGCCATCAGTTAAGTGGACCTGCGCCCACTGAAGTGCCCCCTTAGGCTGTAGCAGGCGGCGCCCCGTTCCTTGGAGAGAGGCTGGGGTGCTTTCCTGCGCTGGCTCGCATTGGAGTCAGCCCAAGCGTGGACAGCCAAGTGTAGACAAATGCTGCTTTTTAAGTTACCTTTTAATTCAAGTCAAGCGATTCTGAGGATTTCTAAGGAAAAGAGCTAGTGGGGTCATCCTCCTTGAGTTCACTGTTGCAGACGGTTCTTTTCCCAGAAACTTGATTACCCGGTAGGGGGAGGGGGCACAAGAGTGAGCTCCACCATCGCTGAAGGAACACCTTGTGTTGTCACCAGTGGGGCGCTCACCTCAGCACGTGAGGACAGTCGAGGGCGGGTGGTCGCCAGTGCCTCACAACAGTGGGGCGGGGTGTCCCCTTGCTTCCTCCCGCCCCTCTGCCCTACGCCCGCACTGACGAGAACAGGGGCGAGCGAAACCAGGGTCTGGGCGCGCCCTCCCATCACCTGCTCAGGGCGGGCAGAGGCCCTGACATCTGACAACCTGTGCCTTCCCCGGGGCCCCACAGCCACCTGGGACCCTTGCCTGCGATCGTCTGTCCCGTGTCCCTGGAGAGGTCAGACATTCACACAACTGCTTCCTCCTGGGACTTGGTTCAGGGGTCGGCTCAGATGCCCTCCCGGACCCTGAAACACGCCCAGCTCCGCACCTGGAGCACACTGCCCCTGCTGCTTCCCACAGGGCCCTCAGCATCACTCCGCCTCGGCTGGCTGCCTCGCTGCCCCTCCAAAGACTGAAATCCTGAGACAGCAGTCTCATCTCCTGGTTTCACGTTGTCCCCAACACCAAGGCAGGCAGAGCATAAGGTAAAAAAAGGAACAGCTGTGCTCTGGGGCCAGTCTGCCCTGTGCATGAGGAAAACCCTGTCCTGTCTACCTCCAGAATGGCTGTGCTGCCATACAAAGCTGGAAAGTACTTTGAAGCAAATTTTAGGGAAAGTGAAATCCTGTTTCACTCTTGCCTCCCGTTCCTTAGCCCCAGAATTCCTAGGTGTTCAGGGTGTCTTGGGAGCTCCCTGAAGGGCAGGCCACTCAAGACGAAGCCCACAGCAGCTATAGAGACAGCTGACCTCCACCCTCTGTAGGAGGGCAGGAACCCACCGGCAGTGGGTGAACGGTCAGACACTAACCAATAAGCCTGGCATGCACCAGCTCACAGAAAGCAGGGTAGCACAGCCTTAATCGGCCAGCTCACTGATGTGTGGTGCACGATTCCACCTGGTTGTCGGGAATGAAAACCAGGTGAAGTCACGCACTGCAGATTAGTACATAGACACAATTCAGCCCGTGCTACCTTGCTTATTGGGGAATCCATCCTGCCCTCAGCTGACAACCAAAACCAAAAACCAAACGCGTTGCCGTCGAGTGGATTCCAACTCATAGTGACCCTACAGGCCAGAGGAGAACTGCCCCATAGGGTTTTCCAAGGAGCGGCTGGTGGATTCCAACTGCCCACCTTTTGGTTAGCAGCCACAGCTCTTAAGCACTGTGCCACCAGGACTCCCAGCTGACAACCTACATACTAAAAATCAGCTGTTTTGTGTTAAGTGGGGGCTTTGGAGTCAGACCTAAGCTCAGCCACTGACCAGGTGTGTGGCCCCCAGGTACCTATCTGTGGCCTGGGACCTGTGGGGAGCAGCTGGGAGGGCGTAGCCGTCACTCAGCCCAGCAGTCAGCCCAGCAGGCCGAGCTCGGGACAGTCGCTACAGAAACAGCCGCAATGCAATCTCTCATTCTCAATCAAACCACTTTAATTTATGACTTTAATTTACAATATGAAATCTGTTACTCTTGACGCTCTCACCAGCTCCTGCGGGAAAACAAGTGGAAAACTTTGTCTTCTTCAAATCCACAGTTTCCGTCTATTCAGTCACTGCCACGCTCACGGAGCCCCAGCTAGGCGAGAGGCCTGACGGACGAGACGCAGATTCACCCGCTCGCTCAAGCGTTTACAGTCTCTGTTTCTCAAACACGATGGTAACAAGTGTATTTGAGAACACTGAGAAACCCCTAAAAGGTTACCACATCCTAAGATGGGAGGGACGGAAGGCAGGCCGACGGGGGACAGGAACAGCAGAGTCACGATGGTCAGACCTGTGAGCAGGCAGAGGCCTGGGACGGCCGGGACTCTGAGAGCAGCCCAGCCTGCCTTTAGGCGGTGCTTTATCCCATCGCCCCGCCATGCACCTGAAGACAGCTGTAATTCTAATGCCGATAAATTGCTTCTAATTTAAAATTTAACAGCAATATTAGTAGTAGTATTTAACTGAACACTTAACTATCATTTAATGCTTCCTGTCCTTTAAAATAATTTCTAAGGCATTCTGAATCATGGCAGTTGTTAAAATGCTATTATTAATTTAAAAACACATTAAATGAGAATTCTTTAATCCCTGAAGTTTTGGGGGAAAAGGGAATCCTCCTAGTACCTCTCTTTTGAAAGACAAAAAACTCTGACTTCCTGATCAAAAACGAAAGGGCCATAACCTTTTACTGTTACAGAGTTAACGTTCATACAGTTCCACAGAGGAACATTCCCGTACGCTAGACCTCCCGATTCTTGCCACTACAGACTTAAACAATGAGGTGGAACATTGCAGACATTCAGTGTATTAAGTGCCAAGTCTCTCTGGTTTACCACTATTCCCTCTGCCTGGCACAGCACAGTAAATACATCAGAAGTATGTGACCAATGGATAAATAAACTGTAACATAACTTAGGAAAAAATATGAAAAGGAGGAAGATGAGATCAAAATGGGGCAGGGAGAGGACAACAAATGTGAAAATAGTAAAGGCAGAAATGAGGCCAGTGAGGTGGTGAACTGTGCCTCACGCCGTTAGAATACGACCATGACAGGCACAAGTCTGAACAAGCGTTCACTGACAGAAAACACACCCACCTGTCAGGCAGCCAGTCGGGTCCTCAGTCTTCATCGTCGGGAGGGATGCCCAGCTCTTCATCGGTCCACTGCGAAGGATCCGGATATGGAAAGTGACCCTGGGGAACGATCGAATGAAAAACAGTTAAGGACCGGCAATCCACCCAACCAATTAAATGTAAGAAGAAATCATGGAAGGGAAAAGGTGACAAGGCTAACTGCCACATACACAGCCCCTGGCGTGCCACCGGGACAAGCTCTGCTGCTTCACCAGCGCAGAGCCCACTGTCCTTCAGTCTGTCCATTACAGGCCATGTGCTGGGCTTTCACTGCCTCCCATTTTGGAGCTGCCGCCTGAGCCCACAGCGTGTTTGTGACAGAGGCAACCGATTCCAATGACAGCCCACATCCCAGCACTGCTCCACAACCCTGGCCAACATGGATGATTCACCCCGCTCGTTCCTGCTGTGAGGTGCGGGCCAACCTCCAGGCACACCTGGCTGTGTCATCACCTGACGGCAGACAGCCACAGACTCTGACAACTGACCCACAGCCACAGTCAGCTGTCTGCCAGCTCAGAGAAGTTCCTGAGCAACCCGTACACCGCTAGCATTTCAGATTTGTTCCTATCTCGTAAACAAAATCAAATTTACTAAAATTCAAAGTGACGTGGGTCAACAAGCAGAGATTTCAATCTCTTGAAGGTGGGGTTCCCCGGAGAACTGGGGCTGTGCGAGTAAGAGGAAAGCCCCGCTGAGGCTCATGACACGTCCCAAAGTCACCCGTCAGTAACCTTCCTCCTCAAGACGGAGCTCACGCGAACCCCACCCATCCTGGCTGCCCCAGGCCACCTGACAGGCTAGACAACATTCACCACGAAAGGGATTTGAATGTGAAAACTGACCAAAACGTGTAACCTTTACCAACAGATAAACCCCCAGGTAAGGAAGGTGAGAGAATTTGTGTCTGGTCTCCCTTTCAAACACATCAACCAAAGAGAACGCATCAGGCCAGGACCGCCTAAACCTGCGACCTTGGGTAGAAAGCTCAGACGCTACTATGTCTCATCAGAGACCAGAGCTCCCTGCGCTGCGCGGAGAAATCGTGCAGAAGGGTCTATGCAGCCAGAAGCAAGCTCTATAAACAAAGTCAACAAGCCAAGCTGTTAACACATCCACCCACCACCCACCAAAGGGACAAGAACGAGCCTCCTGCACTCACCAGCACAGCGTCCGAGTCATGCCAGAACCGCCAGAGGATCCAGAACCACATGGTCGCGCTGAAGAACTCGGCCTGGAGCACCTGGGACCTGGTCAGCTGGGGGAACTGCCGGTAGGTGGGCTCGATGTGCACGCCGCCGCCGGCACTGCCAGCCAGAGAAGGACGGTCAGCGCTCGCTCCCGTGCCCAGTCTTCACGGTGTAGAGGCCATTCCTAACTCAGGGGCATCCCAGAAACTAATCCTGACATTTCTCGTCCCCTCCACCACACACCCCAGGACGGGGGCGGTGCCCCTACGCTCGCTTTAAACTCGGGCAGCAGCCAGCACCTGCCAAGAGGCTAACGCCGGTCCCGCTTGGCGACATTCGCGTGCGCTGCACCGAATGTGTGTGAGTACGTGGATGGCCGGGCTGGCCCCGGGGTTGTGGCTGAGGGACGGGAGTTTGCCCTGGTAGGAGAGCATCAGCTTACCCAGAAAAACACACGAGCAAGTGTATGCTGGTGTTAGTCTTCCAGCACAACGACTGCGGCGCCCAACCAGCCCGCCCCGCCGCCCGCTCCCGGAGCCCACTCCCGGCCCCCGCGTCCAGGACGGACTACAACCCCCAGCATGCCACGGGGCGGAGCCGCGCAGGGACCCGTACCCGCCCCGCGCCGGGTCAAGGTGAGGTGAAGGCGTCCGGAGCCTTGCTCCTCAGAAACAGGCGAGGCCCCCGCCCCCACACTCACTGACGAACACCCCCGCTTCCCGCCGTCCGCTTGCGGCAGCTTCTGAAGAGCCGGCCTCCGCCCCGAACGAAAGGCGCAAGCCGAGTCAGAGCCGACATGACAGCCCGCGTCCGCACTCCGCTCCCAGGCCTCGCGAGCCTGACGTTACTTCCGCCGGGAGCCCCGCCCCGCCAGTGTACCGGCGTCACCCATCTCTTCCGAGGGGTTTGCGGGCGGGAGAGGCAGCTGTGACCGTCTCAAAGTTCAAAAGGCCACAGCATTTCAGTCCTTTCCTTAGCATGGGAACGAACTCCAGCGAACTAACTCCAGCGCCTCTTCTTCTTCGCCGGTGTTTCCTGGCTTGGAGGTGAGGAGATTCCCCCATGAAAATACGAATGGTATAGACGGGCTCAGGCGTTGCTAAGACACGGCCCGACGAGGCGGTGGCTGGGAGCCTGACGGGGCGTGGCCTGGTAGGGGCTGCACGCTCCCCCGGATTGTGTGTTTCGGATTGAGCGAAGCTGAGGACACCCAAAAGGCTATTTTCGACCCGGCCAGGGTAGGCTTTAGTGATTCCCCTTAGGAGCCCCTCTTCTTTGTTATATTTTTGTTTACAAAAAAACACACATTCCAACTCTTAAGTTGCAACTCCCTGTCTTTGCTGACGTAGACTTTTTTCACACCTCTCCTGCTAGCTCAACCTGCTCCTCCTGCATTGACTGACCTCCAGACCTTCTTATATATCGCTGCCAGATCCTTTCTAAATCAGTGCCTGTGCTGGTTAACGTGTGCAGTTTGGCTGAGCAATGATTCTCAGTGGTTTGGCAGTTATGCTGTAGTTTGGCGATTATATAATGATGTAGTCATTCCCCATTTTGGGATCTGATATGAGCAGCCAATCAGTTGAAAAGAGAGTTTCTTTGGGGGTCTGGCCTGCATCCAGAATACACACACACACACACACACACACACACACACACACACACACACACACACACACAGACGCATATATGGATGTTCTGACAAACCTCATTTGCTCTGGATTCTGCATCCAGCTCATCATCATTTCACTTCCGGTTCTTGGGACTTCAGCCAGTGGCCTGCTGTATTGCCTGCTGGTCTTGGGATTCATCAGCCTCTGCAGCTACATGAATCAGGAGAAGTCTCCAGCCTGACGCTTTACCCGCGTACATGAGACATGCCAGCCTCTACAACCTCGTGAACCATTTCCTTGAGATATATCTCTCTCTGCTTTCAGCCAAGATCCATCTGACATCAGCAATGATATCCCTTATTTCATGTCCTCTCCTGAATCCGGCCTGAATTTCTGGCAGTTCCTTGTCAATGTACTGGTGAAACTATTTTTGACTTATCTTCAGCAAAATTTTACTTGCATGTGATATTAATGATATTGTTTGATAATTTCCACATTCTGTTGGATTAACTTTCTTTGGAATGGACACAGATATGGACCCCTTCCAGTCTGTTGGCCAGGGAGCTGTCTTCCAAATTTCTTGGGATAGACAAGTGAGCGCTTCCAGCATTGCATCCGTTGAAACATCTCAATTGGTATTTCCGCCAATTGCTGAAGCCTTGTTTTACGCGAATGCTTTCAGTGTAGCTTGGACTTCTTCCATCAGTACCATCAGTTATTGATCACATGCTACTTCCTGAAATTGTTGAACATCAGTGAGTTCTTTTTGGTACAGTGATTCCGGGTATTCTTTCCATCTTCCTTGATGCTTCCCACGTTGTTCAATATCTTGTCCCTAGAATCCTTCAATATTGCAACTCGAGGCTTGAATTTTTTTTCAGTCCTTTCAGCTTGAGAAATGCCAAGGTTGTTCTTCCCTTTTGGTTTTCTAACTCCAGGTCTTTGCACATTTCATTATAATACTTTACTTTGTCTTCTCGTTTGAAATGTTCTGTTCAGTGCTTTTACTTCATAATTTCTTCCTTTCACTTTAGCTACTCTACATTCAAGAACAAGTTTCAGAGTCTCTTCCGACATCCATTTTCTTCTTTCCTATCTTTTTAATGACCTTTTGCTTTCTTCGTGTATGATGTCCTTGATGTCTTCCCACAACTCATCTGGTCTTCAGTCATAGTGTTCAGCACATCAAATCTGTTCTTGAGATGGTCTCTGAATTCAGGTGGGATATACTCAAGGTCGTACTTTGGCTCTCATGGACTTGTTTTAATTTTCTTCAGCTTCAACTTGAACTTGCATATGAGCAATTGATAGTCTGTTCCACTGTCTGCCCCTAGCCTTGTTCTGTCTGATGATATTGAGCTTCTCCATCATTTCTTTCCACAGATGTAGCCGATTTGATTCCTGTGTATTCCATCCAGTGAGGTCCATGTGTATTGTCACTGCTTATGTTGTTGAGAAAGGTATTTACAATAAGTCCTTAGTCTTGCAAAATTCTATCATGCGATCTCTAGCATCATTTCTATCACCAAGCCCATATTTTCCAACTACTAATCCTTCTTTGTTTCTAGCTTTCACGTTCCAATCACCAGTAATTACTGATGTGTATTGATTGCATATTTGATCAAGTTCAAAGTGCAGTCTCTCTCTTTTTCTGTATACGTATGTGTGTGTGTGTGTATATGTATATATATATCTGTATATAGATATATATATGTGTATTTATGTATATAGATAGATAGACGTAGATATATATATATATATACACTTCACTGGTTTTCTTTCTCTAGAGAACCCAGCCTAAGACATTTGGTACTGGGAGTGGTTCCAGAGAAACAAAATTGTAAGGATAAGTTTTCTAAATTGGTTTTCAAGTCTCACTAGTCTTAAAGGTGCTGATGACACTGCCTCCAGTAGTAAAGAGGGCACTTCTAATCCATGGCATGAGGTGGCAATATTAGTACACAAAATATCACCACCAATAGATCAGGTATTGGTGAGAAGTGAGGCTCTGGGTGACCACATGTTTGATACTTTCCTACAGTTTTGTCAGAATCAGAAATATAGGGAGCTGATTAGTTGTTCCTACTTTCGCTAGACAAAGTAGTGAAAGAGATTGTTTCAGTGCTTAAGAGTCACAGCTCAAGCACTGCATAAAAGACCTCAAAGTTGACACTTGTGCCCTGAAAGAAAGCCTTATTTCTTGTAGTAACAGCGCTGATATTGCCGAAAACCAAACCTAGAGTCTTATCATAAGAGTGGCAGAATTACAACACTAATTGAATTCCCAACCTCGAATAGCGTCTGCAGTTAAAATGAGGGCATTGATTGGGAAGAAATGGATCCTGAAATTTGTGATGGGTACATATGGGTAGATAATAATCAGGAAGCTGAGGACACTGAGCCCCTAAATTCCATGGAATCACTTCAGCCAATAGAACCAGCCCCTCTTACTCCCATCTAAACAGATCACTCCATCTTTGTCTCCTAAGCTCCCCAGTGAAACCATCCCTTCCACCCCCATCTGATGAGATTAACTCAGCTGTGCCTGAAGAGTCTTTGTCTGAGATATTGCCTGAGGTAGCACCTGGAGCAGCACCTGAGGCATCACCTGAGGTAGATGCCTCAGAAGACATCACTGAATCTTCCCAGGACCTACCCCCACCATATATTTTGGTTTCTAGACCTATAACTAGACTTAAGTCCCAGCAAGCTCCAAAAGGTGAAGTGCAAAGTGTGACCCAGGAGGAGGTACTCCACACTTGAAAATAACTGCTTGACTTTTCTAATATGTACAAACAGAAACCTGGGGAATATGTGTGGGAATGGCTATTAAGGGTGTGGGATAATGGTGCAAGGAACATAAAGATGGACCAGTCTGAGTTTATTGGTATTGTCCCATGAAGCACAGATTCTTCATTCAGTATTTCAGCTCAAGAGGTTAGGGAAGGCTCTAGTAGTTTATTTGATTGCGTTGCGGAAGCATGGATTACGCAGTGGCCTACACTAAATCAAATTGAAGTACCAGACCTACCTTGGTATACTATAGAAGAAGGTATCCAAAGGCTTAGGGAAATTGGCATGTTCGTGTGGATTTATCAGGTTAGACTCACAGACCCACGCATGGAGTGCCCAGAGGACACACCTTTTACCATAACAATGAGGATCAAATTTGTAAAGGGAGCCCCAGCATCCTTGAAGACTGCTGTGATTGCTATTTTATGTAAGTCAGATTTGACAGTGGCAACTGCCCTAACTGAATAAAGACACCTAACTTCAATGGGGCTGACTGGACCCCAGGGTGGTAGGGGCTGAGTGGTGGCACTCAATCAACAAAGACAGGTGGGTGTGGTTACCGTAATGGACAGCAGAATCAAAGCAGTAATCAGAATAGTCTGACTTGTATGGATTTGTGGCATTAGCTACTTAGTCATGGTGTCCCTAGGAGTGAAATAGATGAGAAATCTACTAAATATTTACTTGATCTGTACAAGAAGAATTCTAGGTCAAATGAACGGAAGTCTAACTTGAATCATCAGAACAGAGACTCACGGACCCTCAGTCAGTTTCCACACTTGATCCAGTTTACCGACTCATAACCCTTTGAATGAAAGGGAGGCCAGGCCCCCTTGAGGAAGGACCCCGCTGCACTGCCAAAAATTTATACTGTTAATCTTTCTCCCAGCCTTCTCCAAAGAGATCTATAGCCTTTTACGAGAGTGACTGTTCACTGGGGAAAAGGAAATAATCAGACACTGGCTCTGAACTGAGAGTAATTCCAGGAGCCCCAAAATGTCATGTGGCCCACCAATCAGAGTGTGGACATATGGAGGTCAGGTTATTAATGGAGTCTTAGCTCAGCTCCATCTCACCGTGGGTCCAGTGAGTCCCCGAACCCATCCTGTAGTGATTTCCCCAATTCTAGAATGCATAAGTGGAATAGACATATTCAGCAACTGGCAGAACCCCCACATTGGATTCCTGACATATGGAGTAAGGACTGTTATGGTAGAAAGGCCAAGTGGAAGCCATTAAAACTGCCCCTACCTAGGAAAATAGTAAACCAAAAGCAATACTGCATTCCTGGAGGGTTTGCAGAGATTACTGCCACCATCAAGGACTTGAAGGATGCAGGGATGGTGATTCCCACCACGTCCTCATTCAGCTCACCTATTTGGCCTATGCAGAAAACAAATGGATCTCGAAGAATGACAATGGATTATCATAAACTTAACCAGGCAGTGACTCCAGTTGCAGCTGTTGTTCCGGATGTGGTTTCATTGCTTGAGCAAATTAATACATCTCCTAGTACCTGGTATACAGCTATTGATCTGGCCAATGCCTTTTTCTCAATTCCAGTCTCAAAGGACCACCAGAAGCAGTTTGCCTTCAGCTGGCAAGGCCAACAATACACCTTCACTGTCCTGCATCAGGGGTCTATTAACTCTCCAGCCCTATATCATAATTTAGTCTGCAGGGACCTTGATCACCTTTCCCTTCCACCAGATGTCACGCTGGTCCATTACGTTGATGACATTATGGTAGTTGGACCTATTAAGGAAGAAGTATCAATGACCCTAGATTTATTGGTGAGACATTTGCGTGCTAGAGGGTGGGAAATTAACCCAGTAAAAATTCAGGCGTCTTTCACCTCAGTGAAATTTCTAGGGGTCCAGTGGTGTGGGACACATCGAGATATTCCTTCTAAAGTGAAGGATAAGTTATTGCATCTGGGCCCACCAACAACTAAAAAGGAGACACAATGCCTGGTGGGCCTCTTTGGATTTTGGAGACAACATAGCCTTCATTTGGGTATGGTATTCCAGCCTCTTTATCAAGTGACTCAAAAAGCTGCTAGTTTTGAGTGGGACTCAGAACAAAAGAAGGCTCTACAACAGGTTCAGGCTGCCATACAAGCCACTCTTCCACTTGGGCTATATCATCTGGATGATCCAATGGTGCTTGAAGTGTCAGCGGCAGAGAGAGATGCTGTTTCAAGTTTTTGGCAGGCCCCTGTTGGTGAGTCACAGAACAGAGCCTTAGGATTTTGGAGCAAAGCCCTGCCATCCTCTGCAGATAGTTACTCTCCTTTTTGAGAAACAGCTTTTGGCTTGTTACTGGGCCATACGAGAGACTGAACACCTAACCATGGGCCACCAAGTCACCATGTGGCCTAAGCTGCCCCTCATGAACTGGGTGTTGTCTCACCCACAGAGCCATAAAGTTGGACGTGCACAGCAGCACTCCATCATTAAATGGAAGTGGTATATACGAGGTCTGGCTCAAGCAGGACCTGAAGGCACAGGTAAGTTGCATGAGGAAATGGCCCAAATGCCCATGGTCTCCACTCCTGTCACATTACCTGATCCCTCCCAGTGTACACCTATGGCTTCATGGGTTCCTTATGATCAGTTGACTGAGGAAGAGAAAACTCGTGCCTGGTTTACAGATGGTTCCGCACGATATGCGGCCGCCACTCGAAAGGAACAGTGGCAGCACTGCAGCCCCTTTCTGGGACCTCCCTGAAGGACAGTGGTGAAGGGGAATCCTTCCAGTGGGCAGAACTTCAAGCAGTGCCCCTGGTTGTTGACTTTACTTGGCAGGAGAAATGGCCAGATGTGTGGGTGTATACTGATTCATGGGCTGTGGCCAGTGGTTTGGCTGGATGGTCAGGGACTTGGAAGGAACATGATTGGAAAATTGGTTGACAAGGAGGTATGGGGAAGAGGTATGTGAATAGACCTCTCTAAATGGGCCAAAGAAATGAAGATATTTGTGTTTCATGTGAATGCTCACCTGATAAGGGTCTAATATCCAAAATATATAAAAACTACTGCAGCTCAACAACAAAAAGACAAAAAAAAGAAACAATAAAAAAATGAGCCAAGGACTTGTACAGACATTTCACCAAAGAGGATAGTCACATGGTCAACAAGCACATGAAAAAATGCTCACCATCATTAGCCATTGTTGTTGTCGTGTGCTGTCGATTCTGATTTACTAGCTGCAATGAGATACCACCTCACCCCCATTAGGATGGCAATGATAAAAATTAAAAGAACAGGAAAAGAGGTGTTGGAGAGGATGTGGAGAAACTGGAACCCTTATCCACCCATTGCTGGTGGGAATGCAAAATGGAAAACAGTGTGGCGGTTCCTTGAGAGGTTGAATATGGAACTACCTTATGACCCAGCGATCCCAATCCTACGTATATATTCAGAAGTGAAAGCAGGAGCACAAACAGAAACCTGTACACCAATGTTCACTGCAGCACTTTTCACAATAGCCAAAAAGTGGAAATAACCTAAATGTTCATGAACAGATGAATGGATAAACAAAATGTGGTATATTACCGATGGACTATTACTCAGCCATAAAGATACATGCTACAACATGGATAAACCTTGAAAACATCATGCTGAGCGAAGTTAGTTACGAAAAGACAATGGCCTTGCTTAGATGAAATAGGAAAATATATAGAAACCAAAGCTTATTAGTGGTTATCAGGGGTGAGGGGAGAGCAAAAGGGGAACTTTTTCTTGGGGGGCACTAAGTTTATGTTAATGGTGGTGGAATAATTCAGAAAAAGATAGGGGTAGGGATTGTGCAACATGAAGAGAGTGATTGATGTCACTGAATTGTACGAGTAGAAACTACTTGTGGATTGGTGAACCACGGACACACAAAATTGTGGATTGGCGAACCACACACAGAAAAAATTTTAAGAGTCATAATTGCATAGGGGACAAAAGCAATTGGGGAAAAGGTGTATCCCAATATATGTACGTATTTATATTCTCTTTTTGTATAGAGTTAACTGGCACGTCTTAGCATAGAATAAAAATTGTTAAAAAAACAAAACAAAACCCTGTGGATCCCACAGAATATTGTAAAGTGCTGGAAGATGAGCCCCCTAGGTTGGAAGGCACTCAAAATACATAGTGGCTGCAACAAGGGACTTGAGGATACCAATGTTTATGAAGATGGTATAGGACCGGGTAATAGTTTGTTCTGTAGTACATGGGTTTGCATGAGTCAGAGCCAACTTGACAGCAACTTACAACAAATAATTGGCAGAGCTGGGGTTTGAACCCCAGATCATCAGATTCTCAAGTTCTCTGCTCTTTTTACTTTTTAAGCTGTGCTTTTTCTGTGGCCTTGGGATCACAGCATTGTTCTTTGCTGGAAGCAAGACAGCTGTGCAGCTCAGCGAGCTCCCCAGGATGGACAGAAAGCCCGTCCTCCCAATTCACAGACTTTTTACCTTCGTACATTTGTATATTCCTCTAGGAAGGGTAATTGTTGAACAGCAGCCCAGAGAAAGCCACTCTCTTTATTGCTTATCAACTGGAAAGTCAACTTCCATCCAGGAAATAGTAGATTCTTTCTTCCAATTTATATACTACTTAGAAGTCAGGAGGGCAGGAGAATAGGGGAAAAGAGTCCTACAGAGTCAGAATGTCAACCAATAGGCTGTTCAGAAAGGCCTGGAGCTCAGCAATCATAGGTTCATGTGGGAGAGTTTTCCCATTATAGACAAAAGGGCACATGGAGTCCCATAACTTGGTACAGAAGGAAGAGTATCCATTACATTCAGTACACTCAGATCCCTAAGTTCAGGTCTATATGAATCCCCATACGTGGAGTCTTCAGTGTGAAACATGTGGAACTTAACAGGTAGATCCATTTTAAAAGGAAATCTCCAAGGTGTGAGATTGGCAGGCTAAGTTTATAACTGCTCAAACCTAGAGATTCTTAGGAAAACTATAACCCAGAAAAGGAGGCCCTAAGAATTTGTAGGGTCTAAAGAAGCTTATTGTCCACCCAGGACTGAATGGAAGGCATTATTAAGGGTCCCAAGGTTAAAAGAGACAAAAGCCAAGAAGCTAGGAATTCGGAGCATCCCTAACCTGGAGCCTGTGCTAAAATGCAGATTCCTCAGCCTGGGGTTGGGTTCACCAGGTCATTCTGCTACCACCAGTCCATGTGTTGACATTTGGGAACTACTGCTGTCCAGGTTTGCAGAACAACAAAACAATAGACTTTATAAACAATAAAAACTGAAGAATTTAAGGATACCATTGTGAGCCTCTTGGAGGAGAGAAGGCAGGTTTGGGGAAGGACCACTGTCTTAGGCTGGGTTATCTAGAGAAGCAGAAGCAGTGAAGCATATGTTATTGTTGTTTGGTGCCGTTAAGTCGGTTCCGACTCATAGCGACCCCATGTAAAACAGAACGAAACACTGCCCGGTCCTGCGCCATCCTCACATTTGTTGCTATGTTTGAGCTCATTGTTGCAGCCACTGTGTCAGTCCATCTCGTTTAGGGTCTTCCTCTCTTTTGCTGACCCTCTACTTTACCAAGCATGATGTCCTTCTCCAGGGGCTGGTCCCTCTTGATAACATGTCCAAAGTCTCGCCATCCTTGCTTCTAAGGAGCATCTGGCTGTACTTCTTCCAAGACATAATCAAAAGAAATTGGAAATCATGGGGCTAGAGGATTCTGTAGCGTTTTCCAACCTAAATACCAGATCTGGGAACCACCAGCAGGACCCACCTGATCAGGGAGTATATAATGTTAAGAAGAGAAGAGAGAAAAACAAGGAAACAAAATACTTTTATTCTTCCTCCTAGTCCACAGGACATTTCACCTGGACTGGAGGTGCCCTGAACACCAAGCCCAGCCCCATGATGAGTGTAGAGGACTCTTCCCACCCTCCACTTTCCAAATAACCTGAAGCTATTGTAACAAATGCCCAGCACCCTCCAAGCATCCAAATTCAAGTGTCCATTTGCCACAGGAATGGCTCCCAGGTGATGGCCCCAAACCACCACTACAGTCAGGGGAAGGACCCTGGTCCCCCGATGAGAAAGGGCCTCGCTGCCTCCAGTATATCCAGCTTGGGGTCCAGAGAGCGGCCAAGCCCCTCCAGCACCATGGTCGCAAACACAATTGAGGCAAAGTTACTCTCAAGCTTCACCTGAAACAGAGAAGAGCAGTGGTCCTTCCGGGGTACAGACAGCAGCGTCCGGGGCATCGCGTCACTGTCCGCGCTCACCTCTTGTACCTGCCCGCGTGGTGTTTACCGTCTCCCGAACACTCTTTTCCCCACCCCATCCTTCCCCACCCACTCGTCTGCTCACCCACTACCCATGTGCTACGAACACTAAGGAAAAATCACAATACATACAGCATATGCTTTTCTAGGGGTATGTGAGTATGTGTGTGTACATACCACGTCCATTTTATATATATATATATGAATGACATAAAATAATAAAATGAATAGTTCACAGATACACTAGAAACTGTAAGTCATCTGAGGGTTATTCTTCACACCTCCCATGGCCTTTCTAAGAGACCACACTGAATGGGCTTTGCTTCGCAAACACGGCAGAGCTTCCCCTCTGATAGCAGCAGTGTATGTGGATTACTCAACACATATCCACATTCTGCAAATGGTGCTGGTCTTTTCAACAAGTTTGATGCAAAGAAATGAAGCAAGAATAGATAGAAATGTAACTGGATGATTGAAGAGAAATTTATGACCAGGAATGTACTAGATAATGAACAGGACAAAAACAGGACAGACAGTATGACTGCTGAGCTAGTGATGTAACCACAGAGGAAGCTGGAGAGCATAAGTCTATGACAGGCCAAAGCTGCGTACAGCTGCCACCTGAAATAATAACAACCCCTTACACCTGTGTACATGTTACAGTTTATAAACTGTTTTCTTAATTTTTATCTCACTTAATTCTCCTTCTGTAACATGTCTGAAATAAAAGCATCAAAAGAGTAGAAATCCAGTTCTGTATAATGGAAGGTTGGAAGGAAAATAGACCCGATTCCCCTAATTGGAAAAATGGGATGAGTATCATACCCCAATCCCTACATAATTGTTTCAAAGTAAATTACTACTCTATATAATTCTATACAGGCTGGCACTAAAATAGAATTTCTTAAGCACCAACCAGTTATAGTGGAAGATGCCCAGAATCACATAATAACTGGTTGGGGAAGGGAAGAGAACAAGAATAAATCAGCTTCATTTTGCTACAGATGACACAGAAGTCTGTCCACTATTTTGGACCAGTTAGAGCGAACCTCCTTCTGCCTTTTTAAAATGTAAAGGAGAGCTTTACCAGTCTACAAAAGTACTAAAAAAAAAACACAAGCCCATTGCCATCAAGTCGATTCCAACTCATAGCAACCCTATAGGGCAGAGCAGAACTGCCCCACAGGGTTTCCAAGGAGTGGGTGGTAGATTCGAACTGCTGATCTTGTGGTTAGCAGCTGAGCTCTTTAACAACTTTGCCACCAAGGCTCCACAAAAGTACCAGGCAAGAATAAACACGGTATGAACTAAAGGAACATCACACGCACCTGACAGGTTTCTCTCAGAAGTCTCCTTCCTGGAAGAAAGAGTCCACCTGATGAATCACTTAATCCTACAGCGGGGAAATCAC
Organism: Trichechus manatus latirostris; assembly: GCF_000243295.1. NCBI lineage: Eukaryota > Metazoa > Chordata > Mammalia > Sirenia > Trichechidae > Trichechus > Trichechus manatus. The sequence continues at coordinate 7,740,356 of NW_004444029.1, forward strand.
CTAGCAAAATTTGATCCCTATGTCTTTCGAGGTCTCATCCAACACTCTTTGCCGAGTGTAATATGATGCCCAAAGTGAATATAATGGTCTAAATCTGACTGACCAACACAAACCAGAGTGAGTCTCATCTTCATCTCCCTGGTGGGCATAAAAAATGTATTAAATCAGCCATTGCTGTGATTACCGCGGCAGCCATAGTCACTCCACTGCCTCCTGCTCATATTCAGTTACAACCTAGAGGGTGATCTTCCTGCACTGCTACTGTTCCACGTCTCCCCGCCGTACACGCCCTGTGCATGGAGTCGCCAGGATTCGGTGCCAACAACACTTTCACGTACTTTTTTGGGACATGGAAAGGATTTTTACTTCTCCCTATTAATTTCTGTTTTGTAGACACGGCCTATAATTTCAGCTTATAAAAATTTTAGTTTTTATTTTAAAAAAGCCCAGCTCTATCTGTAAGCGTGCTAGTCACACTCAAGAGCGGAAGGAGGGCGGCTCGATAGCTTCAGGTGTGATCCTCCGGCCGGTGAGGAACCTGCTTCCATCCCGTCATTCAGTCGTCTGTCCCGCTCACCCCCAGGAGCACGACGAGACCGTTCAGATGCCTGTGAATTCAAGCACTATGGTCGCACCGCCTGACGGACCCGTCTGTCTCACTTGCGTTTGTTGCTACTTTCTTTTCCACTAGTCCGGAAACCACAGAACTGGTCCGCTTAGACGTTTACGTCTCAGCCTCTTTCCCTAATCCTCCACAGCTCCACAGAAGTTCATGGACTTGAGGCAGCTAGATGGACCTCTCCTCAGACACTCGGGCCGCTCTGGAGAAGTTAGCGGCTGATGGGGCTGGTGTGGATGACGGTGGTTACAACATGCTTTTCCACCCAAAGCCAGTTCAATTACAGTCCCCCTTCTCGCTGACGCCCCACGCCCCCTCCCCAGTCACAATGTGGGAAGGGAGGAAGATGGAAGGGGGTGAGAGTCTGCTTGTCTTCTGGAGTTGCTGCTAATCATTTACCACCCTTACAAGTCATTGAGAAGCCCAGTGGGTGGAGTTCCCACGTTTCCAGTTGTGCTCCATAGTGGAAACAAAACCAGCACTTTCTGCAAATGGCTGTGTAACTGGAGAGGCTTTAACCCTGCGATCTCTTCAATGAGAGAAGGTCCTCCTCCAGCCTTGGGGCCACCCCCGGCTTCCTGGAGACCCCCAACCCGACCGGCGCAGGAGCTCAGCGGCACCAGGGCCTTACCTGGTGTGTCATGAGTAACTGGAAGACGCTGGAGAGAAGGCTGGAAACTTGCAGCTGGAAAAGAGAATAAAGCCGGACAGCAGCGACTACAGAGTCTGGAGAACCCTTCTTTCACTTCCAGTCCCCTGCCCTGCCCCCTTTCCCACCACACACTCCCACACACACCACACTCCCACACACACACACCCCGGACACCCACCACACTCACACGCACTAGACATTCACACACCACACATCACTCACACACACCAGATACGTGTGCCACACCGCACACACCACATACACCACACGCTCACACATGCCACACCACATTCACTCACCACTGCACACACACACGCCACTCCACACCACACTCACTCACCACTCCACACACACACGCCAC
>NW_004444029.1:7742153-7748282 GCF_000243295.1 Trichechus manatus latirostris
ACACCACACTCACTCACCACTCCACACACACACGCCACTCCACACCACACTCACTCACCACTCCACACACACACGCCACTCCACACCACACTCACACACACTCCACAGTCACACACCTCAGATACATATGGCACACCACATACACACACCACACAGACCACGCACTCATATACCACACACACCACAAACATGCCACATCACACACACCCACAGGCCACACCACACTCACCCACATCACACGCACTCACCACTCCACCCACAGGTGCTACTCTCCACACACTCCTGAGCTGGCTACGTCGGAGGGCAAGGGCAGTAAACACCCAAGGCCCTGCTCTCGGGCTGCCTGCCCACCTTCTCCAGGGTGACGGTGTTCTTCCTGGCCTGGCTCACCAGCGTGGCCATCTCAGCCTTGAAGGCCTCCACGTCCCTGCACTCGCTGGCCCGGGCGTGATGCAGGATGAGCTCGGCCACTCTGTGGCCCTGGAAGATGCAGAAGAAAGGAGCCATCTTAAAACACCTTGAGTGGACAGAAAGCTAGGTGCTCTTGCCAGGGATTTCACATCTTAGTCACTTCCACCATGGTTTGTCTACCATGCTGCCTTTAATCACCTTCCTCTCTTAACTGTAGTCCTCCAGAATACCTGGACACCGACCAAAATCTCTGCTGGTCAGTGGGGCCTACCTGCGTCAGGGCAGGAACCCTTGCAGCCAGGGCGAGGGCTGCGCACCTGTGCTTCTCGCTCAGGCCACACAGCCTCCTGTGTGCTCCCAGCGGCACTGCCTACCCTGAGCCCCAGCCCCAGACTTACCTGCCAGCCCAGGCTCACCTGGGGCCAGGCTCTCCCTGGACCTGCCTGCTGGGTTCAGCTGGGGCCAGGCTCTCCCTGGACCTGCCTGCTGGGCTCACCTGGGGCCAGGCTCTCCCTGGACCTGCCTGCTGGGCTCACCTGGGGCCAGGCTCTCCCTGGACCTGCCTGCTGGGCTCACCTGGGGCCAGGCTCTCCCTGGACCTGCCTGCTGGGCTCACCTGGGGCAAGGCTCTCCCTGGACCTGCCTGCTGGGCTCACCTGGGGCCAGGCTCTCTGGGGGCTCTCTCACCCTGAGCGGAGCCTGCTCACAGCTGAGCCACCTCCCTGCTCCCCATGGTCACTTCTAGTGCCCTCAGCTCCTGCTGCACCGCCCCAGGCCAAGCTCTCTCTCCGTCACCCAAACCTACACAGGGGACCCGAGCCCCACCGGCCACAGACTTCAGCCTTTCCCCTCGGCCCAGGGGCACGTTCAGACTGGCTTTGGGTTCCCTCTGTTGGGTAGACCTCGGAAGCCACCTAAGCAGGACTCTCTTGAATTCTGTCCCTTCTGCCAGCAATCTTTCCCAGGGCCTTTCTGTGCTGGAGAGTTCTCCACCCACAGCCCAAGGAGTGGTGCCTCCCACTCACTGGCCAGAGACACGCAGTGACTCACAGGGGCTTTCTGAAGCCCTTTCTCTCAATGATTCTCAGCACTGGAGCCCCTCCAAGCCACAGAAGCCTTAAAACTGTGCTCAGCCCCACCCCCAGAGACACCAGCACGCCTCCTGCTCTTCCCCCTCCAGCCCGCCATCTTGCATCCAATAGCACAGAGCGAGGGCAGCCACTGTTCAGTGAGGAAACTACCCTTCGCAGTGCCCCCGGGCGTGTGTGCTGAAGAAGGAAGAGAACCCACCAACCCGCACCGGCCTCGGAAAAACTGGAGGTGCTCTTTCTTCCATAAGCAGCTCAGACCTGGCCCCCGGCCCTGCCCCAGCACCCACTGACCAGAGGCGCCTGACGGGCAGCCCCATTCCCTCTCCCTCCTCTCTCTCCCTCTGCTGTGCTCCACTCCAGCCTGTGCAACCGAAGCAGCTTTACAAATATAGGCGTTTACAAGAGCAGGAAGACCAAGGAAGCCACAGCAAAGACAGGCGCTCCCCAGAAGCCCCCGAGTCTCACCTGCCCCATCAGCACAGCCAGGAAGACAGCCCGGAAGTTGCTCAGGTCTGCAGCCTGCAGCTCAGCTACAATGCCCGCGTCCAACAGCACCAGCCGCAGGGGCCGGGGGGCAGGGGGTGCAGCCCCTGCCCACATGGTGCAGACATCCCCCTGCTGGGCCCAAGGCCCCTGGCCCCTGGCCAGACCGTCAGCGCCTTGCACCAGAATGTTCCCAGGGTGGAGATCCGCGTGGACAAAGTTGTCCACAAATATCTGGAAGAGACTAGCACTGCTTATCAACCCTCCCACCCCACCCCCGCCAAGCCACAGGCAGAGAAAGCAGAGACCAAACTGCATTCCAAAGGCTTGTTTTTATCTTGATCCCTGGGTAGTGCAAACGGTTAAGAGATTGGATCAGCTTCTAACCAAAAGCCTGGCTGCGTGAACCCACCCGAAGGCATCCTGGAAGACAGCCAAGACTTCCGAGAAATCACAGCCTTAGAAACCCTACGGAGCACAGTTATAGTCTGCACACATAGGGCAGCTGTAATTTCTACTTTATGATTTGAGCAATTGGTATGCTACTTACAATAATTAGTCATGGTACTAAAAACTCACGGAACTACATTCCTTTAAAAATACTTCATAAATCAGGCTTTCCTCCACTGCTCAATTTGCCAGCATCGGTGAGGTCTGACAGTGAGACATCACCCCGCATCTGTGCAGCGAGAGCACAGCCCGGCGTGCACATGACTGGCACACAGCACGGGCTTTAACAGACGAAGCAGGAAAGCAAGCCCAGGGCCCCTTTGCAGAGTAGAAGCTGCCTCCCATGGAGACACCAGCAGCGACGCCCCCGCCCCGCAAAGGACAGGAAGGGAGGTCCTGGGGTAGCACAGAGCTGCTGCTGGGGGGCCCTCAGGAGGCCCTTCCAGGCCGATGCATGCTCTGAGCACCAGTCCCCCTGGATCCAGGGTTACTTAAATCCCAGTTCCTGAATGAACTCCCCTGGGCTGGGACGGGCCCCACATGCCCCTCTGCAGCCTGTACCTACCCCTCTATACCCCTGTCCCCACTTATCCAGTGCCCGTTATCCCTGGGCAGTAGTTCCAGGAGCCACAGAACATGGCTGTTCTGCTCACCCCGTAAATCCGGCCAGTAGCTCAGTGCCTGGCAGAGTCAACGCCCAGTAACTGCTTGCTGGGTGAGTGAGCACAGTATGCCGTCTCGGGGGGTCTGTCTACACTCAGGGCCCCCAGGTGGGGACTGTCTACACTGTGGGACCCCGCACAGTGTCTTGTCTACACTCAGGACCCCCAGGTGGGGACCGTCTACACCATGGGACCCCTGCCAAGGCCCGTCTATACCACAGGTCCCCAGCCAGGGCCCATCTATACCGCGGGCCCCCAGGTGGGGACCGTCTACACCATGGGACCCCTGCCAAGGCCCGTCTATACCACAGGCCCCTGGATGGGCTCTGTCTCCCTCACCACTCTCTGCAGCACTCTACATGGACGCAGTGTGCACGCCACTGAGAAGGTGTTCAATAGAAAGTTGTAGCAGGAATGAACATTGTCGGCGGGCACGGCTAGTTCTAGAGCTGGCCCTCTCGGCTCAACGGCTGTTGGCCTGGCCACCCTCCTGCCCACGAGAGCCCAGCAGAGCCTGGCTACCCCCGCCCTGGGTCCCGGCGCCCCCTCAGCCACAAGCCTACCATCTTCAGGAGCATGCGGATCCCCAGCCGCGCTATCTGCCTCTTCAGCTCCTCGGGAACCCCCACCTGCTGGTAGCGGGACACGGGCACGCTCTCCTGAGGAAAGAGGAGAGCACAGCTTCACTGGACAGCCGTCACCGCCCTGCCCCCGCCCCAGGGGACACACAGCATTGCTGTCCCATTGAGGGGAGGTGGTGAGTACTGGTGAAGTAACCGAAAGAGGTTCACCTTTCTGAGGGCCCCTGTGAACCTGTCACCCACAAGTGTATCTCAGCGCATGTTCCTTCCACAACCCTTCTCAATGGAAGGTTTGCTAGTGAGGAGACCGGTACTCTGCTGCTGACACAGAGGGGTTGTGGAGGCCTGTGAAAGGCAGACGCAGGCACCTGGGAGAGCTGGTTCCTGGGTCAGAAGCAACCAACGGGCAGGAGTGAGCCTGTGACCTTGAGCAGGGGGCGGGGGAAGAGAGAAGGGGCCTAATGAGTGAGCATTTCATATAGGTTACCGCTTAAAAACCAGGTGTTGCTGGGTCGACCCCAACTCATGGCGACCCCATGTGTGTCAGGATAGAACTGCGCTCCATAGGTTTCCAATGGCCGATTTTTCAGAAGTAGATCTCCAGGCCTTTCTTCCAAGGTGCTTCTGGGTGGACTCCAACCTCCAACCTTTCTGTAAGCAGCGGAGCACATTACCCATGTGTACCACCCAGGGACTCCTTGTTGGAAGTTCAGACACGCATGGGGTCACCATGAGTGACAACGGCAACTGGTTTTATATAGGTTAGCTTGTTGAATTTTCAAAGCAACCTATGGAGATAGATATTGTTATCCCCAATTAACAAAACAACTGAAGCCCAGAGAGCTCAGGTAAGCCAAGGTACCAGATCTGCCCTGCCGTCCTTCAGGAGGCTGACTGGGAGGGAGCTGCTGAGCCAGGTGATGCCGCTGCCACAGGTGCTGCGCTTTCTCTAGGTAAGCACTGTGCCCAGTGTGTTCTGCATGTAATACTTGATTTAATCCGTGACAACCTGGCAGCAGGAGCTGCTGTCCCTGTTCCATGGTGAGGACACTGAGGTCACCGGCTGGTGGCATGGCAGAGATTGTCAACCCAGGAGATCTGAGGTCACTTCCATCACTCTCAGCCCCTGGCCCGCCACACCACCTCCGCCATCGAGCCCGTCTTTGACACGAGTGAGAGGCCACAGGCAGAGCTGCTGGACTCTTACCTCGTACGTCTCCACCAAGACATCCCTGGAGACAAAGGGGCGTAGTGGTGTCGGGAACCTGACGGCACTCACATCCCGGAAGTTGCGCTGGAAGTGTTCCAGGTTCCGAGCTTCATAACGCAGGTCGATCTATGGTGGATGGTGAGAGAGGGTGAGGGCCAGTCAGGGCAGAGGGACGGCACCACCTGGAACCCGAGGCATTGGCAGACCCACCCTGCCCTTGTCAGTCTCCAAGGAGCTCCGTGCCAACTCCTCCAGCCACAGCCAGCAGAGACCTCAGAGGTTTGGGGTGTTCGGCTTCTCCCCTGTTCCTCCTCTGCCCGGCACCCCAGCCCACTGCCCCTTCAGGCTGCCCTCTACCCTCCACCCCGCCATCCTACCAAGGCCACCAGCGTAGCCGCTCCTGTCCCAGGCAGTCACCCTCCGTAGCGCACGGATCTGCTGTTCCCAAACTCTGCGAGAGCCTTGCTGGGCCAGAGTCGGAAGACCAGCTCCTGCCTGGTCCCAGCTCACCTCTCAAGCATCGTCCCGCTGAGCTACTCTTGAACTCTCGTCTCTGGCATTTGCCTCTTACTCTCCCACTGTCCGCCAGCCTCTAGCTACCCCTCTTGCTCCGTCCTCCCGGCTGTTTGGCCTCAGGGTCCCACAGGTGCTGACCCTCACTCCCAGCCTCTGGCCTCCAGCATTCCCTCTCCCCACCCCCCACACAGGCCTCCTGGTGCCGACTCCTGACCTCCAGTCCAGACCCGACACTGGACATGTCACCATGGATGCCCACAATTCCCTGAAACTCCATCCGCATGGGATTCACTCTCCTCCCAATCCACTCAGTCACCTGGCATCGCCGTAGACAACTCCTCTCTCCATCCAGGGGGTGACCCAGTGCTGAGACTCTGCCTGTAACCCCTCGCATACTAGTCCCCCGAGTCCCAGCAGGTATCTGGCCTCCTGTCTCCCCTCCCCTCCCATAAATCCCTTGGCCAGTATCCCCCCACTACCTGCAGGACAAAGTCCAAACTCGGCAGCATGGTCTCCAAGGTAGATGGGGATCTGGCCTCACTTACCTCTCATGCCGGCTCTGGTACCCCAACTCCAGCCTCACCAGACTCCACATAGTTGCTGAGCATGTCTGCACCTCCCCATCCCACAAGCACCCCAGACTGTCCACTTCCTCACCCCCAGGAGTACCCTAGACTGTGTGTGCCTCCCCACCCCCATGAGCACCCCAGACTGTCTGCCTCCCC
>NW_004444029.1:7748382-7755410 GCF_000243295.1 Trichechus manatus latirostris
CCCCCATGAGCACCCCAGACTGTCTGCCTCCCCACCCCCATGAGCACCCCAGACTGTCTGCCTCCCTGCCCCCATGAGCACCGCAGACTGTCTGCCTCCCAGCCCCCATGAGTACCTCAGACTGTCCGCCTCCCCGTCCCGAGCACCCCAGACTGTGTGTGCCTCCCCACCCCCACAAGCACCCCAGACTGTGTGTGCCTCCCCACCCCCATGAGTACCCCAGACTGTGTGTGCCTCCCTGCCCCCACGAGCACCCTAGACCGTCCACGCCTCCCGCCCGTCCTTTGCCTCCTTTCCTCCCTCTGACTGGAATGTTCTTCCCCCATTTGGTCCCACTGTGGGCTCCCAGAGGAGCTTTCACCCTCAGGTAACCCCCTGAAGGCTTTATTTGCAAGCAGCGGCACGTCAGTCCCCCTCTGCCTCTGCCTTGTCGTGGCTGTTAGCTGCCATCGAGTGGATTGCGTCTCACGGCGACCCGCTGTGTGCAGAGCAGAACTGCGCCATAGGGTTGTCAAGGCTGTGACCTTTCGGAAGCAGATCACCAGGCCTGACTTTCAAGGAACCTCTGGGTGGGTGAGAAGTGCCAACCTTTCGGACAGTAGTCCAGTGCCACCCAGCGACCTTCCTCTGCCTTAGGGACGGGAAAATCTCATTTGTTTTCTTAGTTCAGCAGCTTCTAAGATAGTTCCCAATAAACGTGAAATGAACTTACGAACGAATGTGTAAGAGAGCCAGAGGGGGAGAAAGGAGGACTCACACACGTGCACCCAGAACCACAACTCTTAAGGTATCAGCCTGGGAACCTCACGGACTACTGAGAAATGCAGACAGGCTAGCAGAGGCAACTGGGGTAGGATGTTGAGATGGGAGCTTGAAGAACGGAATGAAGCTCCCGTGCGAGGTAGAACTGAGCATAATCAAGGCACAGATAGTTGTTGGAGTAGAAGCTATCTTCTGTTTTAATTTTCTTCGTATGATCAAAACCATGCTACTCCATAGTATGAAGCAATGCTTTCTAAACATTCAAATGCGCCCCTGGGACTTAAAACCTTGAGTCAGATGACGTAAAGGAAGCCTTGGCCCGCGGCTCCTGAAAGCCTGCCATTGTCTGCTCTACACACACAGAGCCAGTGCTGAGAGGTCTGCATGCAGCCCTGACCCCAAAAGTGTTTGCCAAGTCTGTAACCTAAATGAGTGCCCTGTGTCCCCAGGGTCCTGAGCAGGGAGAAGGCCCTTGTCCACCCAGTTAGCCCTGGGAACCAAGCAAAACAAAGGCAGAGCGTGTGGCTTTCCCAAGTATTCTTCTGCCGTGGACTTCAGTCATTAATGGAGGCGGAGGTAATGCTGTATGTTCTGCCAGAATCACGTCATTTTCCTCCAGGCAGGCATAAAGGGAGACTGTATTTCCCAAGCTCCCTCTCAGTTATACAGGCCAAGCAATCAAGCTCTGACCAGCTGGCTGTGGGAAGAAGGGCCTGGCCACCACACCTGACAGGATCCTCCATGGGAGCCTGGCTACCACACCTCTGACGGGATACTCCATGGGAACCTGGGCCCACTACATCTCTGACAGGATCCTCCACAGAGGCCTGGTCACCACACCTGACAGGATCCTCCACAGAGGCCTGGTTACCACACCTGACAGGATCCTCCACAGGAACCTGGGCCCACTACACCTGTGACAGGATCCTCCACAAAGGCCTGGTCACCACACCTGACAGGATCCTCCACAGAGGCCTGGTTACCACACCTGACAGGATCCTCCACAGGAACCTGGGCCCACTACACCTCTGACAGGATCCTCCACAGAGGCCTGGTCACAACACCTGATGGGATCCTCCACATAAGCCTGGCTACCACACCTCTGACAGGATCCTCCACATGAGCCCGGCCACCACACCTGACAGGATCTTCCATGCGGGCCTGGCCACCACACCTGACAGGATCCTCCACAGGAACCTGGGCCCACTATACCTCTGACAAGATCCTCCCCAGGGCCTGGTTACCACACCTGACACGATCCTCCATGGGGGCCTGGCCACCACACCTCTAACAAGATCCTTCATGGAGGCCTGGCAACCACACCTCTGACAGGATCCTCCATGGGGGCCTGGCCAGCACACCTGACAGGATCCTCCACAGGGGCCTGGCCACCACACCTGTGACAGGATCCTCCACACAAGCCTGGCCACGACACCTGACAGGATCCTCCATGGAGGCCTGGCCACCGCACCTCTGACAGGGTTCCTCCACAGTCTCTCCCATCACACAGTGACGCCACATGACACATGCTGAGGATGGCAGGCAGATTTGGTAGGAGCGGGGCCCTTAATGACTGTGGGGTAGAGCGCCCTCTCCCTCAGCTCACCTGCATGGATGGGGCTTTGCTAGAAACAAGAAATAACCTTGTTGCATAAAGCCACTGAGCTCTGGGTGTTCTTTGTTACGTCAGCTAGGGTCACCTACCCTAGCACACCATGCTAGCCATGAGATAGTGGGAAAGGTGGCACTCATTCAGCATTTGCTAAGAGAACTGTGTTGCTGTTGTTGGGTACCATAGAGTCAATTCTGACTCACAGCCACCCCATGCAGCAGAGTTGAATTGCTTCACAGGGTTTGCCAGGAACAGAATGCCAAGTCTTTGTCCCATGGAGCCACTGGTGGGTTCAAACTGCTGACCTTTCTGTTAGCCAAGTGCTTAACCATTGCACCAGCAGGCCTCCTTAAAGAAAGAACTATGGGAGGTGCTATTCTAACTGAAGGGAAGAGAATTACCTGTCGGACCATGAGCTTCTCAAACTCCTCCACAACCTCAGGCAAGCTAAGCCACTTGATTCCTGGCAGAAGTCCAAGGGCTCGGCTACCCATCTTCAGCAGCAGCAGGTCCATATGCACCTGGGCCAGCAGGCCAGGGTGCAACACCTGTGGAGGGGAGCAATGAGACAGGAGGGCCAGGAGCACACACCTCACCTGCCAGGCGAGGCCCGCCATCAGAGGAGAACAGAAGGGTAGTGGTCCCGCCACCCGGGGGTTCCTGCTCGCCTCACCCCACATGGCTACCCCATGATACCTCAGAGCAGCTCCTATGTACTGCACTCAGCTTTGCCCAAGGAATGGGAGGCCTTTTCCTTTGAAACATATTAAATTTAGATCAGTTTGTTCTCAATCATTCAAGTGCATAAAAGTCATGTTGGAGTGCTTGGTGAGAATGCGGACCCAGGCCTCCACCAAGATGCATGGAATCAGACTCTCTGGGAGTGGGGCCAGGAACCAGCATTTTACTGTGCTCACAGATGACTGAATCAGGCCACCCAAAGACCACACCCTGATAAATAATGCTGTTGTTGTTGTTGTGTGCCATCGAGTCGATTCTGACTCACAGCGACCCTACAGGACAGAGTAGAACTGCCCCATAGGGTTTCCTAGGCTGTAATCTTTACGAAAGCAGATCACCAAGTCTTTCTCCCTCGGAGTCACTGGTGGGTTTGAACCATCAACCTTTCAGTTACCGGCCGAGCACTTAACTATTGCACCACCAGGGCTCCTTCAATAATGATCTAGAGCTGCAGAAGTCAGTGGGACCACGAAGGGGGTAGGAAGTGCTGCGTTCTGATTCCAGGTCTTCCACCTATGCCTGTCGGGAGCTGGGCAAACCGCACAACCACTCTCTGCCTCATGTTTAAAAAATGGAGAAAATACTGAAGTTGTCAAGGATTTCATTTTACTAGCATCCACAATCAAACAACATATTGCATTCCACAAATCGGCTGCAAAACACCTCTTTAAAGTGCTAAAAAGTAAAGATGTCACCTTGAAGTCTAAGGTGCACCTGACCCAAGCCATGGTATTTTCAGTCTCCTCATATGCATGGGAGAGCTGGACAATGAATATGGAAGACTGAAGAAGAACTGATGCCTTTGAATTACGGTTTTGGCAAAGAATATTGAATATACCATGGACGGCCAGAAGAACAAACAAATCTGTCTTGGAAGAAGTACAGACAGAATGCCCCTTAGAAGCGAGGATGGTGAGATTTTTCTCACATACTTTGGACATGTTATCAGGAGCGATCAGCCGCTGGAGGAGGACATCAATCTTGGTAAAGTGGAGGGTCAGCAAAAGGAAGACCCTCAACGAGATGGACTGACATAGTGGCTGCAACAGTGGGCTCAAGCGTAACAATGATTGTGAGGATGGCGCAGGACCGGGCAGTGCTTCATTCTGTTGTACATGGGGTCGCTATGAGTCGGAACCAACTCGACGGCACCTAACAACAACACTTCCATCTCAAATCCTCTTAGGTACAATGTGGGCTATAAATAAACAGGCAAGAATAAAGCAAACACCTCCCTCCAGGCATCTTATGAAGAACGGTAGGACTGCTCCTGGTCCACAGCTTCCTCTTAGCCTTCCTTGGAATGGAAGGAACCTCAAGAGTCTGCTCCTGTGCTTCTCAAACGGGCCTGGCCGTGACAACGCCTAGGAGCACTGATAAAAATCCGGATCCCGGGTCCTTCCTTGGAGAGGGTGGTGCAGTGGGTCTGAAGTGAGGCAGCGGGGCAGGGTTCTCAGGGGTAAAAGAGGGCCCCAGGGTTCCCACTACCCATTCTGCCAGATCCCCTGAGGATGTGCTGAATGGTATAGACCAGAGTGGAGACGGGAATGACGGAGAACAGGCAGGAGAGAAAGAAACCACTTCTGTCAAAATGTACTGTCACCACGTTGGGTCTGCCAAGGCATATCCAGCCTGGCTTATCTCAGATTTCTCCTTATCCCAGGGTGGTGGTGTTAGCTGCCATCAAGTTAGCCCCTGACCATGGGGACCCCATGCACAACAGAACAAAATACTGCTCAGTCCTGCACTATCCCCATGATCAGCTGTGGATAAGACAGTGTTGTTTTGACCCATACGGTTTTCATTGGCTGATATTCAGAAGTAGACCAGGCCTTTCTTCCTAGTTTGTTTTAGTCAGATGGTGGGGGCTATGCATCAGGTGCACGGGCTGAGAATCAAACGCAGGTCTCCCAATGGAAGGCGCGAATTCTACCGCTGAGCCACCAATGTCCCTACCGCAGCGTAATGGGTCATTAAGGATGATGGGTTCTCCACCCTCAGAGACGGGGGGGGAAAAAAAAAAAACCATTGCCATCGAGTTGATTCTGACTCATAGCAGCCCCATAGGACAGAGGGGAACTGCCACATAGGGTTTCCAAGGAGCGGCTGGTGGATTTGAACTGCCGACCTTTTGGTTAGCAGCTGAGCTCTTAACCACTGCACCACCAGGGCAACCTTCCTCACTTTCCTTGACCAGATTATTCACATCCACTCCCTGCAGCGGAGAAATAAAACGGCTTGAACATGATCACCAAGCCAAGAGAAATAACTGGGAGGCAATGGGGGGTGACCTGCATGGGGGGGGTCCCAAGCTGGGAAGCCGCGTGGTGGAGGTGAGATGTTGGCTGTTTGGTTAGAGATGGGAAGGGCCTGGCTGAGGTGTCCGGAGCACTTACTTTCACGGCCACTGGGATGAGGTGACTTGACTCAGGCAGGTGGGCAGGGGGTGGTGATGCATCCGCTCCCACCACGTCAGCTTTGGGGAGGAGCAGCCTTTCTACAAATGACTGATCAGCAAGACTTCCTTCAGGCTTCTCGCCCTTCCCAGAGTGTCCAAAGAGTTCTCCCAGCCCCGCGAGGGGCCCCGAAGAGGGCCGCAGGCTGAAGGCAGTGAGGAGGCTCCGGCGGCCGTCCTCCCCCAAGAAGGCAGGCTTGGCGCGGGCCTTGTACACCTGGGCCACGCAGCCCGAGCCCACAGGCTCCAGGCTCTCGAAGCAGAGGACCTGGCCCCAGGCCTCCCCAAAGGCCTGCTGGAGGGAGCGCCGGGTGTGAGACCACGGGTGGGGCCTCACGCGGACATGCAGCCTGGAGAAGGCGGTACAGAAGGCCTCCGAGAAAAGGTCTCGCCGCGTGCTGGCCCACTGGCCCAGCTTGATGTAGGTGGGGCCTGAGGTCTCGGTGGCTTTCAGAAGCAGGCCGAGCCAGAGGGTGGCCACGCCCGGAGCCAGGTAGGTGAGGGGATAGAGCAGAAGGAGAGGGAGAAACTTCACCAGGAGCACCCCAGCCCGCAGCCAGAGCCGCAGGTGCAGGAGGAGGCGGCGCCGCTCCTGGGAGACCCTCTCCAGCGGCCCCTGTTCAGCCGGGTTGCCCCAGCTGGCCCTTCGCTGACACAGGCTCTCCGGGACCCGCTCGCCCACGTCCCCGCTGGCTGAGACTAGCCTGGGCAACGTGCCTAGCAGAAACCAACCTAGTCTGCGGGGACACCCAAGGGGCCTCAGTGGGCCCCGCTCCTGCCTGGGATCCAAGCGCCGCACACGCGTCCTGCAGACCCTGAGGGTGAAGCGCCCGGGCGTCCCCATCCCCAGCGGGTCCGGGGCCCACGTGCTCACTCGGCCAGGGGAAGCTGCGTCCGGGTCCCAACCGAGGGTCTCACCTTTCAGACCGCCTCCTCCGGCCCGAGCCCCGGCCGCCCCTCCCCGGTACCTTCCGCGCGCTATGCCCGAGACCCGCCACGTCCGAGGCGGGCTCCCAGACCCGGCCAGTCCGGGGGTGCTGCAGGAGCCATCACGCCGCGGGGGCGGACCGGGCGGGGACAAAGCGGGGGTGGGGGGGCATGTAAAACCCGGGAGAGGCTCAGAGCCGGATTAGGGAGCGCCGAAGGCCAGGGGACTCAGGGCCAAGACAGGGTGTCGCCGAAAGCTGAGGACTGGGCGGAGACGCTCAGACCTGAGGGCGGGGGCTCGGAGAATGCGAAGGCCGAGGACCCCGACGCCGAGGGCTGGGGGGCTCACGGATGAGGACAGGGGTCGAGGAGGACCAGGTGGGAACGCTCAGGCCTGAGAACCGGCTGCCCAGGACGGCCTGGGCCGAGCAGGAAGCCTCCTCGCGCCTTCTGGGAGCACCCCAGCCTCCCGGGGGGCCACCCCTTAAAGCGCCCGCGGCTCGCCTGGGCCCGCCCCCAGACCGCCCCTGG
>NW_004444029.1:7755668-7765231 GCF_000243295.1 Trichechus manatus latirostris
CCCGACCGCCTAAGCCCGCCCCCCAGCGGCGGTAACGTAACGCGAACGCGCTCCCGCAGTCGCCGGCGACGTCCCGCGTCGTCTCTGTAGCCTTCGCGGTCACGGATTGGAGACGCAGCCAGCGGAGAGCGGCCACTCGCGGTCTCAGCGGCGCAGACCCACTGCTCCTACCCTGGGTCCGGGTTGGCGGGGCCCGGGACGCGAGGGTCCCTGGCGGGTAGAGGGGGAATGGCCTGGACGGTGAGGCTCCAGCGACGGCGGGGGTCTGGGGAAAGGCTGGATGGGTGGGGAGGTGGCCTGGACGGTGCGGGTCCCTGGACGGGGGTCGGGGAATGGCCTGGACGGTGGGCGTCGCGGGACGGCGGTGGTTCCTGGGCGGGCAGGCGGGCGGGGGGTGTGGCCTGGGCGTCTGGGGGTCTCAGGCAGCTCTACTGAGGACTGGGTTGGGCCTGGGGAGTGGCTCCGGAAAGGCCACCTTCATTTGTTCAACAAAAACTTGGAGAGCCCCGTACAGATCCTTGAGCTCTGCACCGAACTGGGTGTAGTGCGGCCCTGAGGAGCTGGTTACATAGCCAGCCCTCACAGGCTGTCCGCCACTAGGGGTCGCAACGGTGAACGCATAATGTGCAATTTCAAAATGTGAAAAGAACCTCGAAATAAACCAAGAATAAGGCACGGGGGCGGGGGGGACACTTTGGAGAGGGTGGCAGGGAAGGCCTTGGGGCAGGGCCAGACACGGAAAGAATAAAACCCTAAAACAGGAAAGAGCTCCGTTTGAGCCTGTTTTCAAACCTTGAAGAACCTTCAAAGTGAGATGGCTGCGGTGGGCAGGGGGAGGCTGGAGTTTGGAAACCTGCCAACACTGCCAGTGAGGGAGGGGCCGCAGGCACCCCCCCAGCCCATCGTCTGCTCGCCTGCTCTCCCACACTTACCTGTAAAGCAGCCCCCACCTCCATGTCGTGAGTGGCTCCCATGGAAGTCTGGCCCGGGGAGGATGGCACCTCCCAAGTGGGAGAGAGAAATAAGGACACGCCCGAGGTCCCCATTGCTGGAGGGAGACTGCCTGAAATGTGGGGGCCTGGCTGCCCACACAGGAAAGAACAGTGGGGTGGCAAGGGGGCTCCTCCAGCCTTAAGTAACATGCGTATCAATCACCACAGGTGTGAAATGCAGCCAGCCGTTCATTACCCTCTTCTGTAACTTCCTCCAGGTTACTGACCCCCTGTGACTCACCAAGGGGCTTTTTGAGGACTTAATTTGAAGCCAGGGCCCTGGATCCTAGCCCCTGGCTCTGGAGGTAACAGTGTGACATCAGGCAGTCTCTTGGACCTCTGCTTCTCCTTAAGCAAAACGGGGAGGGCAGTTCAACGAAGGTATAGTCACGTAAAAGCCACAAGTCCTCTAGACTTAAATTTATGATTCTGGGAGGTACCATGTTTAGCAGAATTAACGTAAATTCTGGAGCTAAATACACCTGGTTTCCATTCCTTGCCCCCTGTATAACCTTGGGGACAAGTGACTTACCCACTCCAAGCCTCCATTCCTGGTTTGTAAAGTGGAGTAAGAACAGAACCCCGTCAGGGTGTTGTAAGAAAAATGCCAGATGAGGTAGGTGCCGTGGTGAGCACCACACCTCAATGAGTGTTCACAAATGTTGTCACGTGTATGAACGAGATGGAGCCCTGGTGGCGCAGTGGTTAAGTGCTCAGCTGCTAACCAAAAGGTCTGTGGTTTGAACTCACCAACCACTCCACAGTCTGCTTCATTAAAGATTACGGCCTTGGAAATCCTATGGGGCAGTTCTCTGTCCTTCAGGGTCGCTATGAGTTGAAATTGACTCAAGGGCAGTGGGTTGTAGACAGCTAGAAAGACAGACAGAGAGAAAGAGATCTGTTGTTTTTAGGGGCCGTTGAGTCAGTTCTGACTCGTACTGACCCCATGTACAACAGAATGAAATGCTACCTGGTCCTATGCCGTCCTCACAATCGTTGCTATGTTAGAGCCCACTGTTGCAGCCACTGTGTCAATCCATCTCATCCAGGGTCTTCCTCTGTTTCGCTGACCTTCTGCCAAGAATGATGTCCTTCTCCAGGGACTGGCCCCTCCTGATAACATGTCCAAAGTACATTAGATGAAATCTCGCCATCTTTGTTTCCAAGGAGCACTCCAGCTGTACTTCTTCAAGACAAATTTGTTCTTTCTTTTGGCAGTCCATGGTATATTCAATATTTTTCACTAACACCATAATTCAAAGGCATCAATTCTCCTTCGGTTTTCCCTATTCATTGTTCGGTTTTCCCTATTCATTGTTCAGCTTTCCCATGCATATGAGGCAATTGAAAAGACCATAGCTTGGGTCAGACACATCTTAGTCCCCAAAGTGACATCTTTGCTTTTTAACACTTTAATGAGGTCTTTTACAGCAGGTTTGCCCAATGAAACGCATCGTTTGATTTTTTTTTCCTTTTATTGTTGTGCTTTAAATGAAAGTTTACAATTCTAGTTAGTTTCTCATACAAAAATTTATACATACATTGTTTTGTGACCCTAATTGCTCTCCCTCTACTGTGACAGCACACTCCTCCTTTCCACCCCGGATTTCCCGTGTCCATTCAACCAGCTCCTGACCCTCTCTGCCTTCTCATCTCACCTCTGGACAGGAGCTGCCCATTTAGTCTCATGTTTCTACCTGAGCTAAGAAGCACACTCTTCATGAATATCATTTTATGTCCATAGTCCAGTCTATGTCTGAAGAGTTGGCCTCAGGAATGGTTTTAGTTTTGGGCTAACAGAGTCCAGGGGACATGTCTTCTGGGGTCTCTCCAGTCTCAATCTCGTTTGATTTCTTGACTGCTGTTTCCATGGGCGTTTACTTGGATTGTGGATCCAAGTAAAATGAAATCCTTGACAACTTCAATCTTTTCTCTGTTTATCATGGTGTTGCTTATTGGTCCAGTTGTGAGGATTTTTGTTTTCTTTATGTTTAGGTGTAATCCACACTGAAGGATGTGCTCTTTGATCTTCATCAGTGAGTGCTTCAAGTCCTCTTCACTTTCAGCAAGCAAGGTTGTGTCTTCTGCATATCCCAGGTAAAGATTACAGCTTGGAAATCCCTATGGGGGCAGTTCTACTCTGTCATATAGGGTCGCTATGAGTCGGAATCAGCTGGATGGCACCCAACAACAACAAATCAACATTCGTGAGAGCAGCCTTTAGAAACTGCGGGTGCTTACTGGCTTTGAAGCTGCTTCCCACGGGTGCTGCGTAGGACAGGGCAGTGCTGACCCATCAACAGTCCACCGTGGCCAGCCCGGGAAGCTAAACCCCAGCCTCTGCAGCAGTCGGCCCAGAACGGTCAGGACTTGGTCACGGCTGCCGGCTTCCCTAATTTTCATCCCCCACTTCCAGCTTAGAACCAACCAGAGAAAGCCAAATATGCTCCCCAAACCAGCCACACAAGGTGCCCCTGCCTCCAGCTTCCCCCATGGTGGCTGGCTCCCTTGCTATATTGCACGCTCGGAATAAATCACCTCTGTTTGTTCTCGTGTGGGTAGTCTTTGTTTATTTCCAGAATCTTCCCAATAGGGGTAGGCCAGCTAACTATTAATAGTTTCCAGTTCTTGGCAATGTTCCTGCTGGTGCCATTAACTTCACTACCACTAGGTGGCACCACACACTTGTGAAGTGCGGCCACAGCTCCCCGTGGATTCCCAGACCTACGGAAGGGAAGGGAGACTCCACGTCCACCTGGCAGTGCTTAACATTTCACACGAACCAAATCACTTGATTTCAGCATCCCCCCACGTAGCACTGTGACAGCAGATGTTAAGCAGGGCGACCTTTTGTTGCTCAGGTGGCCTGTGGGATGGGGGTGGAGGTGGGGACTTGGCTCGCTGTGGGTTTTCAGCGTTGGCAGTCTGGATATTTCTTTGTTGTCTGTCTGGAGGGTGGGAGGGGTGGGGAGCTGTTCCGTGCACTGTAGGATGTTTAGCAGCACCCCTGGCCTCTACCCACTAAATGGCAGTATCACCCCCCTCTCCCAGTTGTGACAACTAAAAATGCCTTCAAACACTGCCAAATGTCCCCTGGTTGAAAACCACTGCGTTTAGCTGCTTGTTAAGGACAGTTCTCTGCTGAGACCGACTCAGCTCCCCCCCCACCCCCTCCTCTCTCCTGCCTACCCCGTCACCTTCCCACTGCCCACTCCTCACACCCCTCTCCCCCTCCCACCCACACTCTCTCCCCACCTCCACATGTCCTTCAGAACAGAGTATGGGGGGAGTGAAACCCTGGATGCCAACTGCAGCTTCAACTTCCTTAATCCCCTTGGGCGGGCTCTAAACGTCCTTGTCTGCAGTGGGGGCCTGGGCCCCTCCATCACGAACACCTGGGGGCTCATAACAGGTCAGATTCCTGGGCCCATCCCAGACCCCCTGCACCAGGATCTCTGGGGGCAAGGCCAGAATCTGCATTTTTTCCATAAGCTCCAGGGGGTTCTCAGGCAAACAGAAGTTTGAGAAGGGCATTCTCTGCTGCAGTGCCCAGCTCATTGCCTGGGTGTTTAAAATGCTTCATGACAATTCTCACTCACCCCCCACCCCCGAGTCTGAGGAGGTTACCTGGCACAGCCAGGTAACAAGCAGGGAAGACCCCAGACGCGAGATGAGAGCCCTACGTTCTGGGCACTGATGTTAGGCAGAGAGTCGGCTCAGAGCTGGTCTGACTCTCCTACTGTGTTCTGGAATCACCTAGAACAGGAAGAGCTAGAACTGCTTAAACACAGAAATCCACGCCTTAAGTATCTGAATCACCAGTCTTGCTCCTTCCTTAATGCTTAACTGGACCCCGAAAAGGAGCAGAGAAGAGTATGATACAGAGGTGTTCGGCGTGGCAGGCTTAATAACTGAGGTTCTGTCTAACGGTGGTGGTGGTGTGAGGTACCGTCGAGGCAGTTCCAACTCATAGCGACCCCATGCACAACAGAACGAAACATGGCCCGGTCCTGCGCCATCCTCACAATCGTTGCTATGCTTGAGCCCACTGTTGCAGCCACTGTGTCAGTCCATCTCGTTGAGGGTCTTCCTCTTTTTCGCTGACCATCCACTTTACCAAGCACGATGTCCTTCTCCAGGAACTGGTCTAATGGTGAATGTCACAGAAAGTCCTAAACTTCATTCTTTGCTGTCTGTCATAAACACACTCATCCTTGTAAAGTCATGGACACTTGAATTCTTTGGAGGAGTGAGGAACAACCCTACAAAGTAAACCAGTGGCATCGAAGCGAAACAGATAGGTTTAGTAAAAGATCATTTGTTACCGCGCTATTTGCCAATGGAAATTCTCCAAGATTCCTTGGGTACCCTGACAATGTCAGGCTCTGTGATAAGCAAATGCCCTTGCGCCACAACACCCCCTAGTGGGCACCAGTGGCCACCATCTTCCAGTCCCAGCACAGAAGGTAGGAGGCACCAGCGAGCCCAAGAGAGTGGCCAACCCAATCTCTGCCAAAGAACAGAGAGATGCCGGAGCCTGGAGCCTCCCTGCCTGGCTCTGTGTACCCTCCCCTGGGTGGCCTTGTTCCCTCCTGGCCTTCTGCTCTCAGCCCACATCTCCTGGATTACATGTGAGTGGGACCAAGAAAAACCAGGGATTGGTTTGAGGTTTTGGTGAGATACTTGACTTGGCCTTGTGTCCCCAGGGGAAGGCAGCTGGGCAGTTGTGCCGGGATCAGAAGGAACTCGTGTCCAGCTGTGTCTTTGGGAAGGGATAATGGGCCCAGGGTGGGACAAGGGATGGAACGAGAAGGACAGGCGGGAGGAGGGAGGCCTTACTGCTAGCAGGGTCTGCCGGGCATCTGGTCAGCAGATGGGATAAGGGGGTCAAGGTGAAGCTGCAGATTTTCCCTACTTCTAAAGTCAGTTCCTTCAAGGATCTACCTCATCCAAATGTCACGGACCGGTTGGTGTTGTTAAATGCTGTCGAGTCAATTCCGACTCATAGCGACCCCATGTGTTACAGAGAGGAACAGCTCCGCGGGGTTTCCAAGGCTGTAATCTTTACAGAAGCAGATCGCCAGGTCTTTCTTTTGTGGAGCTGCTAAGGAGGTTTGAACCTCCAACCTTTTGCTTAGCAGCCGAGCACTTAACCACTGCTCCACCAGGGCTCCTGTCATGGACCTAACCGTAGATAAATGACTCCTGTCCTGATGCGGGCCTTCTCAGCCATCTTCTGTTCAGCCCCGTGCTAGCAGGCGAGAGGCACTGAGCTGACACAAGGATCCTGCCGCCCAAGAGGCCTGGAAGGAATGGGCCACAGCAACGCCCCCAGGGACCAGCCCTCAGAGTGGGGTGGTTGGGGTCAGGGATGCGAGAAGAACTGTGTTGCTCGTTTTTTCCAGAGGGGGCGCCATAGCTGGGCCGTGGAGGGGACTCCAGAGATCCTCTCAGAGTGGGTGTGATGGGGCTGTGTGTCATCTAGGCTGGGCCATGATTCTCAGTGGTTTGGCAGTTATGATATAGTTTGGCAGTCGTATGATGATGTGATCACCGCCATGATGAGATCTGATATAATGTGATCACCTCCATGATGAGATCTGCTATGAGTAGCCAGTCAGTTGAAAGGGAGTTTCCTTGGGCGCGTGGCCTGCATTGAACATAACATTCTGGCAAGGTTCATGGGCTTTTTGCTTGCTCTGGATCCTGCAGCTGGCTCCTGTTCTTCTGATCTCCGGTTCTTGGGACTTGAGCTAGCAGCTTACCTATGGTCTTGCCTGCTGATCTTGGGATTCATTGATCTTTGCAGCCTGTGAGCAAGAATCCTGCTGTCTGACCTGCCGATCTTGGGTTCATCAGCCCCTGGGGCTACACCTCTATCCTGACCCAAGGACTTTGGACATTCCAGCCTCTGTAGCCGTGAGCCATTTCCTTGATATCTCTCTCTATATATATAGATTTATACACTTTACTGGTTTTGCTTCTCTAGAGAACCTGGCCTAAGATAGCATGTTTTCAAGGTTCATCCATGGTGGAGCATGTATCAGTGCTTCATTCCTTCTTATTGCCAAATAACATTGCATTGTATGGCTTTAGCACATTTTATGTATCCATTCATCCGTTGATAAAACAGGTGGGTTGTTTCCACTTTGGCCATTATGAAAGATGCTGCCATGAACATTCACGTACACGTTTTTGGGTGGACACGTTTTCATTTCTCTTGGGTATACGTACCTAGGAATGGAGCTGCCACATATATATGACAACTAACCTTTTGAGGAACTGCCAAACTGTGTTCCAAAGCAGCTGCGCCATCTTACATTCCCACCAGCAATATAGGGGGACCTCATACCACCAAGAAAGCACGGGCCAGGAGAACAGTACGTCCTTTGGACCCACGGTCCCTGTGCTGAGAAGCTCCTAGTCCAGGGTAAGATTGATGACAAGGACCTTCCCCCAGAACCAACAGAGAGAGAAAGCCTTCCCCTGGAGCTGGCACCCTGAGTTCGGACTTCTAGCCTCCTAGTGTGAGAGAATGATTTTCTCTTTGGTAAAGCCATCCACTTGTGGTATTTCTGTTACAGCAGCACTAGATGACCTAGACAGTGGGCGACAGGGCAGTGGGGCTTAAGAGAAAGACCCTGACTGAGCCAGGCAGAATCTCATAGAGCTAAGCTGGTAGGTTGTTGTTGCCATCCAGTTGGCTTGCACTCATGGCGACTCCATATACAACAGAATGAAACGGTGCCTGGTCCCGTGCCATCTTCACGATCGTTGGTCAGCTCGAGTCCATTTTTTGTGGCTATTGTGGTTGGTAGGGGTGATCCCTAACTGCTCAGGGTTGTGACAAGGACTTAATGACATGGCTTGTTTCAACTGCTGGAACAGAAAAGGTGCTCAGCAAACATTTAGTACCCAAAAGTAATGTAAGTGGAACTAGAACAATTTTGGGGAGATGTTTGCCAGGCTCCTTCTCCGGCTTTTTCCCGTCCGAATGGGGCTGGCCTTTTCATGCCCCTCAATTCTCACTGGCCCAAGCTTATTTCTGAGATGGGCAAGCTCCGTGCTGCCACTCCCACAGAGAGGCCTGAAAGGGGGGTGGGGGGAGCTCTGATGGGGGAGAACAAAAACGGCCTGTCCCCTTCCTCAACCTGACGTACCTTGTATCGCAGACAAGAAAAGGTCAGGAAAAGAACAAGCAGGAGCTAACAGTGAGCACGGAGTCCCGGCCTTGCACTACCCAATTTCATCTTCACACCACCACCCTGAGCGGGTTACCACTGTGGCTATTTCCACCTCACAGATGAAGAGACTAGCCGCAGACTTGCCCCTGAGTGGACACTACCCCCACTGCCAGCAGTGTGAAATCCAAATTCTGTCAAGACCTCTCAAACCCTGGCGCCCCGCCTAGGTGGCCTTATCCACCACTCCGCCTTAGCTGTTCCTCAAGTACTCCAGGTCCAGCCACTGGTGGGCCTCTGCTCCTGCCTTCCTCTGCTCCACATGCCTGTCCCCTTTCCTCCACGGCTCCCTCTCTAGTCCTCTTTCTCTTCCCACTCACAGCTCGGAGAAGCCTTCCTCCAAGGCCACAGCCTGTTTTTACCACCCCTTCCCAGAGTTTGGAATTGGCTGCTAACCTAAAGGTTGGTGGTTCCAACCCACCCAGCGGCACTGCAAAAGAAAGGCCTGGCGGTCTGCTTCTGAAAAGATTTTTTTGAAAAACCTGTTGCCGTTCAGTACAACCCAAAAAACCCTATGGAGCAGTTCTCCTCTAACACATGGGGTCACCATGAGTTGGAATGACTCCACAGCAATGAGCTTGAGATTTTTTTGGCTCCCAGAACCCACCGCATTTCCGTCTTATTTCGTGCGTCCAGGCTTGCTTCTCCCGTGCAGTAAGGGCAGCGCCTCCAGCTCCTCCCGCCCCTCTACTGCGCTCACTGCTTTGGACCTCCCCTTGGTGGCACACGCCGCGCGTCCCACGCCTGTCGTGACCCAGCCAGGCGACCAGCTGCAGGGACGAGAGCAAGGGGGGCTCACTGACCAGGCGTCCTGGTCGTCCACGTGTTAGCGAAGGCCGTGGATCGAGGGCGGGCGCGTAGCAGACACCTGGAGGACTGGCCCCGGGCGGACCGCCCCGCGGGAATCTGTAAGCGCCTGGACGGCCACAGCTCAGCACAGAAAGAGTTAAGCCACCACCTCCCCCAGCCCCGAACTGGGAGAGCGGTGCGTCCAGCAGAAGGTCCTCTTTACAGATCTCCTCTGAGGCCGACTGGCCCTCCAAAGGGAGTTGCCGAGGCGACCCGCCGGGCTCCGCCAGCAGCGGATTAGCTCACTGGGGCCCGGAGGGGCGGGGGGCGAGCAGGGGAGGGGCCGAATCAGAAGGAGGGGAGGGGCGAGGGAGAAAGAGGAGAGGGGCCGGGGGAAGGAGCGGAGGGGAGTGGCGAAGGGGACCTGGAGAAGGATGGGGAGGAAAGCAGGGAAGGGCGAGGGGACGAGGAGGGGAGGGGCCTGGGAAAAGGGGGTGGGGGTCCGGGGAACGGGGAAGGGGAGCCGGGGAACGCGGCGCGG
>NW_004444029.1:7765858-7787864 GCF_000243295.1 Trichechus manatus latirostris
GCCCCGGAGCCCGCGGAGCCGCAGCCCGCACGGAGGTAGGGTCGGCCAACGCGACGCCGGGGCCAGGGGGTGGGGAGAAGGCCTGGCGGGCGGGACGGGTGGGGAGGGGGCTGTGCCTTCCCGTGGGGGCGGCCTCGCTGCTGCAGCCGAAGAAAGCTCGGAGCAGCGCCGGGGGCGCGGGGTGACTTCGCGGGACGCCGGAGACCGCCGTCCCCGCCTGGGCCCCGCATTCTATGTGTGCGCGCGTGTGTGTAGGGGGACCCTGAGGTCTGGGGCTAGAAAGAGGCGAGGGGTGGGGGGGAAGCAGCCAGCAGGAGATAAAAGTGAGTGAGTGATCTTCTCCACTTTCCCGTAAGGATGGAGTTGGGAGCGGTGGAGCCCAGGCGAAGTCTCTAAGACAGGATATGCTCATGCTTACGAGAGTCACGCAGAGCTGGGCTCAGACCCGGAGTTTTTTTGCCAGGACGAGAAAGTCTGGAGCCAAACCCCGCCCCTTGGGGGAAGGGGGCTGGGAGCCGGGCATCGCCCCTTGACCCTGCCACCCAGCGGGGACGGGGGAGGATCAGGCTGACCCTGGAGCTTAGTGTGCTTCAGAGTGACTCCGCTGGTGTGGTAATGGGCTCAGGTAATAGGGCATAACGGGCACTTCACAGTCGGTTTGTAACTAAGCTCTCAGACCCTTTGTGGTTAGTACATCAAACTAAACCAAAACCTAGCCCGTTGCCATCGAGTGGATTCCAACTCACAGCAACCCTGCAGGACAGAGTAGAACTGCCTCTAGGGTTTCCAGGGAGCGGCTGGTGGATTCGAACTGCTGACCTTTTGGTTAGCAGCAGAGCCCTTAACTACTGCACCATCAGGGCTCCCTTAAGAAGGCAGTCAAGCAAAACTCCCCCAGCCAGTCCAGGCCTGGCCTGGCCGTGCCTGCTGCAGGCCAGAGCTGGGGAACCGGAGGAGGGGCGCTGCTGACCTGAGGGATGGATGGGTAGATGGACGGGCAAACCCCTTCACCAAGAAAGCAAAGCAGAGAGGGTTGTTTTGTGCAGAGTCACCGCGAGGAAGCGTTGGGGTGAGGGTAGGTGATGTGGCCTGTTGCAGGTGGGGTGGGTGCGTGGGTGGGGGGCGGTGAGGCGGGCTTTGAGGAGGGGTGAGGGCCTGTGTGACGGAAGGAGTTCCGGGCAGTGGGGAGTGGTGGGATCTGAACCCTCCTGCCAGCTGCTGGGTGGAGGCTGAGGGAGCGAGCCTGCAGCAGGCCCTGCAGGCCTCAGGCCAGTGTTACTGCGGCCCAGAGGTGAAGGAACGAGCCGTGGTGACGCAGTGGTTAAGCGCTCGGCTGCTAACTGAAAGGTCGGCGGTTCGAACCCACCAGTCACTGGGCGGGGGGGATAAAGATGTGGCTGCCTGCTTCCATAAAGATTGACAGCTTCGGAGACCCCATGGGGCAGTTCTTCTCTGTCCTATAGGGTAGCTAGGAGTCAGAATTGCCTTGACGGCCATGGGTTTTTTGATTTAGAGATGGAGGCGGAGATGGGAGAGGACGCAGTGGGCCCTGAGATGCTTAGGAGGTAGGACCTGGGACTGCACTGGCCAGGGGAGTACGTGTGAAGTAACTTAGGTTGAAACCGAGCGCGCAAAAGCTAAGGCGGAAGCAAAGCAAAAGGGATAGCTGTTTTGAATGGCCCGAAATGAACGGTTACAACACTTGAACAGTGAATTTGGCTCTAAGCCTTCTGGCGGCTTAGGGACAAACAAAAATACGCTGGATTGCATAGTTTTGGCTTTTGGACAACAGAAAGCATACAAATTAATTTTCAGAACAAAGTTTTTCCTGGAATTGAGCTCAAATGGGAATTTGTCTTGTGGAACTGTAGATAAGGGCTAAGAGTGACATAGAAAAAAATACATCGTTGGTATGACAAACGGTAGGAAGCTCCAGGTCCTCAGGACTGTGTCTGCACGAGCTTCGCATTGTGACTTGGGGAGTGCACTCCGCCTCTGGGAGCGGCTCAGTGTCACCTCGGGTCGGGGGCAGTCCTGGCATGGGTGACTAGGGCCTGGGACCCTGCGGATGGGGTCCTCTAGGGGAGACAGTAGTTCCCCAGTGTAGAAGGATGTGACACCCCCCTCTCTGAATGCAGAGAGCACAGCCTTCTGGGTGCCCTACCACAAAGGGAGTTGGGCACATCAGTGTGGCCCGTGGTGGGCAGCTAAGGCATCATCCGAACCCCAAGTGTGCTGGAATGGTCACCCCCAGAAATCCTGACCAAAGTAGGGAGAGTGGATCCAATATATTAGGGTTCAGTTCGGATTGGAGGTCTACTTCCCAGGAGGGTGCAGGCCAAGGTCTTTCTTCCCCGGGTCCTGATGCTGAGCCTGTTTCTAAGGGGGTGAGGAAAGGTGGGGCTTGGGAGACTAGAGGCCAGGAGGGTGGGAACGTTGCAGAGCAAGGTCCTGCAGGCCCTGCGGAGCCTGGAGTGCCAGGGAGGGTCTGCAGACGATTCACAGGGTCCCACGGAGCCCAGAGTGCCGGGGAGGGTCTGCAGACGATTCACAGGGTCCCACGGAGCCCAGAGTGCCAGGGAGGGTCTGCAGACGGTTCACAGGGTCCCACAGAGCCCAGAGTGCCGGGGAGGGTCTGCAGACGGTTCACAGGGTCCCACAGAGCCCAGAGCGCTGGGGGCGGGAGGTCTACAGACGATTCACAGGGTCCTGTGGAGCCTCAGAAGAAAGTCTGGCAATCTACTTCTGTAAGATTACAACTACGGAAAACCCTACCAGCACAGGTCTACTCTGACACATGTGGGGTCACCATGAGTCAGAATCCACTCAAGGGCGATTGGTTTTACTGGTACAGTTAGCGAGAAACAGCTTGTACTTTAGAGAGCACATCAGCAACACACTGACGTTGGTTCCTCAGGTTCTCTCCCTTCTGCAGGACAGAAAGGGCCAGCCAGGAGCCCGATAACTGCGTCTGCAGACCTCCTGCTGTCCCTGGCACTCTGGGCTCCATGGGGCCACGCTCTACAGACCTCTCGCTGTCCCCAGCCCTCCGGGCTCCACGGGACCCTGTGAATCGGCCCTCCGGGCTCCACAGGACCTCCATGGGACCGCTCCATGGGACCCTGTGAATCGTCTGCAGACCCTCCCCGGCACTCCGGGCTCCGTGGGACCCTGTGAATCGTCTGCAGACCGCCCCCCCACCCCCGGCACTTCATCCTTTCAGTTAGCAGCCAAGCCCATTAACATTTGCAACACCCAGGGCCTCCCTTCCCAACTATGTTGTTATCGCCTGTCAAGTCAACCTCCAACTCCTGACGGCCCTGTGCACAACAGAGGAAGACTGCTGTGATCCGTAGGGTTTTCTTTGGCTGATTTTCAGAAGTAGATCACCAGGCCTTTTTGCCTAGTCCTTCTTAGTCGGGAAGCTCCGCTGAAACCTATTCAGGATCATGTCGTTGTTGTTAGGTGCTGTCAAATTGGTTTCAACTCACAGCAACTGCGTTTTCAAGAGAATGAAACACTGCCCAGTCCTGCGCCACCTTCACAGTGGTTGCTATGTTTGAGCCCATTGTTGCCGCCGCTGTGTCAGTCCATTTCCCTGAGGGTCTTCCTCTCCTTCACTGACCCTCTGCTTTACCAAGCATGATTTCCTTCTCCAGGGACTGGTCCCTCTTGATAACATGTCCAAAGTATGTGAGACGAAGTCTCTCCATCCTCGCTTCTAAGGAGCGTTCTGGTTGTACTTCTTTCAAGACAGATTTGTTTCTTCTTCTGGCCGTCCATAGTATATTCAATATTCTTCACCAACACCACAATTCAAAGGCGTCAATTCTCTTTCTGTCTTCCTTGTTCATTCTCCAGATTTTGCATGCATAAGAGGCAATTGAAAATATCATGGCTTGGGTTAGGTGCGCCTTAGTCCTCAAGGTGATATCTCTGCTTTTTAACACTTCAAACAGTTCTTTTGCAACAGATTTGCCTAACGCAATATGTTGTTTGATTTCTTGACTGCTACTTGATTTCTTGGACATTGATTGTGGATCCAGGTAAAATGAAGTCTTTGACAAGTTCAGTATTTTCTCCATTTATCATGATGTTGCTTATTGGTCCAGTTGTGAGGATTTTTTTTTTTTTTATGTTGAGATGTAATCCATACTGAAGGCCATAGTCTTTGATCTTCATCAGTAAGTGCTTCAAGTCCTCTTTACTTTCGGCAAGCAAGGTTGTGTCATCTGCATAACGCAGGTTATTGAGTCTTTCTCCAGTCCTGATGCTGTGTTCTTCTTCATATAGTCCAGCCTCTCAGATTATTTGCTCAACATACAATTGAATAAGTACAGCGAAAGGATACAATCCTGACGCACACCTTTCCTGATTTTAAACCATGCAGTATCGCCTTGTTCTGTTTGAACAACCGCCTTTTGGTCTATGTACAGGTTCTGCATGAGCACAATTAAGTGTCCTGGAGTTCCCATTCTTCGAAGTGTTATCCATAATTTGTTATGATCCACACAGTTAAATGCCTTTATCTTTCTAGTGTTCTCTGCTTTCAGCCAAGATCCATCTGACATCAGCAACGATATCCCTCATTTTACATCCTCTTCTGAATCTGGCTTGAATTTCTGACGTACTGCTGCAACCGCTTTTAAATGATTTTCAACGAAATTTTACTTGCATGTGATAGTAATGATATTGTTTGGTAATTTTCGCATCCTGTTGAATCACCGTTCTTTGGAATGGGCACAAATATGGGTCTCTTCCAGTTGGTTGGCCAGGTAGCTGTCTTTCCAGTTTCTTGGCATATACGAGTGAGCGCTTCCAGACTTGCATCCATTGGTTGAAATATCTCAATTGGTATTTTGTCAATTCCTGGAGCCTTGTTTTTCACCAATGCCTTCAGTGCAGCTTGGACTTCATCCTTCAATACCCTAGATAGGTTCTTGATCATATGCTACCTCCTGAAATGGTTGAACGTCGACCAATTCTTTTGATGTTTCCTGCATTGCCCAATTGTTTGCCCATAGAATCCTTCAGTATTGCAACTCTGAGGCTTGAATTTTCTCTCCAGTTCTTTCAGCTTGAGAAATGCCAAATGCGTTCTTCCCTTTTGGTTTTCTAACTCCAGGTCTTTGCACATTTCATTATAATATTTTACCTTGTTTTCTCTAACCACCCTTGGAAATCTTCTGTCCGACTCTTTTACTTCTTCATTTCTTCCCCTTGCTTTAGCTACTCTTCATTCAAGAGTAATTTCATAGTCTCTTCTGACATCCATTTTGGTCTTTTTTTCTTTTCTGTCCTTTTAATGACCCTTTACTCTCTTCATGTATGATGTCTTTGATGTCGTCCCACAACTCATCGGTCTTTGGTCTTTAGCGTTCAGTGTGTCAAATCTATCCTTGAGATGGTCTCTAAGTTCAGGTGGGATATGCTCAGGGTCGCAGCACCTCCCTCTCAAGCCTCCACTGACAGACGGGTGGTGGCCGCGCATGAGGGGCGTTGGCCAGGACTGGAACCTGTGTAGATGTCTTAAGTGAACCTTAAGTAGGTGTGGGATTCTCCCCTCCAATCAGATTTCTTAACTTTTTTTTTTTAATTTGAGGTGCACATTAGAATACACGTTTAAATGCCAGGGAGAGGGGGAACATTTGAAAAAGAACTACTGCCTGGCCCTGCCCTAGACCCATAAAATCAGAACCTCTGAGAGTGACCCCGGCATCGTTGTTCAGAGGTCCCTGGGGATTTTCCGGAAGAGCCAAGGTGAGAGTGCTGTTGTGACACCCGTGTCAGTGTGGCCCATGGTGGGTGGAAGGAGCCGGTGGCCCAATGGCTAAGTGCTCAGCTGCTGACCAAAAGGTCGGCGGTTTGAACCCACCAGCCGCTCTGTGGGAGAAAGATGTGGCAGTCTGCTTCTGTAAAGATTACAGCTTTGGAAACCCTATGGAGCAGTTCTGCTCTGCCCTACGGGGTCGCTAGGAGTCAGAATCGATTCAACAACAACCGGTTTGGTTTTTAGTTTTAGAGGGCTCATTACGATGAGGGGTGTAGACCTCAAATTCCCAAAGCAAGGACCCCGTTGAATTTAAAATTAGAGAGCCTGTTACCATGATGAAATCAGTCAATCAGTGTTCAGGTCTAAAGCCATCTAGAACATGGGGAGGTTGTAAGAGAGATGCTGAGGTCTAGGCGAAGCGTTTTTTGAACAGAACTCTAAAAGCACAGTTGGGAGGCTTCTGCAGAGAGAGCTGCCTGGGGTGACGCTGTTGCGTGCAGTGCTTCTCCCTGGTCAAGGCTGCGAGAAGCTTCAGCGCTGTTCCCTCTTGGCCAGGAACCCACCTAAAGCCTGCTTTTCTTGAGTTCTGAGCCCCTGAGCTCTAGGTCTCTTTCTGCTTCCCTCCTCATATTCAAGTGTGTTTGTTCTCTGACACGCATCTTCCAGGTTGGAAAGAAGTGGGGAGAATGAGTTTGTAATGTAGCATTCATAAAGGTTCATTCTAAAGGAATGAATCTCTAAGGGTAGAATTTCAGCAACTCTGACAGAATAGTTGGGGAAGTATTTTGAGGCCTATGCTTTCCCAACAGCCCTCAAACTTACCACACAGGCTGTCTTAGTCATCTAGTGCTGCTATAACAGAAATACCACAAGCGGGTGGCTTTAACAAACAGAAATTTATTCTCTCACAGTCTAGGCGGCTAGAAGTCCAAATTCAGGGTGCCAGCTCCAGGGGAAGGCTTTCACTCTCTGTCGGCTCTGGGGGAAGGTCCTTGTCATGAACCTTCCCTGATCAAGAAGCTTCTCAGCGCAGGGACTCCGGGTCCAAAGGACATGCTGTTCTGTCTCTTGTTTCTTGGTGGTAGGAGGTCCCCATCTCTCTGCTTGCTTCTCTCTTTTATATCTCAAAAGAGATTGGTTTAAGACACAGTCTAACTCTGTAGATTGAGTCCTGCCTCATCAACACAACTGCCACCAATTCCATCTCATTAACATCATAGAGATAGGATTTACAACACATAGGAAAAACACATCGGATGACAAAATGGTGGACAATCACACAATACTGGGAATCGTGGACCAGCCAAATTGCTACACATATTTTTGGGGGACACAATTCAATCCATGACACAGGCAGTCCTTTCTCTGGCTGTGGGCCCCTTTGTCTCCGCCTCCCCACTGTCTCTGGAACATCGGGTGCTCTTTTCTGGTGCCCAAGGGCATAGGCTGTCTCACAGGTACTCATGAGTGACCAAGGCTGACCCCTGCTGTGCCTGTGTCACACAGGGTCTCCTCTGCCCCTCCTGGTCTCTGCTGTCTCTCCCCCAGGCCTTTGGGGGGCCTCCTCTGTTCCTTCAGGGGTCACTTTGCAGCAGACTTGAGGTGGAGTGCTCCTCGCCTGGCGCTGCCCTGGGTTGTATTTCTTGGAGAGGTTCTAGCAAAACGCTCTCTTGTGGTCTGTGGTGCAGACCCTGTGGGCTGTGGGCCTCGGTGCCCTCAGAGCTGCCCTCAGCTCCACGCCCTGTTCCTCTGTGGCTGTAGGAACTTGGCTTGGGCTCTGGCCACCCACAGTGTGGCCAGCATGGACAGAGTCTCTTTAAACTTCCCCCTGCTAGCTACCCGTTATGTATTGAACTGTGTCCCCCTAAAATGTGTATCCACTTGGCTAGGCCATGATTCCCAGTATTGTGTCCTTGTCCTCCATTTTGTGATCTGATGTAATTATCCTCTGTGTTGTAAATCTTAACCTCTGTGATGTAAATGAGGCAGGATTAGAGGCAGTTATGTTAATGCGACAGGGCACAGTCTGTAGGATTAGGTTGTATCTTGAGTCAGTCTGTTTTGAGATATTAAAAAAAAGTGAGCAGAGAGGAGAGGGACCTTATTACCATCAAGCAAGAAGAGCCAGGAGCAGAGCTCATCCTTTGGACCCAGGGTCCCTGCGCTGAGAAGCTCCTAGACCAGGGGAGGATTGATGACAAGGACCTTCCCCCAGAGCCGACAGAAAGAAAGATTTCCCCTGGAGCTGACACCCTAAATTCGAACTTCTAGCCTACTAACTGAGAGAATAAACTTCTGTTTGTTAAAGCCATCCACTGGTGGTATTTCTGTTATAGCAGCACTGGATAGCTAAGATATTGCCCAACAGAGGAGGGGCAGGTACTCTGCTCCCTTTAATTGTAGGAGGGAAGTGGGTGCCTTGACTGAGGTGTGCAATGAGCTCAGTCCCCTACCTCCGATGGTTACCTGGAAGCCAAAGCCAGACTGTCTTCTACACTCGTGTTAAAAGCTGTGTCAGAGCTGGGCAAAAATGTATCCCAGCAGGTCTCGGTGTGCCTAGAAAGTTAAGCCCTTCACCAGCTGGATCCCAGAATTGTTGATTGTCTTTGGCTTCTCTGTGACATTTCTGTCCTTGGCCTGAGTCCAGCTGGCCTAAAAGAGGAGTCAGCAGAGACCCCTTCCTAATGGCGGAAGCACTGAAAACCACGTTAGCAGTTTTCCCCTGGCCTCAGGGAAGGCAGGGGTGAGTCACTCTTGCATCGAGCTGAGGGAAGAGGTTAACTTCCCTCTGTGGTGGGGAACCAGAGGTACACACTTCCCTTCAGAAGGACGAGGGCAGGGGTTGAGCTGAGCGGGGACAGGACTGCATGGTGGCTGCTCTCCTCATGTAGGGGGCCTCCAGTGGGGCTTCCTGACTAGAAACCAAACCAAACCCCTTGCCATTGAGTCGATTCTGACTGGTAACGAGTCTGAGGACTGCCCTGTAGGGTTTCCAAGGCTGTAATGTTTATGGAAGCAGACTGCCACATCTTTCTCTCACGGAGCAGATGGTGGGTTCGAACCGCCGACCTTTCGCTTAGCATCTGAGTGCTTAACCGCTGCGCCACCAGGGCTCCTTGCCTCACCGGAGGGAGGGCTCAAACAGGTATCAAACGCACTTCTTTTTTTTTTGTTTGTTTGGTTTTGTTAAAAGGTGTACCTTAAATTATAAGACTATATTATGTGTATATCACCAGTAACCAATTGCCATCGAGTTGATCCTGTCTCATGGCGACCCCATGTGTGTCAGAGTAGAACTGGGCTCCATGGGTTTTCAATGGCTGATCTTTTGGAAGTAGATCACCAGGCCTTTCTTCCATGGTGCCTCTGGGTGGACTTGAACCTCCAACCTTTCAGTTATCAGCCAAGCACATTAGCCATTAGCACCACATGTTTGTATGTAAATTATGAACGTTATGTTTGTTTAAAACATTTAAACAATCGATGAAAAGAATAAAAAACAAAAGTTCTACTGCTGTCTTCCCGTCCTCAGAGGCAATGCCTGTCGTGATAGATATACCAAGTCCTTCTAGACCTGTTTTTCTTTGCATATAATATACAGTCCATCCTCATTATTTGCAGATCCCGTATTTGTGAATTTGCGTACTCGCTGAAATTGATTAGTGACCCCAAAGTCAATACTCGCTGCAGGCTAGGACCGCGCAGAGGGACGAATCGTTAGAGTCGCCCAATATGCACGTTCCCGGCTGAGGGTGAACATGGCAGCACTCTGCCTTCTTGTTTCAACTCTCAGACTGCAAGCTCATGTCCTTTTTGTGGTCTATTTAGTGCCAGGCTTTTGCGTTTTTTTGCTTTTTGTTGGTGATTTCTCTGTTTAAAACAGCCCCCGAGCATAGTGCTGAGCTGCTGCCTGGTGTTCCTAAATGCAGGAAGGCTGCGAGGTGCCCTAATGCGTGTGTTAGATCAGCTTCATTAAAATGGCGTGGGGACGGTGTCTGACCGCCACTAATTCACAGGGAGGAAGGAGAATCAAGATCAGCAGCCGAAGGCTGATTCCTGTGAAGCAGAGGTCAGAGCCACCGCCTCGTGCCAGCCCTTTTTACCAATTCTGACACCATCTGTCCCTCTACTGAGTTCCATAATTCGTTGCAATGGCCACATAGAACTCACAGACCATACTCACAGTTACGGGGTTTACTAGGGAAGTAACAGGTTACAGTTCGTGTTCAGGAACGCTCGGGATACGGTTCTTCCATCAGGACAGCCTCTTCTCAGCCGTTCACAGGCAGACAGGTCTCTCTCTGGCCCTTGGCCTCTGCCGTGCTCAGGCAAGTGTTACAAAGCTCTTTTAGCTCTGCCAATAAGTGTCCAGGAGCCCTGGTGGTGCAGTGGTTAAAGCACTTGGCTGCTAATGAAAAGGTTGGCAGTTTGAACCCACCAGCCGCTCTGCAGGAGAAAGATGTGGCAGTCTGCTTCCATAGAGATTACAGCCTTGGAAACCCTATGGGGCAGTTCTACTCTGTCCTACAGGGTAGCTATGAGATGGAATCGACTCAAGGGCAGTGGGTTTGGTTTGGTTAAGAGCCCAGAGGCACCCCACTCTGCCAGTAAGCCTCAGCCTGAAGGCGCTCAGCTCTAGCTGGGCCAGGAAACCTAGCTCCACCAAGTGCCTGGAGGTACCCTACTCCCCGCAAAGGCCCTCAGCTTTCTTGCTCTGTGGGCTGGGAAGTCCACCACGCCATCTCCTGCCGTCTCCTACCGGTCTCTTGCTTGTCTCCTGCAGTCCCCTGCCTCTGCTGCCACTGTTTCTGCTGCCAGTTCGCCATCTTCAGCGTTAAAGCTCTCTCTCTCAGTCTTCTGGTTCCCGGAGCCTCTCAGCTCAGGGATCGCAGATCCAAAAGACACACTCCACTCCTGGCTGTTCTTTCTTGGTGGTGGTGAGATCCTCCCTTCCTGCCTCTGGGATGGCTCATTTTAAGCCTAGTGGGATGGCAAAACTGACCAATCCCTTCATTAGGGTTCCCTACAATTTATTTGCATGGTCCCACTCAATCATAGTGTGTGAGTCACAAAAGCTATGACTAGAAGGACCATATTAAGTAATTCATTGCACGTCAGCTTCATTTAGGCATGAGTTACAGTGCAGTTGGCTGTGAGTTCAATGTTAATGAATCAATAATATGGATTCAATCAGGTGTCTTTAAATAGAAACACACATAAGACAAGGTTATGTATTGATCAGTTGGTGAAAATGTTGTGACCAGAGGCTTGAGGAACGTAACCCTTTTTTTTTCCTCTGGAGCAGTGGCTCCGTATTCACTAATTCAGGGTTCATGGCTACTTTATAGAACATAACGAGCTATGTATTATGTTTGTTTGCTTTTCAAAAAAATAGAAGTATGCTGTGCGTGTCTTTCTGCAGCCTGTTGTTCTAATTTAACAGGACTTTGTGAGAACAATTCAGGGCTTTGAACCAATTCGGACTGGTTCATTCATGGCTGATGAAGCAAAATTGGAACAGACCCGAATTTTAAAAATTTGGGTGATCTGGAACCATAACTGGAATGGGAAGAATTATGGGTTGAAACCCTGGAGTGAAGACACTCAGAAGAGGCATAGTGAGCGCTTGTGAGAGCCTGGTGCAGGAGCTTGGATTCCTTCCAGGACTGTGGAGAACGATACACGTTCAAAGCAGTGTGGTTGGCTTCCATCTTTGAGTGGGGCACCGCTGTTTCCGACTCTGCCGGTCAAGAGATTTGGTTGCTATGCAACACTCACGCTGCCCTTGTTTCCTGAGGAAATCAAGTTTCTAGCAGGGCTTCGACCTATAATTTTTCCAATTCTGCTTATTGTTCTGCTTCACTCACATCTTAAAAATTCAGGTCCGTTTGGGTTTCAGTTTGTCAGCTATAACTAAACTGGGCAGAACCAGTTTGAAGTCCTGGAATAATTGTACATTCACAGCCCTCATCCCTTTTTAACAGTTGCCTAGTATTCTTCTGTATAGATTGCCTTAATTTGTTTAACCAATTATCTACTTTGAGCAGTTGGTTGTTCTCGAGTCTAGCTACTACAAACAATGCTACAACAAACACTCCCTAGCACTTGTTCCAGTATTTCTGTAATACACATTCCTCTAAGTGGAATTGATCAATTCAAATAGATTTCAAAGCCAAATACGTAGTGAATGTTTTTGTGTCCAATGATGATGATTTACAAAATGAGATTCTGATACTCAGTCTTAAAAAGTTATAAAGTACATTGCCTCTACTGACCCAACCTAGTAGTATCCCCACCCTAGTTCCCCACGAACGTATTATTGATTTAAGTTACCATGAAAATTAAAATCCATAGTGCGGCAGGTTCACAGAGGCAATGTATTATTCTGAGTTTTGTTAAATTTAAAAGGCAACATGTTACGATTGGAGCTTTCACAGATAATTTTAAGTTTTTAAATAGATTGTCCTGCAACAAATTGCCACAGTTGTTTGTTGCTGCTGGTTTTGTGTTCCCATAGCCTTGATCCCGCATAACCAGGACTCCATGTACCGTGCGGGTGGAAACCTGGGGTGAGTGAGCCAGCCAGTGAAATAAGCCCAAGGGCTTCGCCCTGCCTTCCCTGGACCTCCTCGCCTCTCAGAAGCAAAGACGTAGTGAGGGTTGATATAGCAGTCAGTTCTCTGCAAACCTGCTGTAACAGGGAGGAAAACCTTAGATACAAACTGGGACGCTTTTTTTGAAAGTGAAAGTGAAGATTCAAGGTAGAAGTTGTGGACTGATGGACAACAGGCCTGAGCTGGGACTGTCCTTGCAAACTGCCACCTGTAGCCATCCTGGTATACCTGTGAGCTGGACCTGGGCAAGTGCACCGCCCTGCTGGCCCAGGTGTGCAGGCAAGACAGAGGGTATTTGGACCACCCTCTCGCCCTGGCTTCTCACTCCCCTGGAGTGGAGGCCCCTCTAGGGAAGGGGGAGGATCAGGGGGTGACCTGGTGTTACGTGACCCGCTTGTTCCCACTGGATGAGTCAGAGGAGATGGGTCCTGTCCCCGCGCCCCACCGCTCACCGCAGCAAATTGGCAGCACAGAAGCAGCACACTGCCATTGTTTTGCTTGGACTTCTGTGTCCCAGGAAGTGCAGGCTAAGCCTCCCCAAATGGCCACGCAGAACAACTAGAACAGATACCCATAGGGATCTATGGATAGGATCGGGCAGCATGTTGGGGTTCCACCCAGCCTCCCCCGGCCAGGAGAGGAGCCAGGTGGAAATGGCGCATCATTCTGGCTTGGTTGCTGGACTGGAATGGGCGGCTGAGACTCAGAAGCTGCCTCCCCCTCGGTCCCTCAGCTGCAGACCGGTCAGGGTGGTGCGAGCGGGCAGCCTGCCGGTCCTCGGGGCTTCTCTGCCAGGGCAGTGTCCCCACTCTCTGGGGCTCGGACTCTCCCGCGTGCTCCAAGCTGCAGCTGAGGTTTGCTCAGATTTGGGATGAAGTGTGTGTGACTGTCCCACCCCAGGATAACTCCCCGGCATCTTGGGGTGATGTCATCTTTCCATCTGGTCCCTGTCACTGTCTGTCTGTGACAACCCGCCAGCATAGACAGGCTCCCAGGACATCAAAGAGGGACCGTGCCCTCTGTCTGCCTCCAGCTGAACGGGTGCATGTGATGGGGTGGGAAACGACAGAGCGACCCCAAAAACCAAACCAAACCCGTTGCCGTCAAGCCAATCCTGACTCATAGGGACCCCATATGACAGAGCAGAACTGCCCCATGAGGTTTCCTAGGCTGTGATCTTTACAGCTGCACGACGCCAGGTCTTTCTCCTCTGGAGTGGCTGGTGGGTTCAAACCTCCAACCTTTTGGTTAGCAGCCGAGTACTTAACTACCACGCCACCAGGGCTCCTTAGACAGTGGCCCAGTGCCTCCCAAACATCCGCCTTCGGACTCTGTCCTCCAAACACCGGGCCGGGAGCTCCTTCTCCAGGCTCCCCTCCCATCTGAATGCCAGGCTGTCTGGCCTGGGAAAGACAGCAGAGAGCAGGGAACGGGATCAGAGAGGCTGCTGCTAGGTACACGCCCCACCTGGCGCCGCCCCACCGAGGGTTCAGTCGTCCCCTTGTTGGAGGAAAAGATAAAGGGTGCAGAGAGAGAGCGGCTGGGGAGGCGAGAGAGGCACATCCGCACAGGTCTTCCCAGGTGGCCGAAGCTGGCTTTCATCCCTCACCACCTGCTGACACCTTCATCCCAGGTTAACCAGTAACCAGATGCTATGGAGTAGACTCTGCCACACTCAGACCCCATATGTGTCAGACTAGAATCGCGCTCCGCAGGGTTTTCACTGGCTGATTTTCAGAAGTAGATTGCCAGGCCTTTCTTCCTAGTCTATTTTAGTCTGGAAGCTCCACTGAAACCTGTTCAGCGTCACAGCAACACACAAGCCTCAACTGATGGATGCGTGGTGGCTGCGCCTGAGGTGCGTTGGCTGGGAATGGAACCCAGGTCGCCTGCATGGAAGGCGAGAATTTTACCACTGAGCCACCACTGAACTCCAGACTTTGCCTGCCCTCGTCTGAATCCTTCCAGTTTGTTTTAAGTCGAGTGCGTACACTGTCTCACGCTGTGGGTTTTGTCTTCCGTACCGGTCATTGCCTGGACCATCGTGGCTTTTTGTCTTGAACAGCTTGTGCAATCTGTCACTGCCATTTGGCTGACTGTGTTGACATGCCCCTTGCTTGAGGGCGAGACCTTTCCTTCTACTTCTGTAGGCCCGGCAGCACCTGGCACACACTACCGTGTTCCACTTGTTGGTTAACTTTATAGGCTACTTTCCAGCCCATCAATGCTAGCTCAGATTAGCTAAATGAAATCACAGGGGAAAGCATTTCCCATCTCTCAAAACTTAGCTGAATAAAAACAAACACATTCCCAGGCATTGCACAACTTCTGAGCACCCAACACCAGGCACGGATAGTAAACAAACAGAAAGAGGCCCTGGCGGTCAGGACAGGCACACGGGGTGGGGAGGAGGGACGTCGCAGGAGCCGGCCGCCCTGATCTGAGGGTGCGCCCCCACCTTCGCGATCAGTAGGGTCAGTGGTAATCGATCCATCTAGGAGGCTGCAGCTAGTGTGCTTCCGGCAGCCCGGCTCCTGCTGGGGAGGGGACAGCCCCCCTTCTAACTTCAAAACTGACTTTTGCAGATTACACCCGTGATGCATCATCCTAGGGTATTTAGAGCTTCACCACGCGTGTGAAGGAGGGAGCCTGGGTCAGCAGCGGCCCTGCAGAGGCGCCCAGGAGGTGGGGTGTTACTGTGGTCATACAGGGCCCGCATTATTGTTTGTATTTGTACTGTGTGGCAGAGTTCACTGTGTAGTAACAGAGGACATTGGCTGAGCCTTCCGGGGGGCGTGCGCCGTGCTGAGTGCTTTACCGGCACAATCTCACTTCCTCCTCATGGCAGCCTTGAAAAGGAGGTGCTCTTATCACTACTCAGGCGAGGACTCGGGTTTGGAAATGCACCTGGTCTGCTGTCCCTCGGCTGCTAAGGGCAGAGCTGGGATTTGGACCTGGGTCAGTAGGAGGCCTGGGGGCACAGTGGTTAAGTGCTCGGCTGCTAACCGTAAGGTCAGCGGTTGGAACCCACCAGCCGCTGTATGGGAGAAAGGTGTGACAGTCTGCTTCCATAAAGATTACAGCCTTGGAAACCCTATGGGGCAGTTCTGCTCTGTCCTATAGGGTTGCTTTGAGTCGAAGTCGACTGGACAGCAACGGGTTTCAGTCTGACTCCAGACCCTTCGCTGTAACCCGCGGAACGCTGTCTCTTGAGCTCCTCCGGCAGCAGCCCCAGGCGTGGCCTCAGCCCCTTTTCTGTCCCGGGCTGGGGAACCCACAGCCTGGCCCCAGGAAGGAGTGGGAGATGACGTCTCCCTCCAAGATTGCTGCCTTTTGTCCAAATGTGCTGGCTGGGAGCCAGGCCTGGAAACTCTGCTCAGGGAAAGAGGGAGAACAGAAGCCAGCAGAAGAGGGTGGGAAGGAGTCCGAGGGGGAGAAGGGAAGCGGAGGCAGCGAGGAGGTGGGAAGTGAGGAGTCCCGGCACAGCTGGAGCAGCACGGCGTGGCCTGCGGTGGCTCTGACGACGTGGGGTCCTAGGAGGTGTGTACCCGGGGGCACTGACGGGCTGGTCAGTGGTGTCAGTGTCCAGCCAGGAGCTCAGGGCCAGCCAGAGCACCAGCCCCTTCCTCTCTGCTCTCTACCATGGAGGTCAGGTTACAGGAAGGGCTGCAGAGGGCAAAGGGGCCACAAAATGGCGGCCCAAAGGGATGGGTGCCGAGGTGCATATGGTGGGCAGGGGGAGAGGAAGGACAGAGGGGCTGGGGACTGTGTGCTCTGAATAAATCCAAATCCTAAGAGTTTCCCAGGTGCCTGATTTGTATGTGGGAGTGGCTGAGGCACCTGGACCCTTGGCTCTGCCAACCTGAATTCAGTCACCTTGGATGGAGCCTTGGGAAACATTAATCCCTCCTGACCTCGGTTTCCTCATCTGCAAAGGAGAGGCGATCATGCTGTGTGAGAATTAAGTGAAATAACCCGTGTAGGTTCTTGCCTAGTGGATAGTGAGCTCTAAATTAATGTCAGCCATTCATTCATTCATTGTTGCGGTTTAACTGGGGGTGTCACAACGTGAATGTGTGGGAACGTGAATAAAAAATATGTGACTAACAGTGGAAGCCACCCACGGGAGAGAGAACATGAGGTCATACACAGACACTCAAATGGAGACAGGTTAATAATAATTGTTGTGGAAGCTCAGAGGAGAGGGAAGAACTTTAGTTTGGGGTGGTGGCCAGGGTAGGTTTTATGGGAAAAAATTACAAAACAAAAGAACCAGTTTGCCATTGCATTAACCCCGTGTGTGTCAGAGTATCACTGTGCCCCATAGCGTTTTCAGTGGCTAATTTTGCCAGTGGTAGATCGCCAGGCCTTTCTTCCGAGGTGCCTCTGAGTGGACTCAAATCTTCCAGCCTTTTCGTTAGCAGCTGAGCACGTTAACCGTTTCCCCTACCCAGGGACTCCAAGGTTTTATGGAAGAGTTGGGATTTAAGGTAGATTTGGGGGGATGTACAGGAATATAATAACAGGGAAGAAGGTAGGATGGCAGTTAACTGAGTGAACCAGTAGGAAGGAAAGCGTGAGGGTGGGAAGATGAATTCACTGAGGACCAAGCGTCATTTTGTTAATAGGACATTCTAGCTATTCTTGGGCTCACAATATGTATCCGGACAGAGAACTTCATTTATATTCATTTCAGCTGCAAGACTGATCCCAAGGGTGTTGCACTGATTGATAGGGACCGGGGGTCTCTTGGGTGGGTCTTGGCGGGTCTCTCATTCTCTGTGATTCTCTCTGCTGGTAAGCAGATTTCTCTGTTTCTTTGGTTTCCGATCTCTGTCTGTCTCTCTGACCCTCTGTCTCTCCTTCTTTCTGTCTGTGGCTTAGGCTCCACTTCATGTCCTTTAGCCTGCTAACACTAAGTCTTATTTCCTCCCCAGCATGGGGCAGACAAGCTCTGAACACGACATTCAGTTTCTTAGAAAAGACAAGAGGACAATACATTTAGCAGGAGCCAGGGTTTACTGTTACCTGGGAGCTGTGGACAAATGGTCTTTGTTGTTTTGGTTTTTTCTTTTTTTAATCGCTCAACGTCCTAGAACAAAGAACATTTCTCACATCTAAAAAATATCCTAACCCCAGAGATCTCCCTGAGGTTCTGAGGAGCCTGACTCCTCAGCTGACAGAAAAAAAGAAAAAACACCTTCACCAAAAGTATGTAAGTTTAGACCCAGGTTCTCCTGGAACAGCTTTTCCCGCTTAACAGGAGCCATTTGGGGGAAGAGAAAGGAGTGTGGAGGAGGTGAATGAGTCCAAGATGGGGCTCCAGGGGCCTCGGGTCCTGTTCCTGCCGCCACGCAGCATTGTGACTGATGCGGGGTGAACGCAGCTCTGACTCCCTGCCTGTCGCCTTCGTCCATTCTTTCCTTGTTGAATTTCCTCACTAGTCCGGGCCCTCTGAAAACACTGTCATCTACATGCTGGGTTCCCAGTGGTTGAGTCACTGAGGAGAGCTGCTGGGCCAGGAGGAGGAGGCGGAGGGCCGGGTCAGCCAGAGGAGGCGCCACTCCCCATGGGGTCCTGGGAGAAGGGACTCAGCATTTCCTGAAGGGAAATGACTCCCATAAATAGATGGAGGGATGGGAAAATGATTTGGTCATCCCTTCCCTCCTGTCAGCTCAGCTCTTCCTCTGGTCTCTTCTTGTGGATATTTTTCATTCACACATGTCCCTGTCAGTGGGGGGAGGGAGGGAGGACTGCTTACTGTGTGCATGTGCCTACATGCATGTTGCTTGTATACTGTGGGGCCAAAATAAGA
Source organism: Trichechus manatus latirostris (assembly GCF_000243295.1). Taxonomy (NCBI): domain Eukaryota; kingdom Metazoa; phylum Chordata; class Mammalia; order Sirenia; family Trichechidae; genus Trichechus; species Trichechus manatus. The sequence continues at coordinate 7,784,061 of NW_004444029.1, forward strand.
ACTGGAGGAGGCATACACAGAGTGCCTTTTATGTGTACATTTACCCCAAGTAGTCTCTCATTAGGCCATTCCAGTATAAGACCAGAGTTTTTTTCAGTGGGGTTTTATCGGTGGGAAGGAAGAAAACTGTACACCTTCTGATACTGTGTCCTATTTAACTTCATTCAAGGGTTCAGCGGATCTTCTAGTAGTCATGCTTATAATATGCTATTCAGCTCCTTAGAAAAATTGTTGTTATTAGGTGCTGTTAAACTGTCTTGGACTCATGGCAACCCTATGTACAACAGAATGAAACACTGCCTGGTCCTGCGCCATCCTTACAATCATTGCTATGTTTGAGTCCATTGTTGCAGTAACTGTCAATCCATCTCATTGAAGGTCTTCCTCTCTTTCACTGACCCTCTACTTTTCCAAGCATGATGTCCTTCTCCAGGGACTGATCTCTCCTGATAACATGTCTAAAGTACACGAGATGAGGTCTTGCCAGCATCGCTTCTAAGGAGCATTATGGCTGTACTAATTTCAAGACAGAGTTGTTTGTTCTTCTGGAAGTCCATGGTATATTCAATATTCTTCACCAACACTACAGTTCAAATGTGTCAATTCTTCTTTGGAAAGGACAGGTCTCATGAGATTGGCCTTGCTAGGATGTCAGATGTTCCTGTCACCTCCAGTGCCATGAAGAGTCTCCTCAGGGAGGGAAAGGAACTCAAGAGCTGCTCTCTGACCTTCATGGTGTGATGGGAATGACCAGGTCACATCCAGCCTCCCTGGTAGGCTGTTTCCTGCTGCCAGGCTGAGGCAAACCACATGGAGGGCTGCTGACGTTTGCTTCCTTCAGCCACACGGATGCAGCTTCTTGCTTAAAACAGTCATACACACAGTAGCTTTATCCTTATTCACTTTGGGACAGTAGTTGAACAAAGATTGAACACGACACTATGTGTTAGTGTGGATTCTAACAGTTACCAACTTGAGCTGGCTTAAGCAAACAAGGATATGAAGATATCTTGTGGAACCCGTGGGCCGGAAGGCAGCCTGGCCTCAGTAACGGATTGGATCCAGGGAGTGCAAAGTCATCTTTGCATCCGCGTCATTCTCTTCCACAGCCCAGCGCTTTCAGCAGCTTGGTCCACATGGTAGAAAATGGCTGCCTCATAGGCAGTTTGCACATTGCAGTTCTGGCCACGCAGAGTGACGCAACTTCCTAGGAGTGAAATCTGATTGGTTGAATTGAGTGAGTTACTCTTCCAGAGCCAATCAGCTGTGCCTGGGGGTGGAGTCACGTAGTGCAAACATGGCTGCCCGCGATGAGTTTCCTGTGGATGAGGTAAGAAGTTCCCAGTAAGTTAGGCAAACTCCACGTGGAGCCACTGTGTTTGAAAGAAGCCTGATTCCTCACATTCACTATCTAAATGCATTATTGTAAAGGAGGCAGTGATGCAGTAGAGCAAGGGTTTTGGGGCTAGACTCACTTTAAAATTTCTGTGTTGTTATTTAGCGGCTATGTGCCTTAGTTATCTAGTGCTGCTACAACAGAAATACCACAAGTGCATGGCTTTAACAAACAAATTTATCCTCTCATAGTCTAGTAGGCTAGAAGTCTGAATTCAGGGTGCCAGCTCTAGGAGGAGGCTTTCTGTCTCCGTCTGCTCTGGGGGAACTTCCTTGTCATCGGTTTTCCCCTGATCTATCTAGGAGCTTCTCAGCCGCAGGGACCCTAGGTCCAAAGGATGCACTCCCCTCATGGCGCTTCTTCCTTGGTGGTAATGAGGTCTCAATCTCTTTGATCACTTCTCTCTCCTTTTATCTCTTGTAAGATAAAAAGGTAATGCAGGCCACACCCCAGGGAAACGCCCCTTATGTGGGATCAGGGCTGTGACCTAAGGGTGTTGCATTCCACCCTAATCCTCTCTAAAATAACCTAATCTCGCCTCATTAACCATAGGCAGAGATTAGGATTTACAACACATAGAAAAATTAACATCAGTTCACAAAATGGAGGACAACCACACAATACTGAGAATCATGGCCTAGGCAAATTGACACATATTTAGGGGGGACACAATTCAATCCATGATAGTGCCTCAGTTTCCGTTTCTGTAAAATGAAGTTGACTTCTTATTACGTGCGCAGCAGTGTGCTAGGCACTGAGATGCATTCTTTTTTTGGTAACAGTTTTATTGAGATACCATTCACATACCAAACAATTCACCCATATAAAGTGTACAATTCAATGATTTTTTAGTATAATCAGAGTTGTGCAACCATCACCACTGTCACATTTGAGAACATTTTTGTCATCCCCAAAAGAAACATGTACCCCTTAGCTGTAATCCCTCAAGCCCCCATTCGCAGCAGCAACCCTAAACAACCATGAATCTACTTTCTACCTGCATAGATTTCCCTATTGTGGACGTTACATATAATTGGAATTATACACTATGTGGCCTTTTCTGACTAGCTTCGTTCACTTAGCATAGTGTTTTCAAGTTCATCCATCTTGTAGCGTGAATCAGTACTTCATTCTTTTTATGGCTGAATAATATTCCATTGTGCGCATATATCCATTGTATTTATGCATTCATCTGTTGATGGACATTTGGGTTGTTTCCACTTTTTGGTTATTATGAATAATGCTTCTGTGAACTTTTGTGTACAAGTTTTGTGTGGATGTATGTTTTTACTTCTCTTGCAAGATGCATTATTTCTAAGGTTATGTTTGCAGAGTGCTTAATGCGATGCTTGACAGTATTGATTCCCTTACCCTGACCTTCCCTGAGTGGTGCAAATGGTTAAGCGTTTGACTACTAACCAAAAGGTTGGTGATTTGAAGCCACCCAAAGGCGCTTTGGAAGAAAGCCTTGATGATCTGCTTCCAAAAGGTCACGTTGTTGTTAAGTGCCGTCCAGTCAGTTCTGACTCATAGCGACCCTGTGTACAACAGGACGAAACACTGCCCAGTCCTGCGCCATGGTCACAATTGTTACTATGTTTGAGCCTATCGTTGCAGCCACTGTGTCAATCCAGCTTATCGAAGGTTTTCCTCTTTTTCACTGACCTTTTACCTTACCCAGCATGAAGTCCTTCTCCAGGGACTGGTCCCTCCTGATAACATGTCCAGAGTACATGAGACAAGTCTTGCCATCCTTGCTTCTAAGGAGAATTCTGGCTGTACTTCTTCCAAGACAGATTTGTCAGTAAAATATATATTCGATATCTTCGCCAACATGGTAATTCAAAGACATCAATTCTTCCGTCGTCCTTATTCATCGTGCAGCTTTCACATGCCTATGAAGTGATTGAAAATACCGTGGCTTGGGTCAGGCGCACCTTAGTCCTTAAAGTGACATCTTTGCTATTCAACCCTTCAAAGAGGTCCTTTGCAGCAGATTTGCCCAATGGAATGCGTTGTTTGATTTCTTGACTGCTGCTTCCATAGGTGTTGATTGTGGATCCAAATAAAATGAAATTCTTGACAACGTCAATCTTTTCTCCATTTGTCATGATGTTGCTTATTGGTCCAGCTGTGAGGATCTTTATTTTCTTTACGTTGAGGTGTAATCCGTACTGAAAGCTGTGGTCTTTGATCTTCATCAGTAAGTGCTTCAAGTCCTCTTTGCCTTCAGCAAGCAAGGTTGTGTCATCTGCATATTGCAGGTTGTTAATGACAGGAAGGTCATAGCCACGGCAAATCCTGTAGAGCAGCTCTACTCTGCACACCTGGGGTCTCCATGAATCCGAATCAACTCCACGGCAAATCCTGTAGAGCAGTTCTACTCTGCACACCTGGGGTCTCCATGA
>NW_004444029.1:7788163-7812961 GCF_000243295.1 Trichechus manatus latirostris
TCCATGAATCCGAATCAACTCCAAGGCAAATCCTGTAGAGCAGTTCTACTCTGCACACCTGGGGTCTCCATGAATCCGAATCAACTCCAAGGCAACTGTTTTTTTGGTTTGACCTTCTCTGAGGTTATAAATGAGTGATTTCCTCTTTACCACCTGAAGAAGCAATTAGCCCCCCCCCCGAAAGAGCCTGATCCCTGTGAGGCCGACTCCCAGCTTGTTGGCTCCGCGATCCTGGCGTCACTGAGGCACGGCAGCGGGTTCTTTGGCCCCAGTGACCAATTCTAGCATCGGGCTTGTGAGCAGCACCCTAGTGGTTCTGGTTGAAGGAACTGAGAGAGCAGATGTTACAGTTTGAAGAGAAAAATAATTTGAAATAGAAAGATATGGATGGGATTCTCAACTCTGCTACTTAAATACTTTGATCTCGGGCTTTGATGTCTGCCCCTTGATCTTCTCATCTTCAAAATGAGAACACCAATTATTATGTCTGGAAATGGGGATGGGGTGCTATAATGTGTGCATTTGGAAGTAACATGCTGTACAAATGTGTTATAGGCTCTGGGGCTACCACAGAGAATCAGTAGACTTTTGAAACTCAAGTCACGGCAGGGTCATGGGGCAGCTGGAGCACTTCAGGAGTTTCGGCGGGCAGGTGAGAAGATCTTCTGGGCCTGTGTTCATCCCTCAGGGCTGCAGCCCTTTTGTGAAACTCCAGTTCTTGCCTGCAGCTGCGTCTTCCCGCTGAGGGGCCCAGGTCACTCACTGAGTTCACCAGGGTCGAGGGCACATCCAGATTTGCAGAATGATCTTATTTGAGTACCTTTGGGCTAGTCAGTTATTCCAGCACTATTTACTGAAAAGTTTGTAGTGATTTAAGGTGCCAGCTCTATTGTATATAAAGTTCTATATGTACTTGCGCCTATGTCTAGACTTTCTATTCTGTTTTGTGGGTTTGTTTATCTGTTCATGCTTTAATTGTAGAAGCTTTACCATGTGTTTTAGTATCTGGGAGGCTAGTTGCCCCCCACCATCATTTCTTTCATACATTTCTTTTTCGATGTTTTCCTAGTTCTTCTTAAATATTTGCTAGTCTCGTGTCAAAGGACTAAGTGTCTTTGTGGCAGGTCTGGTGGAGGATGGGGGAATGGAATGGGCGTTTAGTTGTCTTCTGGACCTCTGGTCACGCAGTGGTTATGTGCTCAGCTGCTAACTGAAAGGTTGGTGGTTTGAACCCATCAGTGGCTCCACAGGAGAAAAGAAAGACACGGTGATCTGCTCCTGTAAAAACGGCAGCTTAGGTACCATTACAGAACATTTTGATCAAAGATTTTATAGAAGAAGCCTGATCGAAAGGGGAAAATGCAGAACAGAGTTTCAAATCCTCATGGACTCTAGACTTTCTGGAGCCATGGAGGCTGGGGGAACCCCTGAAACTATTGCCCTGAGATAATCTTTAAACCTTAAACCAAAAATATCCCCTGAAGTCTTCTTAAAAACAATAGTTTAGCTTAACTAGTAAGGAACGTCTATCCTGAGCATCGGGTGGTCTTTCTGATCTCTGTATATGGGATCAGCTGACAACAGTAACTCAAAAGATCAGATAGGAACCTTAGGGGCAGTGAGTTTATGTTAATCGGGGAGGAACAACTCAGAAAAGGAGGGTGAGAATGGTTGTACATCTCGAAGAATGTAATCCATGTCACTGAATTGTACATGTAGAAACTGTTGAATTGTGTGTGTTTTGCTGTGTATATTCTCAACAACAACAAAAACAAAATAAAAAAAATTACAGCCTAGAAAACCCTATGGGGCAGTTCTCCTCTCTCTTATAGGGTCGCTTTGATTTGGAATCGACTCAACAGCACACAGTGACAACATTCAGTAAACTGGCTTTGTAAGGTTCTTATTTCCTATAATTTCAGGAGCAATGAAGGGTTCCCATATCTAGATAGCCCTCTTTTTCCCTGAACCCCTAAAAGAGCATTTTAAAACAGCCTCTAATATATAGAGAGTGTGTTAAAACTTGATGAATTTGGAGAAAGGGTATATAAGAGTTTTCTATACTATTATAACGGTTCTGTGTGCTGGAAATTATTTCAGAATCAGCTCTTAAAGGGTTGCTGTGCTTCTGGTAACATCTTGGTAAAAGCTTTCAGAAAGTCTACACAAAATGTGTTCACAGATTCCGCCTTGGTTCTTAGGCCGATTGACCCCTTTCGAAGACCCTGGCAGGAGGGGTCGGTTAGTCATAATCTCCTCACAGAGTGAGTATGGCATCTCATCCAGTGCTCCATGCTTCCTCAAGTGTTCATTCTGTCAACCTGAGATCATGAAACACCCACGCCTTTCCCCCATCCTCCCCGAAGGAAACTCGGCCCATCCTTTGGGCCCAGCTCACCTGCAGCTCTTCCACGAAGTCACCTCTCCCTCACCTGCTCTCCTTTGCTCTTTGCTTGTTATACACCTGTTTTCTTACCGTATTGTGTTTTGTGTTGGAGACATTCGTGTATGTCTTATTTCCTGTATGAGAAATGAAAACTGTCGGAGAGCAAAGCCCCCATCTTACTCCTTTTTCCATTTCTCACAGGCTTCACTCGTTTCCCTGGGGGAAGTAGACATGATTCGTTGGAGAAGGAATTCCAGAGATATTTTCTTGTTAGCCATTGGTCCCTACAGAATCTCTGTTTGGACCCACTGTAACATCTGTCTTGCACTAAGGGGAAGGTGGTGATGAGAACAAACATCGCTTACCCTTTCGTTCTTGGAGATGCCACGGCAAAGCAAAACAAGTTGTGGAGGGATGGTCCCTGCTGAGCTAGATGCCAGGCAGCCATGTTTGTGGCTGTGTGGTAACAACAGGGCCTTCTAGGGGATGCCGCAGGGCAGATCCAGACACCCACGGACAGCAGCAGGGTTCACATTTTTCCCATGATTTGTCATAGCAATAATACCAAAAAAAAAAGTCGGTTCCAACTCATGGCGACCTCGTGTGTCAGAGTAGAACTGTGCTCCGTAGAGTTTTCAGAGCTGTGACTTTTTGGAGGCAGTTCACCAGGCCTTTCTTCTGAGGCACCTCTGAGCGGGTTTAAACCACCAGCCTTTCTGTTAGTAGCTGTGCACTTGACCATTTGCATCACCCAGGGATTCCTATGGTAATAAAAATACACGATTATTACAGAAAGTTTGGAAATCTGTTTTTTTTGTTGAAAACATAGATAAACAGAAAGAACAGAAAAGTCATTCAAAGTTTCTTACCCATTGACAGCTATTGTTACTCCTCTCTGCATTTTCTTACGAGTACATTTTTGAACAGGAACAGAAACCCCCTCCCCTTTTAAATTAATGTTGTTTAACTCATATTGCACATAAGCTTTGGTTCCTGTTTCTTATGGCTAGCATTACAACAGAAGCATTTGTTCCACTCAATACTAGTCTTTTTTTTTAAGTTTGACTTTTTAATTTACTTTTTCTAATCACAGCTTTATTGAGATGTATTTCATATACAGTACAATTCACCCATTGAAGGCATACAATTCAATGGCTTTATAGTATGTTCACAGAGTTGTACAATGATCATCACAACAAATCTTAGAACATTTTCATCACCCCAAAAAAGAAATCTCATACCCATGAGGAGTCACTCCCTGTCTTAGGCTAGATTCTCTAGAGAAGCAAAACCAGTAAAGTGTATGAATATGCATAGAGAGACATTTGTATCAAGGAAATGGCTCACATGATTGTAGAGGCTGGAATGTCCCGAGTCTGTAGGTCAGGATAGAGGCTTCTCCTGATTCATGTAACCACAGGGGCTGGCGAAGCCAAGATCAGCAGGTCAGACAGCAGGGCTCTTGCTCACAGGCTGTGAAGATCGACGAATCCCAAGATTGGCAGGCAAGCTCAAGTCCCAAGAACTGGAAGTCAGATGAACAGGAGCCAGCTGCAGGATCCAGAGCAAGCAAAAGCCCACCAGCCTTGCCAGAATGTCCGCTTACATTCAATGCAGGCCACATGCCCAAGGAAACTCCCTTTCAACTGGTTGGCTTCTCACAGCAGACCCCATCATGGAGGTGATCACATTATATCAACTCTCATCATGGAAATGATCACATCGTCATATGACTGCCAAACTAAATCATAACTGCCAAACCACTGAGAATAATGGCCCAGCCCAGATGACACACAACCTTAATGATCACACTCCCCATTCCTCTCAGCGCCCTCCAGGCCTAGGCAAACACTCATCTACTTTCTGTCTCATAGAATCATAGTCTTCTTAAACATAATTTAACTTGCTTTATAGTAGTTTAAATTATCATTACGTTTCTTGGCATTTGAGTTATTTTTCAATATTATGAATAATATGCTGTCTTAGTCACCCAGTGCTGCAGTAACAACATATACCACAAGTGGGTGGCTTTAAAGAACAGGAATTTATTTTCTGACAGTTTTGGAGGCTAGAAGTCCAAATCAGGGCATCGGCTCTAGAGTCCTTCCTTGTCAGTAGCCCTGTAGTTCCTTGGTGTTTGTCTAAGGCTGGGTTCTCTAGAGAAGCAAAACCAATGAAGCGTGTGTGTATGTGTATATATACACACGCGCGCACGCACACACACAGACACACACACATACATATATATATGTGGCTCACGGGGTTGTAGAAGCTGGCAAGTCCCAAGTCTGTGGGTCAGGCTGGAGGCTTCTCCTGACTCATGTAGCTGTAGGGGCTGGTGAACCCAAGATCAGCAGGTAAGCTGGTAGGCCACTGGCTCACATGCTGCAAAGGCTGACAAATCCCAAGATCGGCAGGTAAGCTGCTAGCTCAAGTCCAAAGAACCGGAGGTCAGATGTGGATCCAGAGAGAGCAAAAATCAGCAAGCTTTGCCAGAAAGTCCACATATATTGAATGCAGGCCGTACCCCCAAGTAAACTCTCTTTCAACTGATTGGCTGCTCATAGCAGATCTTATCATGGAGGTGATTACATTATATCAAATCTCATCAGGGAGGTGATTACATCATTACATAGCTGCCAAACTACATCATAACTGCCAAACCACTGAGAATCACGGCCCAGCCAAGTTAACACACTACCTTAACCATCACAGTATTCCTTGGCATCTGTCTTCCCCTGTGTGTCTCTGTGTCTATTCTGCTCTTTTTATGACTCAGAAGTGACTAGGTTTAGGACCCACCCTACCCTGGTATGGCCTCATTAACATAACAAAAGAAAACCCTTATTTCCAAAGAAGATCACAGGCATGGGGGCCAGGACTTTAATAGATATTTTGATAGGACACAATCCAATCCATAACAATAGCTATGAATATTTTATGCATGCATTTCCCCTAAAATTTAGGATTATTTCTTAGAATAGATTCCCAAAGTATAGAAATCACAGAACTATAAAAAGAGAGACCTACAGAGACCTTCATCCCTTCCAGCTCCTAAACAAGTGTTAATGAGATTCAGCATGATGTAAAAGAAGTATAAAACAGCTGCCGATGGTGAGGAGCTGAACAAGACAGACGCTTAAAATAACCAGCTAGAGTCTAGTTCTGGTCTAAATCATTGTTGCTGGGTACCTTTGGGTCGGTTCCATCTCATAGCCCTCCCACGTGACAGAGTAGAAGTGCCCCATAGGGTTTCCTAGGCTGTAATCTTTATGGGAGCAGATCGCCAACTCTTTCTCTTGTGGAGCCGCTGGTGGATTTGAACCGCCAACCTTTCAGTTAGCAGCTGAGTGCTTAACTGTTGCACCACCAGGGCTCCTTAGTCTAGATTAGACAATTTCATATGAGGTCACAGTGGGGTTGTTGTTGGAGCGCAGACTTGAATTTGAGACATGGAGCCTTAGGGTGCTCATCTGAAAAATGGAAGGAGCGTTAACACTGACTCCTGTAGACGGGAGAAACGAGGCAGTTTCCGGCCTCCCTGAGAACAGAGAGGAGGACAGCAAGCTGAAATATTTGGGGGGCCGGAAGAAGTTAGAGCCTGATTCCTCCCAGCTTGATGACATGGAACACACAAAAGAAACAAAGGGGGGAGTGTACTTTTGATTTTTAAAAAACTACATTTATCTGGATTGAGGCAATTAAACCATTTTTTAGCAATGTTAGCATATTTGATGATGTTTGTAACTTGATGATTTGTGGCCAACTCATACTAGCCTTCGGCAGAGGTGACGTTGGAGAGTCAGTTGGAAGCACCACACTGGAGGGCTGACACCACTAAAACCTGGTCCAGTCGTAATTTAGCGCTGCCATGCAAGATGGCCGCCACATCGCATTTGTTCTCTTCTCTCTCTTGACAAAATGGTGAGCCCAAAGGCTAACATATGGAAGTATTTCCATGTTGCGAGTGATTGAGGGAAAAAACATGGTTTGCAAATATTGTCAAGTGAAACATGTGTTTCTGTCCTACTAAGGTGGCCAAATGCATCGTTCTCCATAAGAATGTTCTGCAGATGTGAAAAACGCCTTCTTGACGTCATCACAGCGAGTAGGGCAATAAAGATCTGGCTATCTTTGTGCCTCAGGAACATCCCTGATTGTGTCCAGTACATGTTCTCAGGCTGCCCAAGCCACAAGTTGCCAGGGGCAGGCGTCTGTCAGGCAAACTGACAGACGGAGGTCAGGAAAAGACCCATCAAACCATTAAAAGGAAAAGATGTCAGTCACTGAGTATTCCTAACAACAGGAAGTCTTAAAATTACTCGGAATGTGCTCTTGGTCTTGAAGCCTCGTTTAGGCTCTCAAACCTCCTTGGATGTGGAAGCCCAGTCGTCCTGGCCCCATTTGTCGAGAACACTGTTCTTTTCCACTGAATTGTCCCCTGCTGATTCTTGCATAAGTAGCTGGACAGCCATTCTTCTGGAAACATTCCCGTGGGGTACACCGATTGTGTCCTTTGAAAGGGGGCTACTGCTGTTTGAGAAATAATCACAGTTAAATGACAGAACCCAGTAGTGTAAGAAAATGATACGCGTTCGTTCATTGAACAAACATTTCTTGTTTGATGGGGGAATCTTCTGGGCTTAGAAGCAAAGCCCCCAGGAATAGGGAGACTTTGGTGTAGCAGATAAGTTTTACTCCACATTGTACCGTCTGTACCTGGCGTGGCGTAAGAGGACGTGATGACCGATGGCATTGTGTCTGTTCTTGCACAGGGATAGTTTGGACATTCGGTCCAAGAGTGCAGGCTGCCATTTTGCTGGGTGTTGTTCTGAGGTGACACGTGGTCTTTGGCGTCTTTTGTTCCTCTGCTGCTTCAGAGTCCTCCAAACAAACAAAAAAAATCCAAACCCGTTGCCGTCGAGTCGATTCCAACTCATAGCGACCCTACGGGACAGAGCAGAACTGCCCCATATGGTTTCCAAGGAGCGGATGGTGGATTCGAACTGCCGACCTTTTGGTTAGCAGGTGAGCTATTAACCTCTGCGCCACCAGGTCTCAGAGTCCTCCGTCTTCCTCTAAATGTGAGAAAATGGGCGTATTTTTTAAAGTACTCCACACCAAAAAACAAAACTCTTACGCGAAGGGGCTAGAGGAACCAACTTTAATTCTTCTTCGACCTTTTTGTTTGAAGATGGTGAACGTGAAGCATCAAGAGAGGCAAACGTTGGCACTGGCTCAGGAATGAGCTGCCCTGTGCGGCCGTTGTTTGTTGAGTCAGAAGCGGATTGCCAGGCCTTACTTCCTAGGTGCTTCTGGGTGGGTTTGAAGTGTCAACTTTTGGGTTAGTGTTGGTAGGTGCTGTCAAGTGGATTTTCAACTCGTAGTGATCCATGTGACAGATTAGAACTGCCCCCTAGCATTTCCTAGGCAGTAATCTTTACAGAAGCAGATCACCAGGTCTTTCTCCCCGGGAGCGGCTGCTGGGTTTGCACCGCTGACTTTTCAGTTAGCAGCCGAGCGCTTAACCGTTGTGCCACCAGGGCTCCTTCTCCTCTTTCCTAGGGCGGTGGAAAACACTGTATCTGTTTTAAAATCTTGGTTATGGTTAGAGGCATTCGTTTTTTAATTAATGATTTGACATTTAGTACTTGAAGCCCCTTAAAAAAAAGAAAAAAAGTTTTTTTGTTTCAGAAACCTAAGCTTTAGTGGGAGCCCTGGTGGCGCAGTGGTTAAGAGGTCAGATGCTAACCAAAAGGTCGGCAGTTTGAATCCCCCAGCTGCTCGTTGGAAACCCTGTGGGGCAGTTCTACCCCTGTAGGGTTGCTATGAGTCGAAAGGACTTGACGGCAGAGGGTTTGGTTTTTTTTTTTTTTTTTTAAGCGTTAGTGGCATTGATCGTGGAGCCAAGCAAAACAAAATGCCACTAGTTTCTGTGAAGGTTTAAGAGTTAAGTTTAATGAGGGGTGTCACTTTCTTTAACAGTTATCAAAAAACCCATTGCTGTCAAGTCGATTCTGACTCATAGCAACCCTATAGGACAGAGGAGAACTGCCCCGCAGGGTTTCCAAGCATCGGCTGGTGGATTCAAACTGCCGACCTTTTGGTTAGCAGCCGAACGCTTAACCATTGTGCCACCAGGTCTCCTTAACAGTTATACGTTTTCCTAAAAATTTTTGATGACTTTAGCTAAAAAACGTAATGACAAGAGGCTGGCGTGGCTCTGCAAATGTGTGGCTCTCGGAACTCTGCCCCATCCCCCTCCTGGATCAGGGTCCTGCCCTGCCCCCCTGCCACCTATCCCGGGGGACTCTGTGCGGATGGATACTTTGGGGTGGGGCCTGGATCTGCTGCCCTGTGATGGTCACGGCGTGTCTGTCCCCCAGGCGACCTGGAGCCCCGCCCGGTGCTGACGGGATGACATTGTGCAGGACCACTGAGGGCAGCCACAGCTGGACCACGAGCAAGCTCTGCGCATCAACCCCCAAGTAAGGGCACCCCCGCGATTCTTGCCTGCTCCCTTTCTCTACCACTGTCCTGCATCCTACTTCCAAGAACCCCACTTCCGAGAACGGGGAGTGCCATTTCTCGGGTCATTTTAGTGAGCCCCTGAAGTCACCGCCTTATGCTGTGGTGAACTCCGGCCGAGTGGTCTAGGAAAGAAAGGCCTGAGCAGTGCCTAGGTTACGAGAGGGTGGCCCGGGGGCCTCAGGCCATGTCCCCAGCTGTGCGTTCCAGCTCAGGGTTGATTTTTCCAAGTATTGGGATGCATGGGTACGTTAGTGATCTCTGCACCCCAAACGTTTGCAGCTCTGCTTGCCCACAGCCAGCTCACCCCTGGATCAGCATAGTGGTATTTCACCCCATACAGAGCCCTCCCCTGATGCCCTCACACTCTGCACAGCAGTCAGCCATCACAAGCTGCCCACGGCTCCGGCTCCGCGCCGCAGATCCGGGCCCCTGCTGGGACGAGGGATGCTGGAAACAGGTGCATGAGGCCCTTTTAGCAATGCGTGGACACTTCCACAGTTTCCTTGCCTCTTGCTCAAGCTTTGTAAATCCAGTGTGGTCTTCCAGCAAGCCATCCATTTTTCCCTCTTCCGCTGGACAGCAGAAGCTGGGAAACCTTAGACTGTACAATCTTTTGCCTCTGAAATGACTGCTGTTTTCATCAGGAAAAAAAAGCAAATAATATTGATAGTCCCCCCACCCCCTTTACTGTCTACCCACAACAGGCTGGGCGCCTGATAGAGGCTGACTCACGAAATGCTCACAGCAACACTCTGAGATACGTGTTAATTAGTATACAGAGGAGGAAACTGAGGCTCAGGGGAGTTAAGCAACTTGCCCAAGGTCACACAGCTGGTCAAAAGTTGAACTGGGACTTAAACCCAGGTCTGTTGGACTCCGGAACCCAACCTCCTTTCATTCCACCATGCTGTGTCCCCAGGAAAAACATAGTGACATTTTAAAGTTGTAGTTTCAGTGCTTACAATTTGCAGCTAGCATATGACATTTATATGTAAAGTTCTAGCAAACCTCCAGGACCAGCCAAGAAGGATAACCACATATGCTTCTCCCCTCTCCGCTGTTTGTCTTTCTCGTTCAGGGTCAAGGCGGAAGGTCCAAGGGCTGAGGAAGGCCCCCGAAGGCAGCCGCTGAGAGTGGGAGCACTTCCCTGGGAGCCCCGAGGCCCCCTGTTCCTTCCCTGGAGACTGGGCAGGAGGCGCCGCTCAGAAGGAGCCCACGGGAAAGCCCCGGCAGCCTGCCGCCAGAGCCGAGGGTGGACTGCCTGAGCAGACATGCTCAGCCCAGCAGTGGTCCTCAATGGCCCAGCCCCCGAGCTCCAGGCCGGGGACGCCAGCAGGGCTGAGGAGAGGCAGCTCCACGGCACCCTGAACCCCCGCCCCACTGCCAGAGGCTGGGTCAGGCATGGTTCCCTCAGCATCAAGGACAAGATATCGGAGTGGGAGGGGAAAACGGAGCCGCCCGCCCCTGCCCCGGGCAGGAAAGCAGATGGACACGAGGCTGACGTGGCGTCCTGTGTGCCAGAGACGAGAAGCAGTGATGGTGTGAGGACGGGGGTCCCTGAGGCCGAGACGGGCAGCCGGCCAGAGGCAGAGAACACAGAGGAGGCAGGGAGCGAAGGGCCAGTGAGAGTCGGGGGGCAGGAGGCAGCCCGGAGGCCAGGCGTCACCTGGCCGGGCACGCAGCGCCCCCTGAAGGACAGCCTCTCTGTGCTGACGCAGGTCAGGAGGCTGGAGCAGGCCTTGAAGGATGGCTCTGCGGGGTTGGACCGCCAGCTTCCCGGGACCTGCTACTCCCCGCATTGCCCGCCCGACAAGGCCAATGAGGGGCCCAGCCTTCCAGAGGGCCGTGTGGGCGGTTGTGAACCCAGGCGCGGGCTCCTGGACCTGGGGGCCCAAGAGCCCACCCCCGAGCCTGCCGGAGAAAGGAAGGGCTCGAGTGCAAGACCCTGGGACCAGAGCCTGGAGGGCGTGCACGGAGAGAACGAGGGGTCCCCTGTGAGGCCCTTCATCAACCCCCTGCCAAAGCCGCGGAGAACGTTCCAACATGAGGAAGAAGGGGACAGGGCTCGGCGGCCAAGTGTCAGAGTCTGGAGAGAAAAGAGGAGCCTGCCTCCCCTGCCCTCAAATCCGCCCCCGCCCCTGCCCTCCTCGCCACCCCCGCCCGCCGTGAACAGAAGACTCTGGAACAAGAGGGAGAGGGCCAGTGCCGACCACAGGTAGGTGACGGGCTGGCAGTGCGCCGCCATGTGACTGCCTCTTTCATTGAACTGGTGGATCTTAAAGATGGTGGGGCCTGCCCACAGCCTGAAAACGTGGTGACTGAACTCAGAACGTGACAACGGATGCATGCGTTTTTGTGCTTGTGCTCAGTCCCCCAAAAAGAGTATTTGCTTTTAAAAAGTAGCCTTTGGATGTGATAAAATCAAAAATACTAAACCAGTTGACATCGAGTCGACTCTGATTCATGGCGACCCCATGTGTGTCAGAGTGAAACTATGCTCGATAGGGTTTTCAGTGGCTGATTTTTCGGAAGTGATTTACCAGGCCTTTTTTCCAAGGGACCTCTGGGCGGACTTGACCTCCAACCTTCTGGTTAGCAGCTGAGTGCTTAACTGTTTATACCACCTGGGGACTGAGTACTTGTAATTCAGACAGTTAATCAAGAGTTAACTTGTGTTAACATTGGCAGGCTATGAATTGTTGCTAATGGACATGCATCCTGCTATTAATACCCCCACTATGGCGTGAAGGAGCCCTGGTGGCGCCATGGTTAAGCACTTGGCTGCTAACCAAAAGGTCGGCAGTTCAAACCCACCAGCCGCTCCATGGGAGAAAGATGTGGCAGTCTGCTTCTGTAAAAATTTACAGCCTTGGAGACCCTATGGGGCAGTTCTATTCTGTCCTATAGGGTCATTATGAGTTGGAACCAACTCCACGGCAGTGGGTTTGGTTTTCTGGTTTATTGCATGGTGCCTTGGATCTTTCTGGGTCCTTACTCATGCTTTTTCTCTGGATGGGCTCTAGAAGCACGCTGCCTGGGTTCAACCCCTGGCCTTGCCACTCTCTATGGATGTGACCTCGAACAAGTTTCTTGGCCTCTAGAAGTCTGTTTCCTCATTTGTACACTCACCACCAAGAATATTTTATAATATTCTGATAAAGCATGCCAGTTTATCAAATAAAACCTCTGCTTTGGAAACAGGTTTTTTTTTATGCTTTGAATTTAATTTCTAGTCCATTTCTGTAATGTGCTAATCGGTTTGATACCCTCTAATCTAGCAACCAGCTTTAGAGCAAAACTCTGGAACAGTTGTCTATGCTTACCGCCACGACTTCCTTACCTTCTGTGTTTCGTTGGCCCGCGCCACTCAAGCCTTTGCCATTCGTCCTGAAGCTGCTCTTGCCTAAGGCCACCAGCCGTCTCCATCTTGCTAAACCAATTGCCAACTCTGTGTTCTTCTCTTCCTTCACCTTGCTCTCCTTTTTTTTGCGTTTGTAGTTTATAGTTTATAATTTATTTTTGTTGTTGTTGAGGATATACATGGCAGAACGTACATCAACAATTTCTGCATGTACAATTCAGTGACACTGATTACATTCTTCAAGTGGTACAGCCATTCTCACCCTCCTTTCCTGAGTTATTCCTCCCGCATTCACGTGAACTCACTGCCCCCTAAGCTTCCTATCTAATCTCCTGGTGTTTAAGGAGCAACTGTTGCCTGCTCCGTCCGTGGCACTCCCTCCTCTTGACTTCTAGAATACTCCCTTTCCGGCGGCCCTGCCTCACTGGCTGCTCCTGCCCATTTCTGTCTCGTCCACAGTCAGAATGACCCCGGCACCCCACCCAGTTCAGGCCGAGGCATCTTCTCTCCTCCATCTGCCCTCCCTCCTGCAATGATCTCCAGCCTGTGGCTTTATGTGTCATTCACTGCTTATGGTTCCCAAGTTTCCATCTCCAGCCCTGAGTCCCCCTGCAGCTTTAGGCTGGTGCGGCCATCTGCTGAGGTCTCCATTTGGTTCCCTAGTCATTTGGTCTTAACATGTCCAAACCTGAATTCCCAATCTGGGCCACCACCGACCGTCTCCTCCCCAAATGCTCACATTTTATTCAGCGGCGTTGCCTTTCATTTAGTTGCTTCCGATGAAAACCTAGGAGTTGCCTCAGATGCCTCTCTTTTTCACGTTGTTGTTGTTAGGAGCCATGGAGTCGGTTCTGACCCATAGTGACCCTGTGGACAACAGAACAAAACACTGCCCGGTCCGGCGCCGCCCTCACAATCGTTGTTATGCTGGAGCCCATTGTTGCAGCCACTGTGTCAGTCCACCTAGTTAAGGGTCTTTCTCTTTTTCACTGACTCTCTACTTTACCACCCATGACGTCCTTCTCCAGGGACTGGTCCCTCTTAATAACATGTCCAAAATAAGCAAGGCGAAGTCTTTTTCACATACCCAACCTTGTTCATCAGCAAGCCCTTCAGTTCTAGTTGTTTTCATTTTATTTTACTATGGAAAAAAAAAAAAAAAATATATATATATATATATATATATAAAACAAAATTTGCCATTTAGCCACTTTTAAGTGTGCTCTTCATTAATTCACTAATCATACGCACCATGTGGGGTAACCATCACACTATTTCCACGACGATTTCATTCCCAAACAGAAACTGTGTCCCAGTGAGCAGTGACTCCCCATTCCCCGCACGCCCACCCCCACAGTCCCTGGTAGCCACTTTATCTTTTTGTCTCTATGAATTTGCCTATTCTGGATATTCCATCTAAGTGGGCTCCTGCAGCGTTGGTCCCTTTGTGAAAAACTTATTCCACGTAGCGCCCTGTTTTACAGGTTCATGTATGCTGTAGCATGTATCAGGACGTCATTCCTTTTCTGTGGCTGAATAATATCGCATTGTGCATCTGGACCACCTTTTGTTTATCCGTTCATCTGCTGATGGACACTTCTGTCATTTCCACCTTTTGGCTATTGTGAATAGTGCCGCTGTGAACATTGGTGTGCAAGTACCTGTTTGAGTCGGTTCTGGCTTTAAAAACCGTGTCCTGAATCTGACTGTGTCTCCTCTGCTGCTACCACCTGAGTCGTCCTGGACACCCCAGTATATTCCTCCTTCAGCAGCCAGAGGCGTCTTCTGAGAATATAAATCAGAGCATGTCACTTTCCACTCAATATGGTCTGTCAGGTAGGATTCTTGTGGCTGCAAATAACAGAAAACTCTCAAAACAAGCTTTTTTTCCTTTCAATAAGGAAGCTTAGTGTCTGGTGTAACTGGGAGCCCGGGGCAGGTCAGCGGCAGCGCTGCATTGCTGGGTTTTGTTGCTGGGTCCCCAGTGCTTGCTGACTCTTCTTTTTACACCGTTTGGAAATTCCTTAACAGCTCGTAAGGTGGCTGCTGGTGGGGGTTGGAACCACAGGCTTCTTGGTTCTGTGTTAGAGAATGATAAAATAAAACTATCTCTCTTGCCACCTAAGCTTCCTTCAACTCACACTTCTTCCCCTCACAAGGAATTCTTGTTAACAATTTCCTATATTCTCTTCCAGGAAAAAAACAGTTTACATATTCTCTCTCTCGATATATGTGTATGTATATATGTCTAATATCTTTTTTAAAATGAGATCATGCTATACATACTGTTTTTCACTTAGTATGTCCTTGGGATTTTGCAGTGTGAGCACATTCCTTTTTTAGCTGCCACATTCTTTTCATCGTATGGGTAAACCATATTTTATTTAGCCATTCCCTACGGTTGGACACTTAGGTTGTTTCCAGTTTTCAAATAATATTGTGATGGGAGAGAGGGCTCTAGAGCAAAGTACTTACTTGCTCTGCTACTTACTAGCTGTGTGATGTTGGACAAGCCACTGTTTGTCCTGGCATCATTTCATTTACCTGTAAAATGGTAATAGTAACAAAATAACCACTCCATAGGGTTGTTGTGAGCATGAAATGAGTTAATACATATAAACATAAACTTAGAACCTTGCCTGGCATATAGTAAATGCTCAGTAAATGCTAAAGGTTGTCTTAGGCTGGGTTCTGTAGAGCAGCAAAACCAGTAAAGCATATATATATTTATACAGACGAGAGAAAGATAGATTTATATGAAGGACATGGCTCATGCAATTGTAGAGGCTGGGAAGTCCCAAGTCCGTGGGTCAGGCATCAGGCTGGAGGCTTCTCCTGACTGAAGTAGCTACAGGAGCTGAGGAATCCAAGATCAGCAGGTCAGACAGCAGGCTGCTGGCTCAGGTCCCAAGAACCGGAGGTCAGATGATGACAAGCTGAATGCAGGATCCAGAGCAGAGCAAAAGCCAGCGAGCTTTACCAGAAAGCCCATATATATTGGATGCAGGCCACACCCCCAAGGAAACTCCCTTTCAACTGATTGGCTACTCATAGCAGATCTCATCATGGAGAGGATTACATTATATTAGATCTCATCATGGAGGTGATTACAGCATTATGTAATTGCCACACTACGTCCTAACTGCCACACCACTGAGAATCATGGCCCAGCGAAGTTGACATGCAACCTTAACCATCACAGTGGTTATTATTACTTTTATTTTGGCTCTATTCTGTTTCATTAGTTAGGCTGCCTATTTCTTTTCCATTATCCGTTTAGATTATTTTAACCTCATAATATGTTTTAATATGTAGTAAAGCTTACAGAAATTTCTTATTGTTGCTGATAACCAATCCGTTGATTTCTCTTGGACTTCATGTATATACTGCTGTGTCATCTGCAAAAAACAAACAAAAAAAAAAGATTATTTTGTCTCCTTTGTATTGGTTATGAATCTCTTATCTATGTTTTCATTCTTTTTCAAAATTTTCTTGACTATTCTTCCATGTGTATTTTTACATGTTCTGTATATCACTGTATCAAATTTACACACACAAAAAAATTTAATTGGGATTCTATGCATTTAAGTTTACTCTGAAGTATTTTATCTTTTTGTTGCAATTGTTAATGTAATCTTTTTTCTCATTTATATGCTCTTTATATAGGAAAGCTGTTTATTTTTGTGTATTTTTTTTTCTAGTGTTACCTTAAGGAAATTTCTTACTGTTTCTAGCAGTCCATCAGTTGATTCTTTTGGATTTCCTATGTATATAATCATTCTGTCTACAAAGAATTATCATTTTACCTCTTTCTTCTTAATTTATACCTCCTATTTCTTTCTCTTAGAGCCCTAGTGGCCCAGTGGTTAAGCGTTTGGCTGCTAACCAAAAGTTCGGTAGTTCAAATCCACCAGCTGCTCCTTGGAAACCCTACAGGGCAGTTCTACTCTGTCCTATAGGGTCACTATGAGTCGGAATCAACTTAACGGCAACAGGTTTGGTTTTCTTTCTTTCTCTTACCTAATTGTACTAGCGGATACTTTCAGAACAGTGTGAGATGAGCAGTGTGCAGCCTTATCACACTCTAACTTTGATGGCAATGCTTCTCGGGTTTCATGCTCAAGCACCTTGTCTGAGATGTGTTTCTGTGTTGTCAAGGTAGTATCCATTTATGTTTCTTTTTTTCACTAAGAGTTTTAAAATTAGGAGTGGATGTTGGGTTTTGTCAAATTACTTATCAGCAATTCTATATGACCCAGGGCTTCAAACCAGAAAGAACCAGTTCAAACCGTTGCTGAGAATTTGACTTTCTACCCCAGATATACTGAATCGGAATCTACATTTTACCAGTATCCCCAGGTGATTCTTACGTATTATAAATTTTGATAACCACTGCTGTACTGATGGTTCTCAGAATTGGTCCCTAACCATCAGCATTAGCATTGCCTGGGAACTTGTTAGAAATGGAAATTATCAGCAGGGGTTCGAACCGGAAAGAATGGGTTCAAAGCCGTGATATGATCACATGGCTCTCCTTTGACTTATTAATACTGAATTTATGATATCCTAATATTAACCTGGAGTCCCTGGGTGGTACAAATGGTTGGAGGTTCAAGTCCACCCACAGGCTCCTCAGAAGAAAAGCCTGGCAATCTACTTCTGAAAAACCAGCCATTGAAAACCCTGTGGAGTGCAGTCGTACTCTGCTGTACATGGGGTTGCCGTGAGTCAGAACTGACTTGACAGCCAGTGGTTCTGGTTTAATATTAACCCATCCTTACATTTTTGGGAAGAATTACCATTTGGTCACAGTTTATTATCCTTTTAGTGTACTGCTGAATTCGATTTGCTAATGTTTTATTTAAGAGTTTTGTATCAGTATTCCATAAATGGGACTGGTCTGTACTCTGTTTTCATTGTCTTATCTTTTACCAGGCTTTGGCATCAGTGTTAGGCAGGTTTATAAAGAATTTGGAGGTGCCCTTCTTTCTCTGTTCTGAGAGAGTTTGACCCACCTGTCTCCAGTTCCAAGTCCTCTCCTAAAGCAGTGCCCAAGCACAGGTCCCTGAATACTCTTGTGGCTTGTCTGCTCCTGTCTCTAGTGTTTCCCGACAGCAGCCTTTCCACGCCCTGCTGGGCTGTTCCTCCAAAGAAGCCCTACTCTCCCAGGGGCAGGCTGGTTCTGGGAAATTGAAGTCCTTCATCTATGTCCTTGCTGGGCTGACAGACCAACCTGTGAAGTTATTCCCATTATCTTTTCTCTCCCACCCACCATCTGCTCTCGTCAGTCTTCCAGTACTTTCTTTAAAACCAGCTAACATTACTTAATTTCTGTCCAAAAATGAATTTTTTCTTGGCGAGTTTGAAAGTGGTTACATCAGCTGTGTTTTAAGGATTTTGGCTTTGGGTTTTTCACTTTGTTTCACTTAGACTAATACAATAGGGGTGACTAGGGCAGGGCTTCGAACTGATTCTGTCATGGTTGACAAAGTGAAACCAGAAGAGAGCCAAATTTTTACAATTTGGATGCTTCAAAGAGGTAACCGGAATGGGAAAAATTACAAGTCGAAGCTCTGGAATGAGATACTCAAAAGAGGCGTAGTGAGCCCTTTCAGGGGCGGATGCAGGAAATTGGATTATCAACAGGACTTTGGAGAGCGACACATTCAAAGAAGCGCGCTCAACTGCCATCTTTAAGCGGGGCACTACTGTTTCCAACACTGTTGGGCCACAGATTTGGTTGCTATGCAACGCGTACGCTGCCTTTGTTTTCTAAGAGGAAGATTAGGTTTCTAGCAGGGCTTTGACCTGTAATTTTTCCTATTCCAGCTACCTTTTCTGGTTCACCCAATTTTTAATAATCTGGGTTTGTTCTGATTTCACCTCCTTGGCCGTGACTCAACTGGGAAGAACCAGTTTTAAGCCCTGAATTAGGGCAAGATGTTCACTTTCTACTCTCAAAAAAAAAAAAGTATGCTCTTCATTGTAGTCCTATCTCTTAAAAAATGTCTTAACTACAGATTTGGCACACTTGCCACCTTTTCTGAGGCAGGGAAGCCAAGCCAAGGCTGAAGAAAGAAATGATTAAGGATTTCAAGGTTTCGAAGGTTTAGAATTACACGACAGAGCTGTGCACTTTAGAGACGGATCCAGCTTATTTTCACAGGCCGATTAGTCCACCTCATCAGATCCTACCAGTGGACTCAGATCGTCAGCTTGAGAAAATGTGTTTTCCTTTTTCTTTTCTTTCTCTCTCCTTATTTTCCCTCCCCCTTACCCCTTTTTCTCCTTCCCTTCTTTCCTCCTCTTACCCTCCTCCTTCTCTTCTTGCCTTCTTTCTTTCTTTTCTTCTCCCTTCTAGCTTCATTTCTCTAAAGCCTGAGGAAATGAAATGCAAGGACTTCTGCCTTCAGTCCCAAAATGGAAAATGAGAAGCCCTCAAATGTCAGGAAATTCCAAAGATAAGGTTCCTACCGCCACATTAACTTGACTGTGCAGGTTTTATGGCATGCATCTAATAACTGGCAGGAATGCCTGGAGGCCGGCATTTAACAAGAAAAGTTATTATTGTTTTAATGTAAGCAGCATCCTTGAGACCACATGCATCTACATACTCCAAACGTTTCGACCGAATTCAGGTTTTACTCATTTGATCGTGTGACAGAGTTCTTAGGTCTTTATGAAACCAAGTAACTAAGTTGACTAAAATTACAACTTTTCACCTGATTGTTTTGGCACCGTACCGGTTCAGCCTCTCCTTGGGACTTTGTGTAAGAATTTCAGAACTTCTTGAGGACATGAAACCTCGTTCATAATATGGCTGCCAAACATACTGTACTGTTAGTTATCGATTCCAGAATTCGCATCTTCTGTAGGACTGACAGGAATCCCCACAGCTCTGCCGGGGGCAGCAGCCCCCAGCTCTCATCTTGTAGTGGCCAGGCTAACTTAGCGACCATGCTGAGGTCTACCCTATCACTGCGAGCCTGTCTCAGCCACCCCAATGTCCCTGAGGCACCTCCGAAGTCCACGTCTAAAAACCGTTTGATATTTACAGAATATGTTTGCAATCTTTCAAAGGGTGAAAAGATTTGATTAACTTGAGAGCAAGAGCAACTTTGAAAACTTCTGAGAAGCTTGATTTAGTAAAGTAACTTGTTTCCATCGTAGTTGCCTTGGAAACCCGAGATGGGGTGGAGGAGGCTGCTGGTTTTTATTAGAAGAGTGTTGTCAGATCTGGTTTCTCATTGGATTTCAGACAGAATGATGAGCAGAGAGCGTTTCCTTCTGGCATTTCTATTTTGGATCCAGAAACCCCATGTGGGTGTCTTACCAGTCGATGGAGCAGATATCTGATAACAGCATGTGATTCTCCCCTTCTCGCCCAACTCCAAACACCAGGGGGGTATGCGCCGTCCGCATGGAGGGCCCTTACCCATGTGGGGGCCTGGGTGGGGACTGCTGGCTAATGAGGGGAGCCAGAGCGCAGCACTCATGGTTTCTTCACGAGAAAACACCTTCCTTTCCTACCGGAATAGTGTTTTTTAAAAATAGTTTTATTGAGAGATAATTCACAAACTGTACAGTTCACCATTTGAAGTGTGTGATTTGGTGGTTTTGGGTCACTGTCACCACAATCAGTTTTAGAACACTTTCAGCCCCTCAAAAAGAAACCTTGTTTCAGCTTTGACACCCCTATGCCTCTGTCCCACCAGCTCTAAGCAACCATGAATCTGCTTTCTATTTCTTAGATTTCACTCTTCTGGACTTTCATGTGAACGGAATCATAAGCTATGTGACCCTTTGTGACTGGCCTCTTTCCCTTAGCTTAATGTCTTCACGGTTCATCCGTGTTGTAGCATGTACCAGAACTTCATTCCTTTTTCCATCTGAATAATATCTCATTGTATGTATGTACCACATTTTGTTTGTTCATTCAACAGTTGATGGATACTTGGGTTGTTTCCACCTTTTGGCTATTGTGAATAATGCTGCTGTGAACATTATCATACACGTTTCTGTGTGGACGTTCTGAATAGTGTTTTTGGTGGTGGCCAGGTCCCAAGGCTATCCCCAAGACATTTGTTTAACCCATAGTTGAAATACTTCTGGGGCAATATATTCCAAACAACTGACTAAAAATTAACCTTTAGAATACAATTGTTTTATTTTTTAACCTGAAGAAGGGATAAATTATAAGAGTAAACGTTGTTGTTAAAACTACTGTCTTAGACTGGGTTTGTAGAGAAACAAAACCACTGAAGCATATAAATATATGTATATATGTGTGTGTGTGTGTGTGTGTGTGTGTGTGTGTGTGTAGAGAGAGAGAGAGATTTATCTCAAGGAAATGGCTCACACAGTTGTAAAGGCTAGCAAGTCCCAAGTCTGTGGGTCGGGCATCAGGTGTCAGGCTGAGGT
The DNA here is from genome assembly GCF_000243295.1 of Trichechus manatus latirostris. NCBI lineage: Eukaryota > Metazoa > Chordata > Mammalia > Sirenia > Trichechidae > Trichechus > Trichechus manatus. The sequence goes on from NW_004444029.1 coordinate 7,808,863, forward strand.
GCCTCCTGACTCATTTAGCTGCAGGGGCTAACAAACCCAAGATCCACAGGTCAGACAGCAGGTTGCTGGCTCACTGCTGCGAAGGCTGATGAATCCAAGATTGGCAGGTAAGATGGCAGGCCACTGCCCCAAGTCCCAAGAACCAGAGGTCAGATGCTGATGAGCCGAATGCAGGATCCAGAGCAGAGCAAAAGCCAGTTAGCTTTGCCAGAAAGTCCACATATATTGAATGCAGGCCACACCCCCAAGGAAACTCCCTTTCAACTGATTGGCTACTCACAGCACATCCCATCGTGGAGACAATTACACTGTATCAGACCTCATCAGGGAGGTGATTACATCATTATATGGCTGCCAAAATACATCCTAACTGCCAAACCACTGAGAATCATGGCCCAGCCAAGTTGACACTCAACCTTAACAATCACAACCAGCTCTTAAGATACTCATTTGTTCAACCACAGACATTCACCGTGTGCCTACTTAGTGCTAGACATGGAATGTGGCAATGAGCTAGAGAGAGTGAAAGCTTGCCCTCATGGTAGTCTCCTGGGCTGCCCTAAGAAAGTACCACAAACTGAAATTGATCATCTCCCAGTTCTGGAGGCTAGAAGTCCAAATTCAGGGTGTCAACAGAGTGACATTCTCTCCGAGGCTCTAGGGGGAGATCCTTTCTTGTCTCTCCCAGCTTCTGGTAGCTCCAGGCATTCCGTGGCTTGCAGCTGCAGCATAACCCGCCTCTGCCTCCATCTCCCTCTGCGTCTCTTCTCCTCTTCTGTAAGGACAGCACTCACATGGGTAAGGACCAACCCTACTCCAGTATGACCTCATGTTAACTGGTAACGTCTTCAGAGACCCTGTTTCCAAGCAAGGTCACGTGATTTCACAGGTCCCAGAGGTTAGGCGTTAAATACATCTTTTTAGGGGGCATCAATCAATGCTTAACACTCGCGGAACTTACAGACACATAATAGAACTACACAACTAGTTATGTAGTTTATCCCACTCAGTGCTGCGAGGGGCCCCACGTGCTAGGGGAATGTTCAGCGGGGGTGTCTGGCCTACCACGGGAACAGGGCAGATTCCATGAGAAAGTGACATTCAGGCAGAAGATTGTTATTTGTTTTCCCAGAGAATTTGTCAAAAGCTGTCCTAAATAACAGCTTCGTTTCTGTCTGTACCAAGGTATTGGGTTTCAGATGACTAATTAATTCATATATAGAGTCCCTGGGTGGTGCAAATGGTTAACACACTCAGCTGCTAACTGAAAGGTCAGAGGTCAAGTTTCACCCAGAGGCTTCTTGAAAGAAAGGCCTGATGATCTACTTCCAAAAAGTCAGCCATTCAGAACCCTGTTGTATTTGTGTGTGTGTGTGTGTGTGTGTGCGTGTGCGCGTGTGCGTGTGTGTGTGTGTGCTGGATGGATGTCGGTACAACAAGCTGACAGACGGGTGGTGGACTGACTCTGTCACTACTTACTGAACCCTGAGCATCGTGCTGTGCGCAAATGTCCGACAAACATCTGCTGTGTAACGAATCAGTAGCACCATGACAGAACTAATGACAGCTAACGTTTACTGAGTGCTTACGAGGTGCCAAGCGCTGCATTAGACACTTCACAAACATTATCTTCCTATTCTTCACACAATCCTGAGACAGTTACTGTTGTACAAGTCAGGACACTGAATTTCAGGCCAGTTAGGTAGCTCATCTTAGGTTGAAGGGTTGTTTGTGACTGAAAGATCCGGGACAGGCATGTTGGAGCCTAGCGCTGGTCATGTCTGGTGGCCCACAGGAGCTGCAGGGAGGGTGAGAGTGTGGCTGAAGAACCAAGACTGTACACAGTTCTAAGGAGTCAGCCAGTTACCTAGCACTTAGCACGTGCAGGCACATCACGCTGTGCTAGACACACAGGGACAACGCGAGAAAGAAGAGCTGTGATTCCTGGGCCATTGCCATCAGGACCCCAAGTTGGGGCCAGCTCAGAGGACGTGCCTTGGGAAATGTGGGGGACTGCGTGTTCACCTAAATCCCATTCAAGTAAGACCCAGGTTTGTTCAGAAGAAATGCTGGACAAATCTGCCTGGGGTGGAAGGTGAACCTGGGAGCCGGTTGGGCTTGCCTGGTGAGCCAAGAAGGATGGGGAGAAAGAGGAGGAAGGAGGCAGGGTGAGCCTGGGAGGTGACTGGTGCTTTGTGTGTTCCACAGTGTGACCCACCTCATGACCTCCCAAATTTTCAGTAAAGTTCCATAAACCCTATGGAGCACAGTTCTACTCTGACACACCTGGGGTCGCCATGAGTCAGTCGACTCGACAGCAGCTGGCTCTTGTTGGTTAGTTGGTTGGTATAAAACCCCTAGAAACTTGAGGTGAGTGGATTTTTTCGGTGGCATTTGGAGATGGGGCTGGACTTCACATTAGAATCAGTACCCGCGGAACAGGGACAGGCCATGTGGATGGGGTGTGCTGGGTCACATGGTTGACCAGATGGCTGAGGGACGGGGCTGGGAGTCAGGTGCCTCAGCTGGCTCCTGGGTTTTGTAGGGATAATAACCATTTGGGTGAAGGGAAGGGGGAGGGACCCAGCCTCTGGTCTGCCCTGAACTCGCCAGCACTGCACCTTTCTGATATTAACTATGCTCCGTGCATATGTGAAAAGTCCAGAAAGTAAAAGTGAGAAGACACGCCAGTCATCCCCCAGTCCTGCGATGGCCGCTGTGGCTTTCATTTTCTTCCCTCTTTTTCACTTTCTACGCGTGTGTTTTTTCTTTGTTCACGAAGTCGAGGTTGTGCTTTACACACACGCTTCCCTGTTTTCACTAGCATGGTAGCAGAAGCATCCTTGCAAGTAAAAGCCACGCTTCTCATCCGAACGTCTCCCACCTTCTTACAAATGACAACAAACAGACTTGATTTCAGTAACAAATGCTTGCAAAAAGCGGGGGTGGGTTTGGTGGGGCTTTTGGGGGGTATTTATTCTCTGTACCGGCCTGATGTGACCCAAGTTCTTGTTTTTTTCCCATCTTGCACAACCCAGGAAGTCCTACGAGTTTGAGGACTTGCTGCCGTCCTCCTTGGAGAGCAGCACAGTGGACTGCTACTCCCAGTCGAAGCTGGGGCTCACACGCACTTTATCGGAGGAGAACGTCTACGAGGACATTCTGGGTGAGAAGCCAGCGGGCTGTGCCTGGTGGGGATGGGACGGGGGAGGTGACAGGACGGGACGGGGCCAGCTACTCGAGGTGGGGAGAGACAAACACCCATGCTAAACTCTCGAAGCGACATCGGCAGATGGAGAGAGACACCAGCGCACACCGACCTTGAAGACGTGCGCACGCTCCCATGAGTGAGAGGCTAAGTGGTGGGGTGGAATGCATGCACTCCGGTGGGACACGCGAGGACAGTGGGTGGCGGGAGGGAAAGGCTGCCAGGAGCACCAGAGAGGCAGTTGGTGTGGTGGAGAGAACGGGAGACCTGGAATCCCGAGAGCCAGGCTCGAATCTTGGCTCTGCTGCTCATTAGCTGTGGGACGTTGAGCCGGTGGCTTCACCTCTCTGAACCTCAGTCTTCCACCTGCGTACCAAGGATGCTGATAGGAGGGTGGTTTACGGGCTGGAGAGAATGGTATGTAGAGTGCCTGGCTTGTAACAGATGCCCAGTAAATTGTAGGGATTCCCGAGTGGAAGAAACCAGTACAGACCGGCACCAACAGGCCATTAACATTCAGATGAGAACGAACGTCCGTTATTTAAAAAGCAAGCTTGGCCTAGCTCTGGAGAATTATCTCAGGTTCCGAGATGGGCCTCAGGTCAACAGGGTCGGCCTGCGTGTTAAATTGGATGAGTTAAGTCCTCTTCAGGAAGATCCATTTCAGTGAGGCCTGAGTGTAGACTGGTGTCTGCCTCTGCAGATCAAGGAAAAGAGACCAGCTGGGAAGAGAGAAACCCAGGTGTGTACGTGTGAGGGGCAGGTAATCGTAATACCAGCGAACACTCTATGGGAGAAGGAGATTTGAGGCTCAGGAAGGACATATACTTAGCTGAGCTCTGTGGATCACACTGTAAAAAAACCAGTTGTGTTTGATGGGAAGCCTAGGGG
>NW_004444029.1:7813061-7834532 GCF_000243295.1 Trichechus manatus latirostris
TGATGGGAAGCCTAGGGGCCAGGGAGTTGAAGATAATGGTGATGGAATAATTTGGAAAAGGATAGTGAGAATAGCAGCACAACTGGAAGAATGTAATCGATGTCACTGAATTGTACATGTAGAAGCTTTTGAAATGGTGTAACTTTGGCTATGTATATTTTCACCAAAAAAAAGGTTCTCCAAGGTTGAGAAGGGAGAGTGTTGACATGTCTTGGGGTTGTTAACCAATGTCATAAAACAGTATGCGTACTGCCTGTTTAATGAGAAACTATTTATGCTGTAAACCTTCATCTAAAGTACAATAAAAATAAATAAATAAACCCAGTTGCTGTGGAGTTGACGCTGATTCATGGCACCCCCACGTGTGTCAGAGTGGAACTATGCTCCATAGGGTTTTCGGTAGCTGATTTTTTGGAAGTAGATTGCCAGGCCTTTCTTCTGATGTGCCTCTGGGTGGACTTGAACCTCCGTCCTTGAGGTTAGCAGCTGTCTTAGTCATCTAGTGCTGCTATAGCAGAAATACCACAAGTGGATGGCTTTAACAAAGAGAAATTTATTCTCTTACAGTCTAGTAGGCTACAAGTCCAAATTCAGGGCATCAGCTCCAGGGAAAGGCCTTCTCTCTCTGTCAGCTCCAGAGGAAGGTCCTTGTCATCAGTCTTCCCTTGGTCTGGGAGCATCTCAGCACAGGAACCTCAGGTCCAAAGGACGCGCTTTGCTCGCGGTGCTGCTTTCTTGGTGGTACGAGATTGGGTTAAGACACTATCTAATCTTGTAGACCTCATCAGTATAATGGCCGCTAATCCAGCTTATTGCATCATAGTGATAGGATTTATAACACATAAGGAAATCACATCAGATTACAAAATGGTACACAATCATACACTACTCGGAATCATGACCCACCCAGCCGGGTTGACATATATTTTTGGGAGGACATAATTCAGTTCATGACATTCCACCCTTTGGCCCCCCAAAATTCATGTCCTTGCAACATATTCATCTCATATCATAGCAAAAGTCTTAACTCCAAGTCCAAAATCCACAAAATTCCTCTTCATCTGTGAAATCTAGAATACAAGTTATCTGCTTCCAAAGTACAACGGCAGAACAGGCCCAAGCTAGACATTTCCATTACAAATGGGAGAAATTGCAGGGAAAGAAGGCATAACAGGCTCCAAGCAAGTTGGCAGAACACATTGCATTAGCCCTCAAGTCTTTGCAAACAATCTTCTGCTCTCTGAGACAATTTACACAGTGACGCTAGGTATTGGCCACACTCTTCGAATTCAGAGTGGAGGCCCCTCAGCCCTGGGCTTCAGCTCTGCCTTCCAGGCCCAATGGGACGGCAACTCTGCTCCCTTGGCTTTAAGGTACACCATTCCTCTAGTCCATCGGAGTGGCATCTCCACCCTTAGACACCCCAGACGCCGTGCTTCCACCCTTTGAAACCCCAGAGGTCCTGGCCATATCTTTTGAGACTGAGGCGGCTCAGCTTCCTGTGTCCCTTGTCTCTTCAGCTTCTGCTTCCTGTGGCCTCTGGGCTCTCGGGCTTCACACCCACATCTGCCCTGCTGGGGCAAGTGTTGCAAAGCTTGGTAGCTCCACTGATAAGTGCCCGGAGGCACCCCACTCCACCAGGAAGCCTCCTGCGCACAGGCACTCAGCTCTCTCGCTCCGTGGGTCGGCCCCAGTGCCGTCTCATGCTGGTCTCCTGGTGCTGCTGCTGTTGGTCCTCTGCCGCTGCCATTCACAGTTTGAAAACTGCTTCCACATTGTAGGTATCTATTAGAGCCGCACCCCACTCCCAGTACCAAATTCTGTGTTAGTCATCTAGTGCTGTGATAACAGAAATACCACGAGTGGATGGCTTTAACAAAGAGTAATTTATTCTCTCACAGTCTAGTAGGCTACAAGTCCAAATTCAGGGCATCAGCTCCAGGGAAAGGCCTTCTCTCTTTGCAGCTCTGGAGGAAGGTCCTTCCTTGTCATCAGTCTTCCCTTGGTCTGGGAGCATCTCAGCGCAGGAACTTCAGGTCCAAAGGACGTGCTCTGCTCCCGTCACTGCTTTCTTTGTGGTATGAGGTTCCCATGTCTCTCTGCTTGCTTCTGTCTTTTATACCTCAGAAGAGATTGGCTTAAGACACTATCTAATCTTGTAGATCGCATCAATATAACTGCCACTAATCCATCTTATTACATCGTAGTAATAGGATTTACAACACATAAGGAAATCACATCAGATTACAAAATGGTACACAATCATACACTACTGGGAATCATGACCCAGCTAGGTTGACAGATACTTTGTGGGGGACATAATTCAATCCATGACAGCAGCCAAGGGCATTCACCCTGTGCACCCCCCAGGGACTCGGGTTGCACCGTGGGCTGTCTGAATCGCAGTGTTCAGGCTGCTGGAGATGGGCTCCTGCCTAGAAGTGGAGGGGGGTCCCAGGCCCACAGTGAGTGTGCACTCTGGGCTTTGCTCAGCAGTGCATGTGGGGGGTCTTTTCTGTTCAGGGGGCAGAAGCCACTCTCACAGGCTGAAAGCACTTGGGATTTGCTGGCCCCGGTGACTGGCTTTTTCTTCTCAGTATGAGCTCCGTTCTCACCAGGCTCCCCCATGATCCCTCTCCCCAATGATGGCTGCTGTTAGCGTCCTGGAATGCACACCTCGACATTCATACCCAGTGAGAAGGAGAGCCTGAGTTCCACAAGTCACAGCAGAACTCTGGGGTTCACTCTGAGTGGACCAGCGTGGGTCCTGTGTCCTCCCTCAGAGCTGAGGAATGCCGTGTGTTGATCGGCTCAGGACATAGGCCCTTCCTGAGCTGACCCCGAGGTGGGGTTTGGGGGGCACAGATGGGCTGAAGCTCTGAAACTGGGGGTGGAGTTAACCTGTGGTGCTAAGAACAGGAGCCAGGTGGTCACCCAGATGAAGATCAGGGTCCCTTACAAAGTGAAAGCTGCCCCACAGACACCCTCACAAGGGTTGACTCAGGGGCCTTAGCCAAAATGGATGTGGAAAAATTCCCTGATGTCCCAGGTGGCTGACTTGTTGCCTTTGACCACAGATCTGCCGATGAAGGAAAGCCTGTACGAGGATGTCGAGTTGCGTGGCCGCTGCCCAGAGAAAAAGCGCGTCTCGAACTTTCCTAGTTCCCCCGCCTCTCCCATCCCCGACACACCCCTCAAGGTGAGCCCATGGGAAGCGGAGGCGGGAGGGCCCTGTCATGGCGCACGCAGCCTGGAGTTCTGGGTACCTTGGAAGTCCAGGCCACCTCACGGCTGAGCACTGACGCTTCACCTCGGCCGCCCGAGGTCTGCTGGAACCCCACTGCTCAACACTTCCTAACAGACCTCCTGGGTCAGAAACCTCCCCAACCTGGCTAAAAACTGTGGTACACCCATGCTGTTAGAAGGACAATCTCTAAGGGACAAGACCGGAAGGCATGGCGTAGAGCAGTGTACGTGGCCATTGGTGGGGCTTTATGTGAGAGTACGTGTACAGTCTCATCCGTGTCTGTGTGTGTACAAGCCTGTCTCTGTAAGAATCCCTGAGAATGTGTGAGCAAGTGTCTCCCTTCTGAGGAGGGGAACTGAGCAACAAGGCCAGGGGAGAGGCTGACCCTGTACAGAGTGTCCTTTGGAACCTCCTGGAGATGTACCATGCGCTTGTACGTACGACAACTGCATTCATGTCCGTGGTGATGTACTGACCCATTGCCTGCAGTACTGAGTCCATAGGCCTGCCATTAAAGGTCCATTACGACTGGTCCCTGGCTCCCCATTACTACTGATCTCCCTCAGTTCCTGCAGACAAAAGCCCCCCTCCAGGTGAACCTGCTAACTGCCCCTCCACTATTACAGGCCCGCAGTCTGCAAGTCCTTTTTTTTTTAATCCCCCTTTATTGTTGTAGTTTAAGTGAAAGTTTACATTTCAAGTTAGTCTCGCATACAAAAATTGATACACACATTGTTACGTGACCCTGATTGCTCTCCCCATACTGTGACAGCACACTCCTCCTTTCCACCTCGGAAATCCCATGTCCGTTCAACCAGCTCCTGACCCTCTCTGCCTTCTCATCTCACCTCCGGACAGGTGCTGCCCAGTTAGTCTCATGTATCTACTTGAGCTAAGAGGCACACTCCTCACGAGTATCACTTTATGTCCCACAGTCCAGTCCAATCTTTGTCTGAAGAGTTAGCCTTGGAAATTTTTTAGTTCTGTGCAAGCCCTTTCTGTAAAGGGCCAGAGAGTAAACGTTTCAAACTTGGTGGCTCGTACAAGCTCTGCACTGCCATCTACTCCACCCTGCCATGGTAGTGGGGAGCAGCCACAATGTGTAAACAAATGAGCATGGCTGTGTTTCAATAAAACTTTATTGATGGGCACTGAAATTTTGCATTTTATATCATTTTAATTGTGCCCCAAAATATTATTTATTGTCAACCATTGAAAAATGTGAAAACCGTTCTTAGCTCACAAGCTGTAGAATCAGGTGGCAGACAGGCTGTGATTTGCCGGCACTGTGCTAAGTCATTTCGGCCTCTGCCCTCGGCTCTTGCTGGACCACTGTCTCAAACATGCCTCCCTCTGGAAGCTTCCCAGACCGCCCCAGCCCCAGGACTTCTTCCTCTCTGATTCCCGGTGACACTCAGTGGGCTAAAGCATTCACTTCACACCAAATTGTATACTGCTATGACATCGCTGACACTGATGATTTGAACTGATGTAAGTCACGTAGTGTATCTTAAAAGGAGCCCTGGTGGCGCAGTGGTTAAGCACTTGGCTGCTAACCAAAAGGTCAGCAGTCTGAACGCACCATTTGTTCCGCAGGAGAAAGATGTGGCAGTTTGCTTCCGTAGGGATTCCCAAAAACCAAACTTGCCGTCGAGTCAATTCCAACTCCTAGTGACCCTACAGGATAGGATAGAACTGCCCCATGGGCTTGAACTGCCCCGTAGGGTTTCCAAGCCTGAAGATGACAGCCTGGAAACCCTACGGGGCAGTTCTGCTCTGTCCTAGAGGGTCCCTGTGAGTCAGACTCAACTCAACGGTAATGGGTTTTTGGTTTTAACGTATCTTAAAGAACAAACATCTCCCCACATAGATTGTGAGCTCGTCAAGGTTCTGTTTCTTTGTGTTTCTCTGTGTCTCCCATTGGCCTGGCAGCAGTAGTGATTGTACAATATCTAGTCGGTGGAGAAATTCAATAAATGAAGCCAAACCCAGCCTGCGCGTGGCGGTTGAAGCCCCACTGCAGGGATATGTCTGCAGTAGGGAAAGACGCCAGCTTCCTCTCATGGCTGCATGGGGTCAGCATTTCCTGGCAGGGGGTGGTGGTGGTGTCTTCACATCAAGGGTGGCTTTTCTGCTGGTTCTTCCCAAGCAGCCCTGCTCCAGTCTTCCTGGAGCCATCGTGGGCCTCGCCTGCCCCTGAGGGTGTGTCTTACAGACCCAAACCACTATTGCAAGGCTTGCCAAGCCCAGTGAACTCCGTTTTCCTTCTCGCATGGGAAGTGTCCTCAGGAACAACCCAGGACAACTGATTATTAGCAAATAGTTTCTGTTTGCCTTTGAAGCTGTTTATGTTTTCCTTGGCGTATGGGTGTCTTCACCATTTACGAAATCCTTCATGTCCCCTAGTCCCTGGGTGGTACAAACAATTGACACACTTGGCTGCTAACTGAAAGGTTGGAAGTTCACCCAGAGGGGCCTAGGAAGAAAGTTCTGGCGAGCCACTTCCAAAAAAATCAGCCACCGAAAACCCTGCGGAGCACAGTTTTACCCTGATACACATGGGGTCGCCATGAGTCTAAGTTGACTCGACAATAACAGATTTTTTTTGGACCTACCACAGTGAACCCACCCTGTGAAAGGCTGACTTAGGAGGAGACGGAGAGTCCCCCACGCAGCCTGCCCCCCTCTGTGTCCTACGTGGCCACCCCTTCACAGGAGGGACCCGCCTCACCCCTGAGGAACTATGAGAACCAGCCACCCACCGCCGCTCCACATTCAGAGCGGGGCACTCCCCCAAGTACCAGAAAATACACCCTTATGAGCCCACTCCCACGGGGTCAGAGCAAACCGAGGGCCTCTGTCACTAAGACAGGTAGGTGCAGTGGGTGTCAGTCAGCAAGCACTGGAATGAGATGCCGCCGCCCTAGAGAAAGGCTAAGCACTGTTCGGTGACGTGCCGGCCGTGTCTGATGGCCACCGACATGTGTGGGCTGCCTTGGGCCCTGTGGCCACCACCGGGTCCCTGTCCATACCACGAGTCTGCTCTCCACAGCCGGGGGTCCGGTTGGTGCTGCCCGAGGATGGCTGCAGACTTCCTTCACTAGACTCATTGAATATTCACTGGGCATCGGCCACATCTGGGCCACATCTGGGGCGTTGGAACTTGCAGCAACTGTCCCTCTGTGTCTGCCTCCTCTCTGGAGCCGCCACAAGCCACAGAAAGGTCTTCTCGGACATCTTTTGGGATTTCCATTTAATTAGCCCCTGCCTGGTCCCAGGAGAAGCGAAGATCTGTTGACCAGATTTTCCCAAGGGGCGATGGGAAACCAGAAAACCACACGTTTGCTGTCACGTCAGTTCCAACTCACAGCAGCCCAGTGTGTGTCAGAGTGGAGCTGTGCTCTGTGAGGTTTTCGATGGCTGAGTTTTCGGAAGTAGATTGCCAGGCCTTTCTTTCAAGGCATCGCTGGGTAGATTCGACCATTAACGTTTTGGTTAACACATTTGGCTGCTAACTGAAAAGTTGGAGGTTTGAGTCCACCCAGAGGCACCTTGGAAGAAAGGTCCGGCAATCTACTTCCAAAAAACCAGCCAGTGAAAACCCCATAGAGCACGGTTCTGTTCCGACACATGGGGTCGCCATGAGTTGGAGTTGACTCGAGTACTACTAACTGGTATTAGGAAAATGAATTATTTTCTGTGTTACAAGTTGTAATTTTTTTTTTAACCTGTTTTTTACTTGCCTTTTGACTTTAAACAGGCTCCTTTTAGAAATGAGACACCGAGACCCAGAGAGGGGCGTGCCCGTTTGGGGGCACACAGCCAGCAGGGCAGGCTCAGTCCTGCGTGGGCCCTGTGACTCCCGGCACAGCAGGCCTGGGGTTACCACAAGGCCTCATCTCTACAGGCAGGGTTCAAGGCAGGTCATTCCCACCTGTCTAAAAAGAGAGACTGGGCTAGATTCACATCCTTTGTCACACGAATTTTCTGCAATAGAATGATAAGTGTCTACTGAGCAATGATTAGCATGGATGGACCGATGCACCATGACCTCAGGGTCCCCATCACCGGTGCCACACAGTGTCCCCTCTGCACTGACGCTTCGTTTCTTCTTCCCCCATGGCAGTCCTTGACCAAGCCTGTGTTTTTCCGGCACAATTCCGAGAGGTGGAACTTCAAGCTATTGGACACACGGAAGCCGAATCGGGACGGGACCGGGTCCCCTTCCCGGGTCAGCCCCCCGTCCACTCCCAGCAGCCCCGATGACACCTTCTTCAACCTTGGAGACCCGCAGAATGGCCGGAAGAAGAGAAAGATACCTAAGGTAACTCTCGTGACAAGCTCCGGCTCTTGTTCACATTCAGATGTGCGCTCCTCCTCCTGCCTGCAGAGAGGGCTGCTAAGGAGCTGGCCAGAGGGTGGATCACCAGCTCCTGCCCGCCTGGCTGCAGGCCCACTGGACGCTGAGCAGCAGACCTGCACTGTCGGGGCCTTGTCCTGTTAATTATGGTGCCCTCTCAGCTGTCCATCTCCCAGCCTTAAGTGGTAAACTAGATGGAACATAAAATTTGCCATTTTACCCATTTGTAAGTGTATAATTCAGTAGCATTAATTACATCCACCGTGTTGGGCAGCCATCACCATCGTCCATCTCCAGAACTTGTTCATCACCTCAAAGACTCGGTACCCTTAAGCAGTGACTTCCCTTGGCCCCTGATCATCTCCAGTCTACTTTCTGTCTTTATCTATTTGCCTGTTCTAAGTACTTCATTTCCGTGAGATCATACCATATTTGCCTTTTTGTGTCCGACTTCCTTCACTCAGTGTAATGTTTTCAAGCTTCATCCATGTCGTAGCTTGTAGCCGAACTTCGTTTCTCTTCGTAACTGAATGATATCCCACTGGATGGATGGACCACGTTGTGTGGATCCATTCATCTGTTGATGGCCACTTGGGCTGTTTCTACCTTTTGGCTATTGTGACCGGTGCCGCTGTGAACATGAGTGTACGCCTATCTTTTTACGTCCCTGCTTTCACGTCTTTTGGGTATATACCTAGGAGTGGAATTGCGGGGTCCTATGGTGGGTCTACGTGTAACTTTCTGACGAACCATCAAACTGACTGCACACCTTTTTGGTCAGATGCAAGAGAAAGGTTTTCCTTTGAGGCAGGCCTGCTGTCCCGGTGCAGGAGATGGTGAAGGCTGAGGAGGAAGTGGGGGCAGGCTGTGGTGTGGGGGAGGCGCCGTCTGTGATGGGCTACGCCCCAGAGTGTCTGCGTGTGCTCTTCGGGTGCCCCTTGCGGACAAGCGTGACCCCTGCCTCCCCTGGAGCTGTGAGGACATTCTCTGGCCTGGTTCCCACCAGAGGGGCCCTGCCTGGGAACGTTTTCCTCCCGCTGTCTTTTCCTGTCCTGGTTCTGTTTTGGGACAGCAGCTCCCTCCCCAACCCCAGATCTGGGGAGCAGCCTCTGCAGCTGCCATGCGCAGTAGGGCTGGTAAGTCCTTCAGCTGTTGGTGACCGGCAGGCCCTGTCTGGCGGAAAAGAATGACTTGAAGATGCCCATGGGAAGCATCTCCCCAGCCCTCCGCCCTCCTGGACGGAATGGGCAGCTCAGAAATCCCAGCGGCACATGGAGGGGGCTGCTAACCGGCTTCTCTTCTGTGTATGCAGCTGGTGCTTCGGATCAACGCCATCTACGAGGCCCGGAGAGGGAAGAAGCGGGTGAAGAGGCTGTCCCAATCAGCCGAGAGCAGCTCAGGGAAAGGTGGGCCTCCCTGCCACCACCCCTGCTGTCCCCAGAAGTCACATCCTGGTGTTCCTGCCACCAGCTCCCCACTCCCAGGAGGGGACACATGGTGCTTGTAAATGTGTCTGTTTTCAGCCGTGCTGTCCTGGGGGCCGGGGGGAGCTGGGCAGGTGCTCCACCTGGGCTGGCGAGTCTCAGGCCCTCCCTGGCCAGCCACCCAGCCTGCATGCCCTGACCTGACCCAACCCGGGCGGTCTCCTCCCCGTTAGCAGGCATGGAATGGGCCAACACCTTTCAGTGTATCATTTAACATAAATATCGCCTTAACTGGAGCCGAGTTAACTTGGCAGTGCACTTCGCTGGGCAGAGACCTAGTTCGCCTACATTACATTCAGAGAGAAAGGAAACACTCTCTGAACTGGAGGCCCTGGAGCTGCACAGCCACGGTAGGGCTTGCTGTGTGAAAGACCTCATTCGCAACTTTCCTCCTTGTCTCTTGGTCCAGTGACAGATGAGAACAGTGAGTCTGACAGTGACACCGAGGAGAAGCTGGAAGGTAAGGAGAGCCCTTGCATGCAAGGTGCCTGCGGGTGACTCGGCCACTGCCCGGACCGCCTTTCCAGGGCCTTACCTGAGTGGGGTGGTCCAGGCACGCATCTCCGAGGGGCGGCAGGGCCCCAGGAGCTTAGGGCAGCCCCTCCCGAGCATAGCAGGGCGAGGCCGCACTGTCCCTGAGCCCACACCCCTCTGCAGAGAGCCAGGGTGGTGGCACCTGCTGTGCCTGCCCCACCCCCCGACGCGTCCCTCGTAGGTAAGGTGCCGTGACATTGGTCCAGCAGGCCCGAGACCGTGGCCTGGCCCCATACCTGTCACAGGGCTCTGGGATCTGCAGGGACTCGCTGAAGGGCACAGGGCCTCTGGGTTCTTGTTGGTCAGTTGAAGTCGTTGTGAAGCAGGTCCCTGTGGCTCTAAAACCCCCTGACCTGGTCTAGGTTTCAGTGAGCTGGCCACTGTTCCCAGACCCCAGAAAAGCCAAGGAGCCATGTCCAGGGCTGCTGGAGGGGGTGGGGGGCTGTCACTCGGTGGCCCTGTCTCGTCCATCTTGCACATGGAGCAAGTGCATTCCAGTGCACAGTCGCTGGGGGAGGTGTGTGGTGGGTGGGCGCTGCTAGTCAAGGCACACGGATACTCACCGTGCTCCCCACTCCGGAAGCTCTGGGGTCTGATTCCGTCCCATGGCACTGAAAGACAGGGAGGGCAGGAGGCAGGGTCAGTGTCCCTCCTCACCCAACAGATGAAGGCAAGCCTTTGAGAGCCAAGGCCCAAGGTCTAGGTGGCAAAGCCACGCAGAGCAGCACCCTGGGATCCACGCTCTACGCCCTGCAGAGCAGCACCCCAGCTCCACGCCCCATACCCTGCAGAGCACCCCAGCTTAGCACCCCATGCTCTGCAAAGCAGCACCCTGGCTCCATGCCCCACAGCCTGCAGAGCAGCACCCCCACTCAGCGCCCTGTGACCTGCAGAGCAGCACCCCGGCTCCACACCCTATGCCCGGCAGAGCACCCCAGCTCAGCGCCCCACACCCTGCAGAGCAGCGCCCCCACTCAGCACCCCGCGCCCTGCAGAGCCTGAGCCTGGCATGCTGCTGCTCCCAGAGCTTTAGAAGGGACCCCAAAGAAAGAGTTTGATGCTCATTGTTAGCGTGGAAACACTTTTCTCAGCCCTGCCGTTCCCGACGGGCAGGGAGTCATCCTCTGGCTCACTCTCCCGCAGCTCACAGCCAGCGCCTGGTCCACGTGCAGGCCCGCCTGAAGCAGGCCCCTCGGTACCTGCCCCTGGACCGGGACCTGCTGGAGCACCAGGAGAGGCAGCTCTTCGAGTACTTTGTGGTCGTTTCACTGCACAAGAAGCAGGCGGGGGCCACCTATGTGCCGGAACTCACTCAGCAGTTCCCTCCGAAGGTACGGGCACCGCACCATGGGGGACCCAGCCTCCAGCTACACCTGGTGGCTCACAGGCTGAGGGAGGCCTGGGAGCTGAGGACACATAGCGTCACTAGAACCTTGAAAATGGGTCCTAAAACTATGGTTTTAGGGGAAAAGTTGGGAGAAAAAAACAGGCCGTATTAGAGAAAAGTTCCCTATGCCTTCCGCGTCGCTGTCCAGTCGATTCTGACTCATAGCGACCCCATGTGACAGAGTAGAACGTCCCCATAGGGTGTTCTAGGCTGTAGTCTTTACGGGAGCAGATCGCCAGGCCTTTCTCCATGGAGCAGTTGGGTGGGTTCAAACCACCAACGTTTAAGTTAGCAGCTGAGCACTTAACCATTATGCCACCAGGTCTCCTTGGAGCCTAACTAGGGTATATTAGATGAAAAACACTGCTGCTGGAGAATTTGGGGCGAGAGTGTCAAGGACTCAAAGTGGGGAGCCCCTTGCTGACCCCGCACCCTCTGCGTCTCTCCCCGGCTGCACATCCAGCCACGTCTCCTCACAGCCATCCTGGGAAGCCCTCCCCTGCCCCGTCGGCACACCACTCTCCCTCGGTGGGCTCACCTCTGCATCTGTGTTACACATGTATGTGCACACGGTGTGTCTCCATGTATGTGTGCAGGAGAACCCTGATCTGTCCCACCACGGCTCACGGTTACGGGGACCTGGCTTTGCCCTGTGTCAGCTCATGGAGCCTAAAATAAAATGGCCCACAGTACAGCCTCGGGTGGCATGGCCGGGGATGACAGATGATCCTTCATCTCTGACTTGAGCGCTCAAGAGTTCCTGCCACATTCTAACTCCGCTCAGCCAGAGTTAACTGAGACCCTGTAACCTGCGGGCGGCTTCCTGCTTGGTTGGCCCCAGGGCGTCACAAAGATGAACAAAACATATTCCTGCAGGCTATGACGTGTCGGGGACTGTGCTGGGTACTGGATGTCAGAGACAGATGATGGTTTGTATTGCTGGCTCTGTCACTAGTTATGTGATCGGTGACAGATCACTTGGCATGTCAGGGCTAGTTCCCTGAGCTCTGAAACAAGGCTGTCCGACCGTGACGCCTGGGGCCGCTCCTCGTTCTGACACTCAGCAGCTCTGACAGTAGCTGGGTTTCGCTGCGTGCTCACTGGGATGTGCTGCTGTACAGTCTCTGCCTGGGACGCAGGTTGGGGGGACCCAATGAGGCGCTGCCTTCCAGACTCATGAGCCTCCAATTTGGAAGAGATTGCTGTGCCCGCTTTTCCATGTTGATTGAAATAGTTGCATTCCAGATTGTTAGGCATAGGGAAAGGAGACCTGGTGGTGCAGTGGTTAGACACTCAGCTGCTGACTGAAAGGTCGGTGGTTCAAACCCACCAGCTGCTCTGTGGGAGAAAGGTGGGGCAGTCTGCTTGTATAAAGATTACAGCCTTGGAAACCCTGTGGGACAGTTATATGCTGACCCATAGGGTCACTATCAGTCAGAATCGACTCTGTGGCAACACGGAAGGCATAGGGAACTTTTCTCTAAAGCAGCCTGTTTTTTTTCTCGCAACTTCTCCCCTAAAACCATAGTTGGAACTTCATGGGGAGGGGGAAGGGCTCTAGTGGACTAAGTTGCAAACCCCTCCCAAGGGAGGCACTAAGGGGGCAGTCTCCCATGCTGGGCTTATTCTCCATCCTTCTCACACCTTCTCCCTACAGCTGGAGAAGTCATTCAAGTTCATGCGGGAGGCTGAGGACCAGCTGAAGGCCATCCCTCAGTTCTGTTTCCCTGATGCCAAGGACTGGGCTCCGGTCCAGCAGTTCACCAGGTACGCAGCGGCCTCGGCCCCCCTACCCCAGAGACGATAGTCGGGGGGCTGGCCTCTCCCTCCCTGCCCCAAAGACAGAGACGACAATGGGGGAGCTAGCTCCTCCCTCCCCACCCCAAAGACAGACACAGGAATTGGGGAGCTGGTGTCTCCCACCCCAAAGACGGAGACAAGAGTGGGGGAGCCGGTGTCCCGCACCCCAAAGATAGGGACAAGAATGGAGGGGGCTGGTCTCTCCCTCCCCGCCCCAAAGATGGGGACGAGAATGATGGGGCATAGGTGGCAGCCCACCAGTCATCCCTGCCCCACAGCACCCCTGCTGGGCCTGGCTGGAGGGAACGGGGGCAGGGGTCCCCCACCGATGTTCTTAAACCTCCCCTGAAGCTCAGAGCCGCCTTGCTCAGTCTGCTGCAGTACCAGCCCTCTGCTCACCAGGAATGTGTTTCTTCCTAGGCGCCGTGAAGGGCAGTTGTGGGGTTATTCTCAGTCTGGGGAGGGTTAGGGAGCCTTGCTGTCACCCAGACTTCCCCGGTGCCCCTGAGCACGTCCTTCATCAGCCCACCCAGCTGGGACTCAGCGTTTGATGAGTCCCCATTTCTGCATTAGCCATGTTGTCAGGGGCAGCGTTTCATCTCCAGATGGTTCAGCATCTGACCAAACCCAGTTGGCTGCGCAACCCAAGTGTGGGAGGGACGCCACGTCCCTGGAAGTTGGCCCAGCGGTCTTTACGGGCAGTCCAAGCTCTGGGTCACTCAGTAGAGCCCGTGCCGGGGGTGGGGTGGGGCGCACAGGGCAGTCCCAAGAGGGCCCCAGAGCTGTCCCATCGTCACCTGCTCCCTCCCAGCCACACCCTTGCTCAGCAAAGCCACCTCCCCCTTAGCCCACCGAGGCAGCACCACAGACCCTCCCTCTTCAGCACAATGGAAGCTGAGTCAGGGACCAGCCCAGGTATTGGAGTTCTCTGAGAGCTTCAGAACTGCTCGGGGTGAAAAAGCATCCCTCACTTCCTCTGAGGACGGGTGACATTTTACATCTCCCCGTCCCGATGTACACTCCAGAGCCATAGGTGACAAGTCCCAGCACAGGGTGGACAAGCAGGACCAGGAGCGGCCTTTTCGGTGGCGGCACCTCCAGATGCCCCTGGTTCCCATGACGCCCAGTGCATGATGGCACCATGGCTGTGCTTGGCTCTGCTTCGTAATGCTCTTCTTCTCCAACCACAGCGAGACGTTCTCATTTGTCCTGACTGGAGAAGACGGGAGCAGAAGGTTTGGGTACTGCCGAAGGCTGCTGGTGAGCGCGCCTCGTTTTTCAGCCGTCAGGAGCAACCTGGAGAACCAGGCCTGGCTTCCGAGTCACCAGAGTCTGAGATTTCTCCACGGTGGGCAAGAGAGACGCAGGAGGGTGGCAGGCTAATCAGGTGGTTAAAAACACAGGAAGAGATTTTGGAACTCACCTGAGTCTTATTAGGAGCCCTGGTGGCGCAGTGGTTAAAGCAATTGCCTGCTAACCAAAAGGTCAGCAGTTTGAAACCACCAGTGGCTCCATGGGAGAAAGATGTGGCAGTCCGCCTCCGTGGAGATTTACAGCCTTGGAAACCCTGTGGGGTCGCTATGAGTCACAGTCGACTCGACGGCAGTGGGTTTTTTGGTTTTGAGTCTTATTAGTAGATGGGAATAGTGCCTGTCTCCTTCAGAGTCCCTGGGTGGTACAAATGGTTAATATGGGTGCTAACCGAAAGGTTAGGGGTTCGAGTCCACGCAGAGGCACCTCAGAAGAAAAGCCTGGTGATCTGCTTCTGGAAAATCAGCCACTGAAAACCCTATAGAGCACAGTTGTACTTTGACACTCATGGGGTCACTGTGAGTTGGAGTCGGAATCAACTCAACAGCAACTGGTTTGGGTTTTTTTCTCCTTTGGAAAGAAAATACTTCCTCTGTCATTACCCTCATCAAATAAAAGACTTTTTCTCCTTAACCCAAATGTCCTTTATAATAAAACATGCCAAATAGACCCCAAGAGCTTAACGAGGGCATTCATAATGTTTGCTTAGGGCAGAAGAAGGATGGTTTTATTGCTCATAATTCAGATAATTCCGGAGTTTATCCTTTAAAACAGTCACCTTTAAAAGCCAGACATTTACTCCAGTGAAATGATTATTTTAGAACCTTTTTTTGAGGCCTGATCTTTTGAAAATCTGCCACAGTGGCAAATCTTTTTCCACTCAGTGTATTTGAGTCTTAGAAATAGGCTGATATATAATTTAAAGTACTGTGCATGGCATGTAGTAGGTGTTCAAGAAATATTTGTTGAATGAATGAATGAATTCAAAGTATGGCTATAGTTGAAACAATTAATTGGGATAATAATTTTTTTCCTTTTTTTATTTTTTTTTATCCTTGTTGTTTAAGCAAAGTTTACAATTCAAGTTAGTCTCTCATACAAAAATTTATACATGCATTGTTATGTGACCCTAATTGCTCTCCCTATACTGTGACAGCACACTCCTCCTTTACACCCCTGATTTCCCTGTCCATTCACCCAGCTTCTAACCCTCTCTGCCTTCCCATCTCACCTCCGGACAGAAGCTGCCCATTTAGTCTCATGTACCCACTTGAGCTAAGAAGCACACTTTTCACGAGTGTCATTTTATGTCCCACAGTCCAGTCCAATCTTTGTCTGAAGAGTTGGCCTCAGTAATTGTTTTAGTTCTGGGTTGACAGAGAGTCCGGGGATGATGCTTTCCAGGGTTCCTCCAGTCTCAGTCAGACCATTAATTTACTAGAATTTGAGTTCTGCATCCCACCTTTCCCCCGTTCCATCAGGGACTCTCTGTTGTGTTCCCTGTCAGGGAGGTCATTGGTGGTAGCCGGCCACCATCCAGTTCTTCTGGTCTCAGGCTGATGGATTCTCTGGTTTATGTGGCCCTTTCTGTCTCTTGGGCTAATACTTTCCTTGTCTCTTTGATGTTCTTCATTCTCCTTTAGTCAAGGTGGTTGGGACCAATTGATGCATCTTAGATGGCCACTTGCTAGCTTTTAAGACCCCAGATGCCACTTACCAATGTAGGATGCAGAACATTTTCTTAATAAGCTTTGTTATGCCAGGTGACCTAGATGTCACCTGAAACCATGGTCCCCAGACCCCCACCCCTGCTGCTCTGTCCCTCGAAGTGTTTGATTGTATTCAGGAAACTTCTTAGCTTTGGTTTAGTCCCGTTTTGCTGACTTCCCCTGTAGTGTGTGCTGTCCTTCCCTTCACCTAAGATAATTCTTGTCTACTATCTAATTAGTGAATAACCCTCACCCTCTCTCTCCACCCTCGTAACCATCAAAGAATGTTTTCTTCTGTGTTTAAATCTTTTCTTGAGTTCTTATAATAGTGATCTTATACAATACTTGTCCTCCTGTGACGGACTAAATTCACTCAGCATAATGTCCTCCAGATTCCTCCATGTTATGTTTCACAGCTTCATCGTTGTTCTTTATCGTTGCGTAGTATTCCACTGTGTGAATATACCATAATTTGTTTATCCATTTGTCCGTTGATGGGCACCTACGTTGTTTCCATCTTTTTGCTGTCATGAACAGTGCTGCAATGAACATGGGTGTGTATATATCTATTCATGTGACGGCTCTTATTTTTCTAGGATATATTCCAAGGAGCGGGATTGCTAGATTGTATGGTACTTCTATATCTAGCTTTTTAAGGAAGTGCCAAATCAATTTCCAAAGTAGTTGTACCATTTTACATTTCCACCAACAGTGTATAAGTGTTCCAGTCTCTCCACAACCTCTCCAGCATTTATTATTTTCTGTTTTTAGATTAATGCTAGCCTCGTTGGGGTAAGATGGTATCTCATTGTAGTTCTGATTTGCATTTGTCTAATGGCTAATGATGGTGAGCATTTCTTCATGTGTCTGTTAGCCACCTGAATGTCTTCTTTGGTGAAGTACCTGTTCATATCCTTTGCCCATTTTTTAATTGGGTTATTTGTCTTTTTGTTGTTGAGGTTTTGCAGTATCTTGTAGATTTTAGAGATTAGACACGGATCAGATTTGTCATAGCCAAAAATTTATTCCCAGTTTGTAGGTTATCTTTTGACTCTTTTGGTGAAGTCTTTTTGTGAGCATAAGTGTTTGATATTTATGAGCTCCCAGTTATCTAGTCTCTCTTCTGGTGCTTGTGCATTGTTACTTATGGTTCATATTGTGCTTATGCCATATATTAGGGCTCCTAGCATTGTCCCTATTTTTTCTTTCATGATCTTTATAGTTTTCGATTTTATATTTAGGTCTTTGATCCATTTTGAGTTAGTTTTTGTGCATGGTGTAAGGTATGGGTCATGTTTCAGTTTTTTGCAGATGGATATCCAGTTATGCCAGCACCATTTGTTGAAGAGACTGTCTTTTCCCCAATTAATGGACTTTGGGCCTTTGTCAAATATCAGCTGTTCACAGGTGGATGAATTTATGTCTGGATTCTCACTCCTGTTCCATTGGTCTATGTATCTGTTGTTGTACCAGTACCAAGCTGTTTTGACTACGATGGCGGTATAATAGGTTCTGAAATCAGGTAGTGTGAGGCCTCCCACCTTGTTCTTCTTCTTCAGTAGTGCTTTACTTATCTGGGCCCTCTTCCTTTTCCATATGAAATTGGTGATTTGTTTCTCCATCTAATTAAAAAATGGCAGTGGAATTTGGATCAGGACTGTATCGTATCTGTAAATTGCTTTGGGTACAATTGACATTTTCACATTGTTGAGTCTTCCTATCCATGAGCAAGGTATGTTTTTCCACTTATGCAGGTCTCTTTTGGTTTCTTCCAATAGTGTCTTGTAGTTTTCATTGTATAGGTCTTTTATGTCTCTGGTTAGATTTATTCCTAAACATTTTATCTTCTTGGGGGCTATTGTAAATGGCATTCGTTTGGTGATTTCCTCTTGGAAGTTCTCTTTGTTGGTGTAAAGGAATCCAACTGATTTTTGTATGTTTATCTTGTATCCTGATACTTTGCTGAAGTCTTCTATTAGTTCCAGTAGTTTTCTTGGGATTCTTTAGGGTTTTCTGTGTATAAGATCATATCATCTGCAAATAGAGATACTTTTACTCCTTCCTTACCAATTTGGATGCCTTTATTTCTTTTTCTAGCCTAATTGCTCTGGCTAAGACCTCCAGCACAACATTGAATAAGAGTGGTGATAAAGGGCATCCTTGTCTGGTTCCGGTTCTCAAGGGCAATGCTTTCAAACTCTCTCCATTTAGGATGATGTTGACTTTGTATAAATGCCCTTAATTATGTTGAGGAATTTCCCTTCTATTCCTATTTTATTGAGAGTTTTTATCATGAATGGGTGTTGGACTTTGTCAAATGCCTTTTCTGCATCGATTGATAAGATCATGTGGTTCTTGTCTTTTTTATTTATGTAATAGATTGCATTGTTTTTCTAATGTTGAACCGTCCCTGAATACCTGGTATAAATCAAGTGGGATAATAATTTTTGTTGATAAAAATTACTTTAGAGCCAAGATATGAAGATTGATTTTCTTTCTGATTTGAAAATTAGCTTAAAAGTCAGTGTCCAAAAAGGGTTTTCAGAAATGGTTTCTGATTTGGAATTATCATTATAATAAACATACAGTCTTGAGGTAACTCCCTGAGAGGAACTGCAGTGACGGGGTAAACAAGGTAAGCTTCATTACTTTCTGGTTCTGTTGGACATATTAAGCACCTACTGTGTGCACTGCGGAGCCCTGGTGGCACAGTGGTTAAAAGCAATGGCTGCTAACCAAAAGGTTGGCTGTTCAAATCTACCACCTGCTCCTTGGAAATTCTATGGGGCAGTTCTACTCTGTCCTGTAAGGTTGCTATGAGTCGGAATCAACTCAATGGTAGTAGGTTTTCTTTTGTTTTGGTGTGCACCATACCCTTGACTTGGGCCCTTTGGGAAAATGGAAATGAATAAATTGTACGACCAGAATTTCTTCCCACCTATAAAGTGAGGGCATTGGTACTTACTTACCTCGCTGGGTTTTCAAAAGCTAGAGTGTATGGAAACATCTGGCACATAGCTGCGTCTTAGTCTCCCAGTGCTGCTCTAACAGGAATACCACAAGGGAGGGGCTTTCACAAGCAGAAATTTATTTTCTCACAGTTTAGGAAGCTAGATGTCCAAATTCAGGGCACCAGCTCTAGGGGAAGGTGCTCTCTCTGTTGGCTCTGGGAGAGGATCCTTGTTCCTTGGTGATCTTCATGTGGCTTGGCATTTGTCTTCCCCCATCTCTGCTTTTTTGCTTAATCTGCTCTTTTATGTCTCAGGAGATTGATTTAAGACACACCCTACACTAATACTGCCTCATTAACATAATGAAGAAAACCCATTCCCAAATGGGATTATAACCACAGATGTAAACCAGACCGAAAAACCAAACCCATTTCCATCAAGTCAGTTCCAACTCATAATGACGCCATGTGGCCGAGTAGAACTGCCCCACAGGGTTTCCTAGGCTGTAATCTTTACCAGAGCAGATCACCAGGAACCGTCAGTGGGTTTGAACCACCAACTTTCAGTTAGTGACTGAGCACTTAACTATTGGGCCACCAGGGCTCCTGTAACCACAGGCATAAAGGTTAGGATTTCCAACACAGATTTTTGGGGGACACAATTCAATCCGTAACAGCAGGCATGCAGAAACGTCCAGTTCTATCCTTCCCTGGGGCTGGTAACACAGGATTTCCTTATGCTTCTCTCCCAAAAGCCTGGTGGCAAAGGGAAGCGCCTGCCTGAAGTCTACTGCATCGTGAGCCGTCTGAGCTGCTTCAGCCTCTTCTCCAAGGTGAGAACACAGCCTCCGAGACAGGAGGGAGGAGGGGAGGCAGGGCCTGGGAGGAGACAGGAGACCCCCAGCTCCTGGCCCTTTTATAAAAGAATCTTACTCTCTGCCTGTTTTCCTCCCCTGTTCTTCACTGCTGTCCTCACTGCCGCCTCTCCTTGCTTGTTGTTGGTCTGGGGATGAGAGCTGGTGGAGGCCAGGACAGAAGGTGGGGGCGAGGGTTGCGGGGGAGGGCAGAGGGTCCTCCCAGGGTGTAGGGGTGCTTTGCTTTCCTTCATCTGAGTCTTGTCTTTGTCAAAAAGGCCACTCTGATTTTGTTTATGTTTAGATGTGTGTGTATGTGAGGCGTATTAGTTCAGTAGTGCTCCAGAGCTATCACAGTTCTTATATAATTGGCTCTCCTTTCTGGAAATCAAGCAAATATATCAAGACTTAAGAGCTGCCGTATCAAATCAGCCCCTCCACCCCAGAGTTCTGGATTGGTGTGCAGCCGAGAATCACTATCCTATATGATGCTCATCTCAAAAATTGGATCTAATCCAACATTCCTTTCCCACCTTAGCCAGACTTCATGGGTGATCTAACACATACATTTATTGCAGGTCCTTCTTGGGGTTTTCTCTGTAGTCTGAGCTTTCTCTGTGAGGTCTCTGCTATCTGCTGGAGTAAGCAGCACTTTCGAGAAGCATTTCCTGTGCAGGGCGCACTCCTGCCGTGGCAGAGCTCGGGCTTCTGTACGCATCCAATGAGCGGGGAGCTTGGGCTTCTGTACGCATCCAGTGAGCGGGAATCCTATCATGCTCTTGGGCATACCTGGGTCCCGGCCCTCCCTCCGCTCCACCCGCACCTCACCTAGGAAGGTAGTCATTTCACGCAGAAGCTGGCCATTGACAAGCTCTGGCCCAGTTCTGTATGCTGCCCGTGCCAGTCGTCATGCGGGCTTGTTTAAAAGCAAAGGTGAGGCTGCAGGTCCCAGCCCTTGTTGTTGAGGAATGGGAAGTGAGAGCTCCTTTGAGGGCCGGCACCAAGAGGGGCTTTGGAACCCGCATCTGCTTCATTGCTCTGTCATGGGTATTGGACGCAGAGCAAGCAACCCTGCCGATGTCCTTGTGGCATGCACGGCCCAGTTTCTTCATGTCGGTTTTGTGACTGGACGCGTTTTAGCAGCGTGGTGCCGTGGCTTGCTAAAGACACGCAGCAACTATCCGGGCAGAACCGGAGCTTTAGCTCACTGATCCCAGGAGCCCAGGCTCTTTCCTGGTGTGGAGCAAGGCTGATGAGAACCGCAAAGTGTCCTTTGGAGCAGAAAGGAAGCCTGGATGAGAAGAGCAGCTCTCGGGATCACTGAAGAAAGGGTATCAGTTCACTGTTGCCACAGTGGTGCGGGGTAACCACCCACTCCAGAGCTCAGCGGCTCAGAGCGGCACTGGTCCATTCTCCCAGATGTGTGGGTCAGCGGGCTCTGGTCTGCTGCCCTCCGCCGGGCTCACGCGTGTGTCTGCAACTCAGATGGGCTGGGCTGATGGCGGCTGGCAGATCCCTGCGTTAGGCTCCAGGTCGGGTCTCAGTCTCCTCCATTGCCCCCATGCCCAGGGCCCGGGCCTGTTCTTCTCCTGGTGCGGGCAGAGGACAGCAGGGCCCTAGGGCAGGTCTCCTGGGGCCCAGGCCTGCTCTTCTCCTGGTGCGGGCAGAGGACAGCAGGGCCCTAGGGCAGGTCTCCCGGGGCCCAGGCCTGTTCTTCTCCTGGTGCGGGCAGAGGACAGCAGGGCCCTAGGGCAGGTCTCCCGGGGCCCAGGCCTGCTCTTCTCCTGGTGCGGGCAGAGGACAGCAGGGCCCTAGGGCAGGTCTCCCGGGGCCCA
>NW_004444029.1:7834696-7859885 GCF_000243295.1 Trichechus manatus latirostris
CAGGGCCCTAGGAGGGGTCTCCCGGGGCCCAGGCCTGCTCTTCTCCTGGTGCGGGCAGAGGACAGCAGGGCCCTAGGGCAGGTCTCCCGGGGCCCAGGCCTGCTCTTCTCCTGGTGCGGGCAGAGGACAGCAGGGGCCTAGGGCAGGTCTCCCGGGGCTCAGGCCTTGAGCTCCGTCAGCCTCGTTCTGTTAACTCTGTGTTTTTCTCCCATTATTTCATCACCGCCCCTCTAGCAGCCTTTGTTTCTATTTCCTCATTGCCTTGCCATGAATGTTTTTTGAAAAATTCAGTATTTTAATTAACCCAAAGTATCCAGAATGTTATCATTTCAGCAGGGAGTCAATATTTTCAAAAAAATCAAAAATTTTTAAGAACATGAAAATATTTTACGTTCTTAACTTTGAATTGCGAAATTCAGTGAGTATTTACAGTTACAACCCATCTCAATTCAGACTAGCCACATTCTAACGGCGCGACAGCCATGTGTAATACTATAAAGGACGTTTTTATTTATATTCTTTGATTTACTGCTATCTCATACAGGGTCTGGCATTTGGGTTTTTCTTAACAGATTTTTGAGCTGTAATTCACATCCGTTTAAAGGGTGCAGTTCAGTGGTGTGGGCATATTCACAGCGTTCGGCAACCATCAACACAGTCAGTTTTAGAACATGTCCATCATGCCAGAAAGAAACTCCATTCCCCTTAGCTGTCACCTTCATTATTGCCATCCCCTCCCCAGGCCTAGGCAGCCACCAGTCTGCTTTCCGTCTCTAAGGATTTGTGTTTTCTGGACACTTGGTATAAATGGAATCATACAACGTGTGACCCTTTGTTGCTGACTTCATTCACTTAGCATAATGTTTTCGAAGTTCATCCGTGTCTAGCACGTTCTCAGGACTTTATTCCTTTTATGGCTGAATACTGTTCCATTGTATGGAGAGACCACATTGTGTTTATCCGTTCGTCAGCGGATGGACATTCGGCCGTTCCCACCCTTTGGCTGTTGTGAATAGTGCCGCTAGGGACATCCCTGTGTGCGTTTTATTCTGTGCACAGATGTTTTCACCTCCCTTGGGTGTATACCTCGGGGTGGAATTGCTGAGTCACATGACAACTCTAAATTTAACCCTTTGAGGAACTGCCAGACTTTTTCTCAAAGTGGCTGAACCATTTTACATTCCCACCAGCACTGGACGAGAGTTCCAATCTCTCCACATCCTTGTTAACACTTATTACATGTCTTTTGGATTATAGCCATCCTAGCTCGTATGAAGTAGTATCTCTTTGTGGTTTTGATTTGCATTTCCCTAATGGCTACCGCGCATGAAATTTTAATACCACAGATATTCTGTGTATCTGTTCATGTACCGTGGCCTGTTGGAGGCCTACAAACCATTATAGTATTTATGATTTTTTTCACACCCCCGCTCCAAGAACCAGTTTTCACTGCTAGGGGGCGATACTGCTCCCATCGAGAAGAGAATGCAAGTATTACCTCCGGGAGCCCCATGGCCACACCGAGAGTCAAGGGGGAGGGAACGGTCCTTCACCCCTTTGTGGGGGCTGCAAGGTCACACGGCAAGGGGGAGGATGCACAAAGGGAGACTCGGGGCCAGCCGTGCGCAGGCGCCTGGCCAGGCGAGGACCTCAGCCCCCGAGGCCCCACTTGAGAACGGAGGTCGCCTTGGGCCTGATGCCAGAATAGCTGAATGGCTTCTCTGGCCCTTGCAGATCTTGGACGAGGTGGAGAAACGACGTGGCATCTCTCCTGCCCTGGTCCAGCCCTTCATGAGGAGCGTGATGGAAGCGCCGTTCCCAGCCCTGGGCAAAACCATCGTTGTCAAGAACTTCTTGCCAGGATCAGGGACTGAGGTAGGCCGTCAGAGTCCTGTCCTCTCCCGACACCCGTCCCTGCCGTTCTATTTACGGTCTGTGGGCACCAGGGGGCCAACCCCACTCCATCTCCAGTCCCCAGTTCCGGAGCCCTGAGAAAGCCAGGCCACCTCTGGAAACAAAGGAAGGTGAGGATGGGTCCAGAACGTTCCAGAACACCCAGTTCCCCACCAGAGAGGAATCGTCACCATCCCCTGCCTGACAACAGGTGGCTCAGCTGGGAGGGGAGCAGGGTGGAAGTGAGTTAGGTGCTGGGCAGGTGCTGTGTCTGTCAGCTATTGAGAGAGAAAACACACAGATGGAGTAGCAAGCCACGGAACATTCCAGCAAACACACTGAGCATAAATGCTGAGGCACAGCAGCATCAGAAAGCAGTGGGTGGGTTAGGGAGACTAGGATATGCCTTCTGAAGGGGTGGGTCTGCAGACATGGTGGATCCGCTGGTCACCGTGTGAGGACCCGTGGTCCCGCTCCAATGGGTGGCACAGCCCAGGACACGCGCCCTCTGGGGGGACTCTGGGAGCAGGCAGTTCTCAATGTCATAGGACCCATGTGGGGTCACATACGTCCCAGCCAGGGAGCCTCCTGACCACTGCAGGCCAAGGGCCACTGGCTCTGCCATCCTCCTTCCCCACTTCCATCTGACACTGACCTTGCACCCGGCAGGGTCTGAGCACTGCCCTCTGATGGGACCTGTGGCCGTGGCTCCTCTGGGAGAGCGGCCTCCCGGGGCATGGGCTCTGGCTTCCCTGTCAAGGCGCCGCCTTTCCCGGTCTCCTGGGAGCTTTCTTACCCCAATCCCTTCTCCCTTCTTTTTTTTTTTGTCTTTCTCCTTCCTCATGCCAGCAGGTCACCCCTGCTGAGGGCCTCACACCCCCAGGGACAGCAGCACCTGTGAGAGGCCTGGACGCATAGGCTGCCCATCCCCATGGCTCCCCGTCCCCCACAGGCAACCGAGCTATGTAGGCCAGAGCCCCCTCATTTCTGCCCCATCTCCCACAGGTAACCGAGCTGTGTAGGCCAGACCCCCCTCATTTTTGCCCCATCTCCCACAGGTGACCGAGCTGTGTAGGCCAGACCCCCCTCATTTTTGCCCCATCTCCCACAGGTGACCAAGCTGTGTAGGCCAGACCCCCCTCATTTCTGCTCCATCTCCCACAGGTGACCGAGCTGTATAGACCAGACCCCCCTCATTTCTGCCCTGTCCGCCACAGGTGACTGACCTATGTAGGCCAGGCCCTCTTCATTTCTGCCTGTCAAGCTCCCTCTTATTTCTGCCCCCATCCCTGGCAGGTAACTGAGCTATGTAGACCATGTCCCCCCACCACTTCTCCTCCTGTCAGCGCCCCCCACTTCTGCCCCGTCTCCCACAGGTGACCGAGCTGTGTAGGCTGGGCATCCTCGTTTCTGCCTGTCGGCCCCCCCTCATTTCTGCCCTGTCCCCGGCAGGTGATCGAGCTGTGTCGCCCACTGGACTCCCGCCTTGAACACGTGGACTTTGAGTCTCTCTTCTCCTCACTCAGTGTCCGCCACCTGGTCCGTGTCTTCGCGTCCCTGCTTCTGGAAAGGAGGGTCATCTTCGTAGCAGACAAGCTCAGGTACCAGCCGTGGCTGCCTCCTCAGGAGTGTTTGAGTGCCGGTCAGACGGAGACTCCCAAAGTGTGAAGGCCAGGTGGCTCCTGGGACTGGGGCTTCAGCTCAGTCAGGCCAGCGTGTGAGTCCACAGGACACGAAGCTTGGGGGTGGTGGGGCTCCCCGGTTGTCTGAAATGGGCTGAGCCTGCACTTGTGAGGACTCCCCACCTGACAGCTGGCCCACTCGTCACTTACTCTGTGTGCCGGGCACCTGGCTGCGTGCTGGGGGACAGCTAAACGACTCGGGCCGTCACCCTCAGGACTGCAGAGCAGCTGACTGTGGGAGCATAGCGATGTCCGAGTCTCCGGGGGCTGCCGTAACAAAATACCACAAGATAGTGGCGTTAAGAACAGAAGTGTATTGTCTCACAGTTCCGGAGGCTGGAAATCCAAATCAGGGTATCAGCCATGTCAATTCCTCCTGAGGCTCTGAGAGCAGAACCGCTGCAGGCCTCTCTCCCAGCTTCCAGTGGCTGCCGCAGCCCTTGGCGTTCCTTTGCTGCTTACAGGTGCAAATGCATGAGTGTGTGTGTGGTGAATGTGATTGTGTGGTGTGAGCGTGTGGTGAGTGTATGTGTGTGGTGAGTGTGTGTGAGTGTGGTATGAGTACATGTGTGTGTTATGAGTATGAGTGTATGGTGAGAGTGTGTGGTATGAGTATGGGTGTGGTGTGGTGAATGTGTGTGTGTGGTATGAGTGTGTGGTGTGAGTGTGCATGAGTGTGGTGAGTAGTGTGTGTGTGTGGTGTGTGTGTGGTGACTGTGTGTATGTATGTGGTATGAGTGTGTGGTGTGAGCATGTGGTATAAGTGTGAATGTGTGTGTGGTATGAATGAGTAAGAGTGTGAACTCACTGAGTCTGAAAGCAAGAGACCCAGCTTCTCTTCTCTTCTTCTCTGGTTACTCCACTTAGAGGCTGTTCCTCCAGAAGAATGTCTGTTCACCTAGTTCTGACTGATTTATGGGGAAACAGCCACAGGGAAGTGATGGCTTCTTTGGCCAGGCCATGGAATCTGACAACCATGATGCCTTAGTTATCTAGTGCTGCTATACCAGAAATACCACAAGTGGATGGCTTTAACAAAGAGAAATTATTCTCTCACAGCTTCGGAGCCTACAAGTCCGAATTCAGGGTGCCAGCTCCAGGGGAAGGCTTTCTCCCTCTGTCAGTCTGGGGGAAGGTCCTTGTCATCTATCTTCTCCAGTTGAGGAGCTTTTCAGTGCAGGGACCCCGGGTCCAAAGGACACCCTATTCTCCTGGCTTTTGTTTCTTGGTGGCATGAGGTCCCCCTGTCTCTCTGCTCGCTTCTCTCTTTTATATCTCAAAAGAGATTGATTTAAGACACAACCTAATCTTATAGATTGAGTCCCGCCTCATTAACATAATGGCCTCTAATCCTGCCTCATTAACATCATAGAGGTAGGATTTACAACACATAGGAAAATCGCATCAGATGACAAAGTGGTTGATAATCACACAATACTGGGAATCATGGGCTAGCCAGGTTGACAGATATTTTGAGGGGCACAGTTCAATCCATGACACATGGATTGAGGGGACAGTCCCTGGCTGCCGATGTCTGGCCTGGGAAGGTCTGTGAGGAACCTCCAGCACACGTTGGAGGCTGCACCTCCATCCCCTTCAACGGGCCCACTACTCCTCATGGCGCCTCGTCCTCCTGACTCTCCTCTGTCGCCCCCTCTCTGTGAGACCACAGAACAGGACATGCCGTGAACTCAGCATGGCTGTGACATCCCAGGGTGGACCTTTAGTCACTGCCCAGCATCCTCTCACACTCATGACTGATTATTCATCGTGGCTACCGAGGCTGCCCACTGCAAGAGGAAGTAGCAGGGGACTGTGGCAGACACTGTATGAGTTATAAAAGGGTTTTAAGTTGAGCCAAAAATCTAAAAAATTTAGAATAACATTTTTGCTCCGTTTCATCTTCAGAGTGGACACTGAGTGCTTTGTAGGGCTCTGCCAAGCCCAAGTGTGACAGATGGAAAAGAAAGGATGTTGTGGTGATGGCTTGTTCTGTCATCCTAACAACTCAAATAAGTATTTCCCTGGACCCTTTTCTCCGGTTCCTCGATGATAAACATTTTGTTTTTCAATTGATTAATTTCAGTTCCCTTAAGTTTTGGCTGAACCTGCAGAGCAGGCTGAATAATAAAGTCAGCTCTGTACATAAACAAATTTGTATAAAACTTTTAGATAGGATAACATTTTTAATATTTAAGAAATTTACTTTTCATCCTTTTGTAGTGCGTGAAGCCCGTAAGCCTAATGACAGACTACTGACGAATAATAAGTAGGATAGGTGGTCAGATCTTGACAAACTCTGGAGTTTGAACCTTGGCTTTGACACATGGGTAACTACACAAACAAATTCATTTGTAGTGTGTACCTTCATCCTACAGGGTTCTTTTGGTTCATTTTAAGCAGTTTCTGTAAGCCTAAGTGGGGGTTCCATACCCTCTCCAGAATCTGTTGCACTCAACAATGTCTGCCGTCTCAGAAGGTTGGGTTTGTGAGCATGTCCGCTAGACAGATGAGTTTGTCCAAAGCCCCCTTGGTGCTTGGGGACCCAAAGTACTGCCCAGAGGTCTGGCTGGTCCTCAATGTGGTTGACAGAGTCTTTGAGATAAATACGTTTAATCCAGCAAAGTCTTATGAAAAAATACCATTTTCGTAACACACTAGCATCAATCTGACTAAATATTAAGACTTAACTACCTGTTTCTGCATCTGAACACTAAGCAGATACCATCTGAAGGAAGATCGAGAGAACAGCAGAGC
Organism: Trichechus manatus latirostris; assembly: GCF_000243295.1. Classification (NCBI taxonomy): domain Eukaryota; kingdom Metazoa; phylum Chordata; class Mammalia; order Sirenia; family Trichechidae; genus Trichechus; species Trichechus manatus. The sequence continues at coordinate 7,841,029 of NW_004444029.1, forward strand.
CCCACATTGCTGTCTACTCCAGACCCATCACTAACACAGTCCTGGCTTGTTAACATACTCCGTTCCTCTCTGGAGTCGGGTCCCTCCAGCCTCTGCTGCTCTGTGTTGTTGTCTTCCTGTTTGGACTGCGGTGGCTCTCAGCCTCTCAGACGCTTCTGTCCATTAGTTTCTCAGAGGGAGATGTCCCATTGATCTTCCATCCTGTCTTCACTGGGGAACCCTGGGACTACCGCCCGGTAACCTGTTGGTTCTCTTTGTGGCCTCAACACAAGGCTCCCAGGTCCAGCTCCTGACTTTTGCTTGCTCTTGTATTCATGGTTCACACACAGTAAAGCTGGAAGGACATTGGAGATTTTCTCTTGTCCATTTACTTATTTTACAGATGAGGAGTCTGAGGCCAAGAGAGATTAAGGGCTTCACCAGGGGTCACACAGGTGGTAGCAGGACCCGTTTTCTTGAGACCCATCCCTGTGTTCTTCATAAGCTGTGTGCCACATAACTGCATGGTGACACCCCCTCCCACTGGGATTCACCTGCCACCAGACCAGGGTTCACCTTCCCTCATCCAATCGGTCACTGTCCTCAGGCCGATGCACCAGGAGGAGAGACGCTGGGCGCTGGGCAGTGAAGGACGCTGAACCACCCTTGAAGTTCCCAGGGCATTTGGCTGATCCAGGAAGCTCATCACTACCTTCCTGGTAGCGTCTTAGAGGAAGTGTCATCCAGATTCTTGGTGGCCCCTTGATGAGCTGGAAGCCAGCTTAGCGCAGTCACCCCACATGTGGCCCAGGCGCTTGGTGGTAGCCGGCACTGAAGCGTCTGCTCCAGGAGAGCTCTGGCACTCACAGGTGTATCCTGATGTCCCCAGAACAACACTTCACCTCAGGAAGCACCACCACGCACCCTTCTGGGACCTGACCTGTCTCATCTGTGCCTACCTTTTACCCTGTGACCCAGCCATCTCCCACGGGGCCTTCTCCCCATCCCTCTTGTACAAAAGGACCACAGCTGCGGGCACTGGCATTTCCTCCCTCCATATCTCTGTGATGTGAGCCAGCCACGAGGAGGCTCTTCCTGGGCATCCTAAAACACGGGAGGACGCCCCTCCCATCCATGCTTACCCCTCAGCCATGTGTCCAGCTCACTCAGAGAGACCCTCAGCGCCCCCAGACCCACGGACTACCCGTGCCTCATCAGCACTTGCAACAGTGTGCGAGAAAACACACAAGCACACTCAAAACAGGGAGCCCTGGTGGCGCAAACATTAAAGCACTCAGCTGCAGACCTTTCTAGCCTAAAAGTCAGCAGTTTGAGCCCACCTTGCGGCTCCGTGGGGGAAAAGGCCTGGCAACCTGGTCCCATAAAGATTACAGCCTAGGAAACCCTCTGGGGCAGTTCTACTCTGTCACATGTGGTCGCTATGAGTCAGAATCAACTCGACAGCAACAGGTTTGGTTCTAGCTCTGTCTTAGCGCCTCTAGCACAGGACCAGCGTGCCTAGGACCTCCAGTGCGAGGGCTGAGTTATGACGTCTGCCTCACACAGTGAGACCCTCTCTAGCCAATGTGCCTTTGAGCCCTGACATTTCTCCCAGGAAGCTCCGCGAGCCCGGCCGGGTGCTCCTGTGCATTCTCAGCCTGCTGACGGCTCCTCTCTGTCCCACAGCACCCTGTCCACGTGCTGCCACTCGGTGGTGGCGCTCACCTACCCCTTCACCTGGCAGCACACCTATGTCCCGGTGCTGCCACCCTCCATGATCGACATCGTGTGCTCGCCCACCCCCTTCCTCATTGGGCTGCTCGCCAGCACACTGCCTCTGCTCCAGGAGCTGCCACTGGAGGAGGTGAGCGGGCGGGGATGCTGGGCCACTACACCCACTGGGACAGGGCCTCAGGCTAACACCACCCACAGGAAGGAGGTGAGCAAGTGAGGTGGGGGCACACAGGACATCGTGCAGTCTGGGACACCAGCACCCATAGACCCTGCGAAGAGTGGGCCCCCACCCCATCGCCTGCTCCCCAGCACCCAGGGGGGAGGGCACTGGAGGAGCTGACGGCAGTGTCTTTTCATGTCCCCTAATAAAGTGCACAAAGGCTGCGCGTGTAAATTAAAAAGACAGCCACCAAAACGTCCTTAGTGTCCAAGCCCTGGATCCTGCTAGAACTTTGTGTAGTTATTTAGCCACAGCCCTTTCCCCTAAATTGTGACTTCTCAGTGAGCTTCAGAGGAGCTGGGGGGCTCAGCCCACACCGTCCCTGAACCCTACTCCCCCCAGGGCCCTCAGTGTGCTGCTCTAACGCCTGGGCCGTCCTAAAGCCACCGAATGCCAGCCTTCAGACTCAGGCCTCCCGCTGGGATTGGAGCCACAAGGAGCTCATCTGGGTGCTCATGGTCCCTAGGATGGCTCAGTGTGACCCCAGAAGACCTGTAGAAGGAGGGAGGGCTTCCTCCCTCACAGCAGGCCTTAGGCTCTTGGGTCAGGCTGTGGGGTCAGCAGGTCAGGATCGGGGCCAGCGAGCCTGGGGGTTGCGGGGAGTCCGGGGGTGAGGTGGCGGGGAGCCTGGGGGCAGGGCTCTGAATTTCACACCATCAGTGTCTTACTTGCCCACCCAGTTCTGGCCCCGGCTCTCAGCCCCACTCTGAGGAGGCAGTTTTAACCAATGAAAGCCCACCACCCAGCACAACTCCCTCTCCAGCCCGGTCCCGCTCCTCGGCACCCCCTCCTGTTCCACTAGGAAGCACGGACCCCTCTTTCCCACAGTGAGAAGTGACCAGGTTGAGCGGGTGGCTGGGAGGGAAAAGCCGTGAGGTCTGGAGTGGGAACAAGTGGAGGGCCCCTACCTTAGCAGCCCACACACTAAAGACAGTCTGGCAGGCCTGCCTCAGTGAGTCTGTGAGCATGTCCGCCTGCGCTGTCAGTGTGGAAAGCAGGCCATTCAGGACAGCCCTGCCCCAACCCCCTCCTGTCACTGTGGCTGCAGTGGCCATGTCAGGAAACCACAAATTCCTCACCCCATTCCAGCTGCATCTCTGCATGTCGGGAAGGAGGGGGGGGCGGAGGGTCGTCCCTGTGTCCCCGAGGCCATGGTGACAATATCATTGGTCCCTTTCCCTCTTGTCCTGTAGGTCCTCGTTGTCGACCTAGACAACAACCGCTTCCTCAGGCAGGTAAGTCAGGCCGTTTCCCTCTTCCTCGTCTGGGGCCCAGCTGTCCCCTCTGGGAGGCTGGGGGAGCCAGCCGGGCTAGGGGGCCAGCGGCACAGACCAGGGCTGGGTGCGGGCGAGGCAGGGGCAGGGGATGGATTTCCGTGGATTCTGTCACAAAATGCACTTCTCACAATGAGAACCTCTGCATAGGTTGTAACTCTAGGCACTTACTCAACATGCTTTAGAGAGTATCTGCTGACAAAGGGAAACGTTCATGATGCAATATTAAGTGGAAAAGATCAGGATGCAAAATTATTTTGCTGATCTGGGTTTTTTTAAAAAAGGAAAGAAAATATATGTACATATGCATCTTACAAGGCTGCAAGGAAAACGCAGCAGAAATGCTGAGGCCAGCCGCCCTGGGGTGGGGGACTGACCGGGACAGGTTCACACTGCTTTGACTTCCACAGACTTTCTATCGTAACCACAAATTACTTCCATTGTCAGAGAAAACAATACACGTTTATTTTCTTTTCGTTATTTGCCAGAGAGGTCAGACTCCCGTCAGATCTTGCAAAGAATAATAACACAAAGGTTTTCCAGACTTTCCGATGGATCACGTTGGGCTCACGCTCCGAGCTGCCGCATTGCTGAGAAGCTCAGCGGTGTGGGTGCTGTTCTTTATCACTCAGCGCAGCCCACCTGCACTTCTCAAGGCCCGCAGGGCCCCAGGGCCAAGGGAACTCATAGGCCTTCCCCCGAGGCCTTCTTGCCCTGGCCACAGTCCCTGATGGGCCCTACAGGTGGGGGCTGTGGGAGACATGCGCTGAGTATCCAGTAAGCGCCAAGCACTTCCACAAGGTAGTTGTGTTGCGTTTAGTCTTCACCATGAAGTAGACAGTGTAGGCTCACACTGCTGCTAAGCGGTGGTCTCAGCCCGGACCGAGGTGGCTGCTCTGCGGCGCACACACTGATCAGCGCCGGCGGGCAGCCGCATCTCCAGATGACCAGCGCTGCCTACCTGCTTTTCTGCTTCCCAGATGGACGACGAGGACTCCATCCTGCCCCGCAAGCTGCAGGCGGCCCTGGAGCATGTTCTGGAGCAGAGGAACGAGCTGGCCAGCGAGCATGAGGACGGGCCCCCAGACGGCAGGCCTGGTGAGTGCGGCCGGTCTAGACGCACCTGCCTGCTGCCTCCTCCGCTGGGCGGAGCAAGCTCTGCGGGGCCCCCAGACGCACCTGCCCCCTGCCCCCTCCGCAGGGCCGGGGCAAGCTCGGCTCAGGAGGGACGGGGCGCTCCGCTCTCCATCGGGGCCTTGTGCCCAAGAGTGGACTCTGGGAACCTTTCGCACTGCCCTACTTAGGCCCTAGGATACTTGTTTAAGAGGGAAGAGTTGCCTTCATAACACGGCGACCCTTCTCATGGGTAATGATGGTCGGATATGGAAGAACTAGCGCTCTCTTACCGCGTAACTGGATAGTGGCGGAGGCTCCGGACCCGCCGGCCAGCCCTGCCCCCACCGCCCGGTCCCGCCTCCACTGCCCCCAGGTCGCGCCCTCACCGCTTGTCCCGCCCCCAGGCCCCGAGTCCAGCCCCCTGAACGTGGTGGTGTCCGAGGCCTTCGTGCGCTTCTTCGTGGAGATCGTGGGCCACTACTCGCTCTTCCTGACCCCGGGCGAGCGCGAGGAGCGGACGCTGCAGCGGGAGGCGTTCCGCAAGGCCGTGTCGTCCCGGAGCCTGCGCCGCTTCCTCGAGGTCTTCATGGAGACCCAGACGTTCCGCAGCTTCGCGCAGGAGCGGACGCTGCGCCGGCAGGACGTCAAGGGTGAGGGCCCTCGGCCACGCGGATGGGCCGCAGGGAAGCGGACGGGGCAGCCTTCGTTTGCTTTCTCCCTCCTGCTTGTTTACCCTGATGCTCTGTCCTCGCCTCCCTGCCCTCTCTCCTTGGTTCCATTGCACTTCAGGGGTGGAGAAGGGAGAGGTGTGGGAAAAAGGAGGAAGCCCCTCAGCTTTCTTTCTCTCATCATCTCAAGCCGTTTGGGGGTCTAAAGATTATAAATGTTGGTGAATCTCGGTAAGGAAGGCCGCGCAGAGAGGCAGTTAGGCAGGACCTCGGAGATCTGGCGAGGCCCAGGCCAGAGGCCTTCTGTGCGCTGGTTACAGAGAACACAGACTAACCAAGAAGCCCCAGCCCTGCGTTCCCAGAGCCCTTTGCAAAGACAGATGTGCCAGCTTCAGGCGGTTCTGACACATCCTGCCTGAAGGGACAGAGGAACATGGGTGAGAGCCTCACCGAGTGACGTGGCGCACCGGTGGGAGATCTGCAGGGACCTGAAATGTTCATTTATGGATTGCTATTTGATAGTCAGGGGTCATTGGTGGCTCAGTGATATAATTTTTGCCTTGTATGCAGGAGACCCAGGTTCAGTTCTGGCCAGTGCACCTCATGCACAGCCACGTCTGTCCGTGGAGGCTTGCGTGTTGCTGTGATGCTGAACAGATTTCAGCGGAGCTTCTAAACTAAGACAGGCTAGGAAGAAAGACCTGGCGATCTACTTCTGAAAATCAGCCAGTGAAAACCCTATGGATCACAGCAACCCAGTCCACAATGGCTCAAGACTCTTGTGCATGGTGTCGCCCTAGTTGGGGGCCAACTGGATGGCAGCTGACAACAATTAGATAGAGAAGTGGGAGACAGGAAAGCTTAAAAGTAACATGTAAAGATCCCTCTGTCCCTGGAGCATCAGTCAGGGGCTTAGAGCTGAGGAACCCAAGAGGTATCTGGTCCAGGCCTCCGAGTTCCCCGGTGGGAAGTGGGTTCCCAGGACGCTGAACAGCGTGGTCCAGGTCATTCCTGTGGAGGAAGGCATGTGGGTGGGCAAGCACAGCAGCTCCCTGAGAGCCAGAGCCGTCTGGCGTGTTCTTAACGCAGGGCAGATGCTTGGTAGGTGTTCGTTGACTGAAAATGGGATTTCATGTACAAGCTAGCTTTCCGGAAACTGTTATTGCGTAAGACTGGGCAGTTATAAGGGTAATAAAACCCCGTAAAAACTTTACGCTTCCGAGCGGGTTTGTACGAACAGGAGGAGGAAATCGCTGTGTTCAGAAGTACAAAGAGAAAGCACCGCACTGGTGGGATTCCTCTTGTCCACAGGTCTGTTTGAGGTCCGAGCCCAGGAGTACCTGGAGACGCTCCCCAGTGGTGAGCACAGTGGTGTCAACCGGTTTCTGAAGGGACTAGGTAAGGCAGGCCAGTCCGGAAACCAGGCGGGCACGAGCCATGAGCTGTCATCATGTCTTGGCCAGCACCCTGCACTGGAGCTGGGGCCCAGATCACGCAGAGCATGGGCATGTCCTCTTCTGTCCTCAGTGAAGGCAGAGGACACACGCTGCCCTCCACACCTCTCCTGGGCCACAGGGTGGTCTCGCCATCTCCTGTCCCCATCCTCTCTTCCTTCTCTCGTCTCCTGGGGGCTGAGCCTGGGAAGCACACATGGAAGCAGAGGAAGGGGGCCGGCAGAGAGAGAGAGGACTGGGGGAGCAGGCTCAGTGAGGAGGAGGCTGCGATGCCAGGGTCGCCAGGAGACCTCTGTCCTCCCTGCCTGGGCTCCGTGGGGACGAGCCACACTCCCTGCTCCCTGTGTTGCTGTTTCGGAAGCCCCTCTTCCACCACCCTAACACTCTCCCTGCCAGACCCCCAAGTCTGCAGAAGACCCCTTTCCATGAGGGAAGGGCTGCTGAGTGAGGGCCAGAGGGGTCGCTCCAGAAAGGGCATGCCCCCTCACCTTCTCCAGAGCTCAGGCCTGGGTTGTGTGCACCTGGGCGGGAAGGGGAAAGGCAGGAGTGTGCTCACTCCGCCGCCTGCGCGGTGAAATCTTCTCGTTTTCTCCCTTTAGGCAACAAAATGAAGTTTCTCCACAAGAAATAACCCTCTGCTCGGCCTCAGGAGAACACTTCAGACCTGTGTCTGTTGGCCTTTCTGGAAGGTTGGCTCCTTGGTTGCCCAGGGGCTGGGGCGAAGCTGATGGTGTCAGACCCCTTGGGCTCGAGCCTTCCTGGACCGGGACCCAGGGACTGGCCAAGCAGCCCAGGAAGCCCGCTTCTAGACAGCACTGGAGAGGGAGACCAGGGCCGGGGGGTCACTGACCGTCAAGTGGGCCGTTTGGCTTGTTGGGTTTTTGTCTTTCGGTTTTTTAATCTTAGATATTAAAAAACAAGAAAAATGTTTGGGTTTTCTTTTTGTTATGCTGGGCTAAGCAAGTCTAGGAGCCCTGGTGGTGCAGTGGTTAAATACTCGGCTGCTAACCAGAAGTCTGGGAGTTCAAACCCACCAGCCGCTCAATGGGAGGAAGATGTGGTAGCCTGCTTCTGTATGGGTTACGGCCTTGGAAACCCTCTGGGGCAGTCCCACTCAGCCCTGTGGGGTCGCTATGGATCAGAATCGACTCGATGGCATTGGGTTTGGTTCAGTGGTTTTAAGTGAGTCAGCCTGCCCCACTTCACCCTGCCCCCGGCTCCTCTCTGCAGCCGAGAGGAAGGGGCCCGGGAGGGGCGTCACCAAGGGCTTAGAAACCAGGGAATGCCTGCGCTCGGCAGAACTTGGGACAAGTGCAGGGTGCCAGGAGACAGGGCTGGGGACCCTGGCACCCACAGGCTCAGGATGCGGGACCTCTTGGAGCAGGATGGCCCAGATCTCGCAGCTTCATGGGCAGAGCGGCTCTTCCGAGCAGCCCACGGCGCCCCTGGTGCCGCGTCTGTTCCTTGTCATGCATGGACTCCCTTCCGCCGCGGGCCGGCTCCTCTCGATGCCCTCCATCTCTTGAAGCCACAGAGCTGTCTGCCCCAGCAGTCCGTGAGCTTAGAGGAACACACAGAAAGAGGAGATCTCCTCATCAGACCTGTTCCTGAAGTGCTTTTGGTACCACTGAGAGCCCACCTCAACACAGAAGCCGCCGCGTTGACCCGTTCCCTCGGACACTATGAAATGTCCCTGTCTCGTCCAGGGGCCAGGTCAGCGTCCGGGCAACAGTGTGTGTGCAGGACAGACGGAAGAGAGTTTGGCAGCTGGTGTTAACAACAGGCAGGATCAGAGCTTCGGGGCAGCTTCTCGGACTTGGGCAGCCAGAAGCAGCTTGCCTCTTCGGAGCTGAAGCAGGGGTGCAGGGGCCTGTCCCGCAGGGAGACGGTGGGGAGGACTCTCGGCACACCCTCTGGATGCTACTGCAGTGGCCCGGGGCTGTGCCACTTGGCAGAGGTTCTCAAGCTTTAGGTAGTTGGGAACAAGTGGGTCTCACCAGAGAAAAAGAAGGGGCAAGGCTGACCTCATTCTAGATTATCAGCTCTTAACTAGAGTCACGGACTGTACCCCTCAAAGGTGCACCCAAGAGTGGGTGCATCCATTCGTGTTTCGGGGAGAAGACCTATAGTTTACATCAGATTCTCAAGGGGTCCCAAGATTCAAAAACATGGTACAACCAGGCTATGTGTAGAAATGAACCTGTGTGGGTGTGTGTGGTTGGGGGATACCCGAATGAGAACCTCTGGGTGTAGGGGCCAGGAATTTGTATCTAACACGCACCTCAGATTGGTTACGTTTATAATAGTAATATTGTATGTATTTTTATATTGCCCAGAAATGATCACTCCTAATATCTGGGGATACACTTTCTTTTCTAACTTATTTCATATTGTATTGTCTACTTAATACATCCAAGTGAATAAATATAATCTTCATTAACATTCCTAACGACTGCATAATATTCTATTTTATAGATAGACTGAAAGTTAGCTCACCAACACTTTTATGCATGCAGGATATTTCCAACCTTTAACATCATAAAGAGCAGTGAGAAAAAAGCGTCTTTGTACAAGTATCTTAACATCCTGGGTGATGCAAACAGTTAACATGCTCAGCTGCTAACGTGCTTGGCTGTGCTAGTCCAGCCAGAGGTGCCTTGGAAGAAAGGCCTGACAATCTACTGCCAAAAACTCAGCCATTGAAAAAACTATGGAGCAGCTCCAATCTGAGGTACGTAGGGTCGCCATGAGTCGGAGTCAACTCCACGGCATTGGATTTGCCTTTTTTTCGTTGACAAGCATTCCATTATTGTTTTTTGATTCACAGTAATTTATACGGTCATGAGGAAGAACAAAGCATTGCAGTAGTGTTGATGGGGGGGATTTGTTGCTGTGGAATATGGCGACACTCACAGGGGCAGGAGGAGTGAGAGCCACAGACAGCCAGTCTGAGGGAGGAGACAGCAGTCTCCGCTGCTGGGCTGAGGAGGACTGAATTCTTAGAAACTATCTCAAAACTCCCAGGAGCTGTGGTGGCACAGCGGCTGAGCACTCGGCTGCTCACCAAAAGGTCGGCGATTCTAACCCACCAGCAGCTCTGCAGGAGAAAGATGTGGCAGTCTGCTTCTGTAAAGATTACAGGCTTGGAAACCCTATGGGGCGGTTCTACTCTGTCCTTCAGGGTTGCTACGCGTCGGAATGGACTCCACGGCGGTGGCCTTGGGCTTATCACAAAGCTCATCACACGGACTAATAACAGAAATGGCTGCCATTTACGGAGTGTTCGTCTTTGCCCCTCACCGTGTTCACTTCTTCACAGGATCCTTGTTTGTTGGTGCCTCCCCCCACCTTTCTCTCTGTTTAAATCTTTTAATTGGGGTGATGTGAGTTGAGCCTTCTGAGCTGAACTTGGCTGGATGGGAGAGGCTGAAACAGGCTGAGGAGGAGGGGAGATTCCAACCTGAGCGAAGGTTAGCGGGGGAGGCGAGAGCAGGTGAGAGAGCCCCCCGAACTGCTGGCACCTGTTAAAACTAATTAAATTCGTGCTGGTACCGGTCTGGTGACCACACCTCGCCTCACCAGCCCCGCCCAGGCTCCAATTAACAGAGGCTGGGCCAGCTCAGCGGCAGCCAGCCAGGTGCCCAGCCTCACCTGTGTTCAGGTGCAAGCAGCACAGCCCTGGCCTCTACCTGCCCTCCTGCTCTCCCCTGGCTCTGCCTACAGCCATCCCTCCCCTAGCCCATTGTCCCTGGGGTGCATGAAGGGAAGTCCCAGAGAGGCCCTTCCCACAGCAGAGCTGCGCCCCGCGCCGTGGAAGGGGACTGAGCTGGTTTTTGGCGGGGGAGAGCTGCAGACCCACTCTTCTGCTCACCTGGCCCAGGACAAGTGTGTAGGGCTGACAGGTGTGCAGGTGGCTCTGGGCAGCGGGAGGGCCAGGCCGGGAGGGTGGCGGGTCTGGGTGAGGGCAGCAAGACAGGGCAGCCCCCAGGCCTGGAGCTCTGTGGGGCCTGGGGCAGAGGCTGGTGTCCCTGTCCTGCCTGGCTTCATCAGCCCTGGGGAAGCTCTGGGCAGGAACCAAGGTCAGCTGGGTCAGTCAGGCTGGGGTGGCACTGTGTGGTGTGGGTCAGCTCCTTCCTGCAGCTTGGGGACTGTCGCCCACATCCTGGTTCTGCCTAGCCAGGTGCCCCCCGCCCCCCAGGTTAGTCACTGCTCTGTGAAGCCGGGGCGGGGGGAGCAAAGAGAAAAGCCAAAAGCCATTGCCTTCTCCAGCGGGGTATTTGTGCTCTGTGGGAGACAGTGGGGTGAAGGCTGAGATGCCCCGGCCGGGACCATCACAGCCTGCGCTCCCCCACCTCAGAACTGCCCCTTTGAAGCCATCGTCATGGGCTGCAGTGTACTGAGACTCTGCGGCCCTCATGGAGCCTTGGGCTCACGTCACTTCACCTGTGTGCTTTTCTGTAGGGTAGACACCCACCTCATCCCCTCCCTGCTGTCCCACGCACACTGCCCCATCCCTAACAAGGCTACACGCTGACTTTACACATGTGCTGCTGAAAACGTGCCTTCTGGCTGCATCAGACGGGTCAGGAAATGGCAGGAAACCTCAGTCCTCCCTCTGAGGCACGGGAGGACGCCTGCTGGGACCTTCACCCCCACCTGCCCTGGACTGCAGCTAGCACGTGGCTAACACTGTCTTCCTCTCCTCCCCTTTCCCTGGCGTCAGCCCTAGGCAGGTCACCCCCTCGACACACACACACAAAAGCGCCAGTGCCCCCTCCACTACCCACGGCCTCCCCCAACACCTCCCCCAGGAGGGAGGATCCTGGGTCACCCCCTGGGCCACTTTCCCGGCCATCCCCAGAACTCCATGGGCTTCCCTCAGGCCTCAGAGAACCCCACCACGATGCAAACTCTGGAAGGAATTCCTCCTATAGGGAGCTCCTGCTTCCTCGCTGACTAGAGTTGCAACACCAAAAGCATGGATTTCTGAGGGCCGAGATTGTAGGGTGAGCCTGGGGGCTAAGGGAAGACATCATTGGCTGGAGCCCTGAATTTTGTTCCTCGATTTGCCACCCCCTCCCCAACTTTATCTATCTAACCAAAGCAGCCCCCCAACACCAAACCCTCCAAGACGTAGGGCCACCTCCACTTGCCGTGGGCACCCCTCCCCGACTGATGGCCTTTGTGGGAACATTGGAAGCTTCCACTCTGAGCTGTGTATCACGGAGGAGCTGAGCATCCCCAGCCTGAGTGCCTCCACTCCAGGCGCCGTCCAGCTGCACCACATCAGCTCAAAAGACAGAGCTTTCTGGGTGATGAAAATGTTCTGCATTTAGAGAGGGGTGATGGTTCTATTCCCAGCCAATGCACCTCATGCACAGCCGGTGGAGGGTTGTATGTTGCTATGATGCTGAACAAGTTTCAGCGGAGCTTTCAGACTAAGACAACTAGGAAGAAAGGCCTGGTGGTCTACTTCTGAAAATCAGCCAATGAAAACCCTATGGGTCACAATGGTCCGGTCCACGACCTGTCATGGGGATGCTGCAGGACTGGGCACCATTTCATTTTTGTAATAGCCAAAAACTGGAAGCAATGAAATATTCATCCACAGTAAAATGTATTCATAGAGTATGCTCTAATCATATAATGGGGTACAACGCAAGCCTGGCAATGAGTGAACTATCGCTACCCGCGTCAATGTAGATCAATCTGACAAACATACTATTAAACTGAAGAAGCAAGCAACGGAAGGATACGATTCCATTTAAACAAAATTCAAGAGCAGGCAAATCTAACAATGCATTGGTTAGGTGCCCATGTGTAGGCAGACAGAACAACAACAAAGGCAAGATTAACACACAATTTAGGATCGCTGTTTACTGGGGGAGCAGGGATGGGTTTCAGGGATTCTAGGATAGGGTAGCACCCTACTTTTTGATCTGGGTGGTAGGCACATGGGTGTGTGTTTAAATTGTGCGTGTTGGTTATCCACCCTCTTCCGTTTGTCTGATTTTATACACACACACACCCATACACACATGCCCCAAAACAGAGAAAAGTAAAAGTCATCCTCCCCAAAGACCTGGATGTCGCATGCCAATAGAGCAAAACATGGATGCCCAGGCCTTGCCTTGGGGAGGAGACCTTTATTTCAGTCACATTCGTACCTGTCCCTGTTATGGATTGAATTGTTTCCCCCCGCTAAAAAAGATAGGTTGAAGTCCTAATCCCTGTACCTGTGAACGGGACCTTGTTTGGGAATTGAGTTTTCTTTTGTTACATTAATGAAGTCACACAGAGCAGGCTGGGTCTTCTGAGGGCTTTCTTATAAAAAGCGTGTCAGAGGCAGGGGGAAGAGGGCCATGTAAGAATCAGCTAGAAGCCAAGGAGCACCAGCAAATGCCCGGGTCTGCCAGAGGCTGAGACACAGATCTTCCCCTAGAGCTAACAGAGAGCATGGCCCTGGTAACGCCCTGAATTCCGACTCCTAGCCTCCAGAATTAGAACCTGTCTAATTTCAAGGGGGATAATGACCAGGATCAGCCCAAAGCTGATTCCCATGAAGTGGAGGTCAGACACACCTCCTACCTTCCAACCTTTGTACCAGTTCTAACACCAGCCGTCCCTCCTACGGCACTCCCTACGTCTCTCCTGGGTCTGATAACCCATTATAGTGGCCACACAAAACTCACAGACCATACTTACAGTTAAGTGGTTTATTAAGGAAGTAACAGGGTACAACCTGTGATCAGGATCAACAGGGCTACAACGCAGGATCAGGATCAGGAAGCACGTAGGTAGGCAAAGTCTCCCTTCTTCAGTGCAGGACAGCTCTCTCAGCTCCTCTAGCTGTGCAGGCCTCCTCTGGGCCCCCTCAGGACACGCCTCTGCCTTCAGTCTCCCTGTCGTCACCAACAACTCTGCTGCTGGGCCCCTTCCGAGGCTGTCAGTGTCTTTAGTGTTAACAGCCCTTGACCCGTGTAATAGCTCTTTTAGGAGGTTCCTTGTCTTCTTTCTCTCTGCTTCTTCTCTCTTCTCTCCTGCCTTTTCTCCTTTCTGCCTCTTGTTGCTTCCTGTCTTCCGGCTTCTTTCTGTCTCTGAAACCTCTATGGGGTTGGCTACTTGTATCTACAAACTCCTCACCAATTTCAAGGCGTGGCCCTCCCACCAGGCCACAAACTAACCAATCCCCTCTCAGTAGGCCACAGACAGTTCATTTGCATAGTAAGCTATAGTCACTTCATTTGCATAGTGTATTGACCAATCCCTGCAAGGTGCATACCAATCACAGGGCTTTAGCCCAGGGCCAGGCAAGAAGTATCAAACCACAGGTTATTTCGTAGCTTACCCAGGAAATGTCAATCAACCTGGACAAAAGTAACAAACCCTCCAGGGTAGAAAACTAGGGCAAAGGTGACTCCTCAGGGAAAATCTCTCAAGCAGTTTTTCAAAAGAACCAAGGCAAAAGGCCACATAAAGGAACTCATTTCACCGCAAACGGTGAAACAATAAATTCCTCTTCTTTAAAAGCCAGCCGCTGTGATAGTTTTCTTAAGGCAGCGTTGGGGAACTAAGACAGTCTCCCATGGGGCCCTGGCACCACTGGGCAGCAAGACCCAGAGCCTCCCTGCCCAGCTCTGCCTCCAGGTTGTATGGAAACTGGGTCCATCTCCTCGCTCCCAACTTCCTCTTTCCTGATCTGTGACACAGGCAGGGGTCCCCCTGACTCCTCTGGCACCCACGGCCACACCCAGGCAGTGTGACATTGCAGCCTGGTCCTGCCAGCTCCCAGGGCCTTGGCGATGGCACCATGGTGCCAGAGGGAGGGAGGAGCTGGAGCCTGGGAAGATAGGTGCTATGTGAGGACATATTAGCCATGGCCCTACATCTCCAGGCAGCCAGCTGTCCTAAGTTAGGGCATGTCTCAGCCTGTCTCAGCACCTGTTTGTAGCTCAAACACCTCCTCGCTGGGGTCCACCACCCTGAGGGGCACCTAGTCTTCTCTGCCTTCCTGGTGAGCAGATGCCCTGGTGCAGTTCGGCCTCCCTCCAGAAGGTTGTGCATGAGTGTGATGGTTAAGATTGTGTGTCAGCTTGGCTGGGCCATGATTCTCAGTGTTTATATGTGATCACCCCCATGGTGGGATCTGCTGTGAGTAGCCAATCAGTTGAAAGGGAGTTTCCTTTGGTGTGTGGCCTGCATTTGAATATAAGTGGATGTTCTGGCTTTTGCCTGCTCTGGATCCTCTGGAGAAAGATGTGGCAGTCTGCTTCCGTAAAGATTTACAGCCTTGGAAACCCTATGGGGCAGTCCTACTCTGTCCTATAGGGTAGCTATGAGTAGGAGTTGACGCAACGGCAATGACTTTGGTTTTTGGTTTATATCTTTCGTTCATTATGCAAATATTGAACACCTACTATATGTCAGGAGTCCTTGGGTGGTGCAAATAGATAAGCACTCGACTACTAACCAAAAGGTTGGTAGTTTGAACCCGCCCAGAGATGCCTTGGAAGAAAGGCCTGGCAATCTGCTTCCAAAAGGTCATAGCCTTGAAAACCCTATGGAGCGCAATTCTACTCTGACACACATGGGGGCGCCATAGGTTGGAATCAACTCAATGGCAACTGGTTGTTTTTTTTGGTTTTATTATACGTTAGACACTGTCTTAGTCATCTAGTGCTGCTATAACAAATACCACAAGTGGATGGTTTTAACAAAGAGAATTTTATTTCTTTACAGTCAAAGTAGGCTAAAAGTCCAAATTCAGGGTGTCAGCTCCAGGGGAAGGCTTTTTCCTCTCTGTTGGCCTTCTTCTCTTCGGTGTTCCCCCAGACTAGGAGCTTCTCTGCGCTGGGACCCCAGTCCAAAGGACGTGCTCTGCTCCCGGCACTGCTTTCTTGATGGTACGAGGTCCCCCTGTCTTTCTGCTCACTTCTCTCTTTTATATCTCAAGACATTGCCTCAGGTACAATCCACTCTTGTAGACTGAGTCCTGCTTTACTAACACAACTGCCACCCATCCTCCCTCATTAACATCATAGAGGCAGGATTTACAACATATAGGAAAATCACACAATACCAGGAATCATGGCCCGGCCAAACTGATAACACACATTTTTGGGGGGACATAATTCAAGCCATGACAAACACTATTCTAAGCACTTGGGATACGTCAGTGAACAAAAGACGCCAAGATTCCTACCCACATGCTGCTTATATTCTAGCTAGGTGAGACAGACAATATATACAATAAGAAAGCAATTTCTACAGTAAGTTAGAAGGTAAACGCTGTGGAATAATAGAAGTAGAGCAGAGTAAGGAGATTCGTAGGGCGGGGTGGGGAAATAGGGTGCAGTGTGTTAAAAGCAGTCGGGGGAGCCCCTGATGGGAAATTGAGATTTAAGCCAAGGCTTGAAAGAGCTAGACAAGTGAATACCGGGGAGGTGACTGTTTGCAGCAGAGGACACAGCGAAGGTGAATGCAAATCCCGCAAGAGCGTGACTAATGTGCATGGGTGAGCCCGAGCCAGAGTTCCTAGGAAGGAGGCAGCAAGGGGGAGACTAGAGGAAAGATGGGGGGCACAGGAGACGAGGCCAGACCATATGGAGCTTTGTAGGTCCCTGGGTGATGCAAAAGGATCTCTGGTGGCACCGTGGTTAAAGCAGTCGGCTGCTAACTGAAAGGTTGGTAGTTCGAACCCACCAGCCACTCTGCAGGTGATAGATGTGTCAGTCTGCCCTCTGGGGCAGGTCTGCCCTGTCCTACAGCGCTGCTATGAGTCAGAAAAGACTTGACGGCAGTGGGTTTGGTTTTGGGTTGGGTGGTGCAAGCCGTTAATGCACCTGGCTGCTAACCAAAAGGTTGGAGGTTCGAGTCCACCCAGAGGCACTGCAGAGGAAAGTCCTGGCAATCAAATTCCAAAAAATCAGCCATTGAAAACTCTGTGGAGCACAGTTCTACTCTGACACACATAGGGTCTCCATGAGTTGGAGACAACTCCATGGCAACTGGCTCAGGCCTCTGAAGGGACTTCCCAGACCACAGCCCTGTCTGGAGGGTTCTTGGCAGAGGCGGGGCACAATGGGTGTTCGTTTGGAAAGCACCACCCTGTGGCTGCCCTGATGGGAGGGAAGATCTAAAGTGCAGAACCCTCAGCTCCGTGGGGCGTGTATGGACTGGGGACAGCCCTGGGTCCCAGCGGCCCGCCCTTCTTGTTTCTAAATTCAGGGCCTTCCAAAGCGCGCTGTGGGACGACTGCAATCTGCTATGATCTGATAGCACAGCACTGAGCACTCGCAGTCGGGGACTCAGAGGTGGGTCTCAAGGTGGGGTCTCAGAGCTGGTCTCGGAGCTGGGGTCTCGGAACTGGTCTCGGAGCTGGGTCTCAAGGTGGGGTCTCGGAGCTGGTCTCAAGGTGGGGTCTCGGAGCTGGTCTCGGAGCTGGGGTCTCGGAGCTGGGTCTCAGAGCTGGGTCTTGGAACTGGGGGTCTCGGAGGTGGGTGGGTACCAAACGTCCAAGTAAGAGCAGCTGGGGAGCCAGGAAAACACGCATCATTTACCAGAGAATTTACCTAAGATGGAAGAATTATTTTAAGTTTGTGGCTCTTTTTCTTAACAAAAAGTGTAAGTACTTCCTTCCCCTGCCCCTTTTGAAAACAATTTATGATTTGACGGATACAGCCCCACAGATGCAGACCACCAGGACCATACCTGCGGTCAAACAAAGTTAAATTTATTAGCTTGCTGCCGCAGGGGACGCCAGACAGGGGAGGGACTGTGGGCATCTTGACAGGGAGGGGTGTCTGGCAGGGTTTCAGCTGCTGGGAGATTGTGAGGAGGGGCGGGGGAGAGGAGACCAGCTCCTGGTTGCTGCAGTCAGGAGATGTGGTGGTTTAGGAGTGGGGTGTCCCAGCAACTTTGTGCTAGAGGCGGGAGGAAGAAAAGAAGGTAGGGGTGTGGAAGTCATTAGTGAAAAGAGGATGGTTACCCCAGAGAAGGGGATTGCTTGTCATTTTGCAACTGCCGTGTGGCCTTGAGAGAAACATTGTTTTCCGTGGACTTTGCCGCTGTCCTTATTTGTATCTGTTAGGTAGGTACATTGCCGTCTGATTATCAATGGGGCTGCCTTTGACTTTCTCAAGGCAGAGGGACTAAAGTAAAGTTGATTGTAAGGACTTATGAGAAGCTGCCCATGTAAGATCACAATTTCACATGCAGCATTGGAGTGGATGGGGAGCATCAGTGGAGAAACAGGATTAAATACATTTTGATTTTCATAGTTTTAGAAATAGCTCTCAGAAGCTAGGATATTCCAGACACCTTCAGTTATAACCTATTAAGTACTAACTGCAGTGTGAAGCCCAGCGCTAAGGGTTTTACATGGACTCTCATTTATTCCTCACAACCCCTAACGTAGGTACTATTATTATCCCCATTTTATAGATGGAGAAAAGCAAGCACTGAGAGGTAAGGTAACTTGCTCAAAGACACAACTAGAGAGGAGAGAAGTGGGAAGTTGAAAGGAGACAAGCTGACTCCAGGGCCTTTGCTTAAACCCGTTGCCTCCAGTCGATTCCGACTCATAGAGACCCTATAGGACAGAGTAGAACTGCCCCATAGCGTTTCTAATGCGGTAAATCTTTACAAAGCAGACTGCACATCCTTCTTCTGCAGAGCAGCTGGTGGGTTCGAATTAGCAGCGAGCACTTAACCACTGTGTCGCCAGGGCTTCACGACCTTTGCTTAGCCACATGCTATTCTCTTGGGCTCATTGGGGTTAAGCTTTTGGCCAAGGTCACCGCTGGTAGGAAGACTAAGAAGTAACATTTATTAACGGTATACTATGTACCCGCACTGAGCTCGGTGATTTCCAAGCCTACCATGGAATCCTCTCAGCAGACCTAAGAGGTAAGGTCTACTATCATCCTCAGTGGAGAGATGAGGAAACTGAGACTTAGGGAGAACAAGTATCTTGCCCACGTGGATACTTGGACTTCACACCTGGATAAAGGCCCCGCCCTGGCCCCGCCCCTTCAACGGACTCTCTCCGCCACCAATCAGAGGGCGCTGGGGGCAGGCCGCGCCGCTCGGGCCCCGCCCCGCCGTCCGAGGGACGGGAGGCACGCAGACCCGACGCGCGCCGTCGGGGCGAACAGCCGCCGTAGGCCCCGCCCCCTCCCCTCCCCGGGGCCGGGCCGGAACTATGTGACCCCGGAAGTTCCGGTGCCATTGCTGTGTGGGATAAACAGTAATGGCGGAGGCTGCAGCTCCCGGAACAACAGCCACACCATCAGCAGCAGGAGCGGCAGCGGCGGCGGTGGCAGCGGCCTCCCCCACCCCTATCCCCACCGTCACCTCGCCGGCCCCGGGGGCGGGGGGCGGGGGAGGCGGCAGAGACGGCAGTAGCGGCGGC
>NW_004444029.1:7859990-7868191 GCF_000243295.1 Trichechus manatus latirostris
CCCTCGCTGCATCAACCCCCGCGGGCTTTGCCGCGCGCCGGACCGCGGGGCCGCCGCCTCCCTTCCCTCGCCCGGGGCCGGCGCCCGGCGCCGTTCAGGGAGAAGTAGGAGGAGTCCTCCTCTCCCGTTTCTTGTCGGTGGAGTCCCCAGCCCCCCCCCAGTCTCTAGCTCTGGAGGTCCTGGAAGGCGGCGGGGGGCCGTCTCTGCGAGCCGGTCGCCCAACGACCTCTTCCGGGCTCAGCTGCCCGGCGGAGGGCTCCGGCCAGGTTGCCTAGCTGCCGGGACCCCTGCTCCGTGCCATCCGTTTATAACGTCTTTTCTCGTCTCCGCCCCGCCTCCCCCACTGAGAGAAGCCCCTTTTGTATTTCTTCTTTGTATGTTCATCGCGGCCGGCGGTTCGGAGCTTTGCCTTAGAACCGAGCGACGGGCCTGGGTCGTGTCCTCCACTCTTCATTTTAGGAGCTGCCGTTACCCTCCCCCACCGAAATGTTTCTCTTTTGAAATTCACCCATCTGACTTCTGAAAGGCGTGAAAGCTCGTCGCGCCCGGAGGAGAGGTTCTGTTGTGCTTAAGTGATCGTGATCGGCGGTTATATGGATGTAAATTACCGAACTGTACTTTTAAGACTAGGGCTTATTTGCACATAAAATAACTGTGTGTGTTATAGCTTGATTTTAAAAAAGTGATCGGTAACGACAAGAAGCTTTTCTTTTTCTATTGCTTGAAAAATTCCAGCTGAAACGCTAGTCTTAACCTGGAAAACTGCTGATATACAGAACTCACTGTCCTGCTATTGGGACCGTGTCCCAGTAATAGGACAGTCAACTGAAGCTTTCCCAGTTCTTACTATGATACATTTAGGGTGTAAACGGTAAACTTAAGTTTATCTTAATGGATGGAGGAAGTATGAAAGCTATTTCAGGTAGTCTATCATGTACCTGTAGATTCTCAGAATGGAATAGAGTATCCCAAGGAATAAGAATTTTAAAGTTCCTGTTCATGGAACCAGTTATGTGAATCTCTGTGCTTATTTCTCTTTTCTCTACAATGCTCCAGTTGAGTCACTATATGTGCTAGTTGAATCTTTTAAAAAAATAACTAGTGTAACTATTCTCTTTCTGAACTTCTAGCCACTCCACCTGCATCCCAGTCTACCCCCATAATCTTCCTTGAATAGGAACTTTTATAGTGCCTTGATTTTACCCACCATCTTACCGGGTCTGTACCTTGAACCCAACTTCACGCACATCTCTGCACGGAGCTCGTCCCTGCCAGTGCGCTTTCCTTTCCCCTCGGGTAGGTGATTTTTCCCTGTAACCATTTCCCTCTTCTCTTTTCTAGTTCCTCATCAGTATCATTTTCAGAATTCAAAACAGCTTACCAGACTGATATTTCTCTGTGTCTCACTTAAGGATCTTTGACTTGATGAAATTTCCCAGATTGTTCCTGGGTCAGTGGGAATTCTTTGCCCCCATGAACCAATAGATTCATGTATTTAAGAAATTTGTATAACTGAGTAATCGTTTGAACAAGCATGTAAAAGATAAAGGTTCAGGGGTGTGTGCATGTGTGTCCACGTATATACATGCTATGGATAGATACCTCAAACTTTTGCTTGAGACAGTTATCTTAAAAAAAAAATCCAGGTTACTTGACATGTCATGAGTTTAATATTTAACATTGTTTCCAGTTATTATAGATACCCAACTTGATCTTCTGTTTTTGCTTTCAATTTCCTTTGGATAGAGTATAAAATACGTATCTTAGTCATTCGACACAGTTTTGTTCATCATGCTAGCTGTAGGGCTTTGTTCAGTGCTTGCTGTAGGGCAGGTTGTCAGTCAGTGTTTGAGCTGTTGATAAGCCTACACCTAAAATTAAACAAAGGAGCCCTGGTGGCACAGTGGTTAAGAAGTTGACTGCTAACCAAAAGGTCAGCAGTTTGACTCCACCAGCTGCCCCTTGGAAACCTTATGGGGCAGTTCTGCTTTGTCCTGCAGGGTCGCTAGGAGTTGGTATCGACTCGATGGCAGTGGGATCGGTTTTTTTTCTCTTTTTGGTTGGTAAAACTAAACCAAAATCCAAACCCACTGCCCTCGAGTCAATTCTGGCTCATAGTGACCCTGTAGGACAGAGTAGAACTGCCTCATAGGGTTTCCAAGGCCGTAAATCTTTACAGAAGCAGACTGCCACATCTTTCTCCTGCAGAGCAGCTGGTGGGTTCGAACTGCCAACCTTTTGGTTAGCAGCAGAGCACTTAACTACCGTGCCACCAGGACTCATTACCTAAAATTAGCCGCTGTAATATGTGCTGGTAAGATTACTTTGCTTTTATTTGCATAAACACTTGGAGTGAATTGACAAAGACAAAGGGCTTAGTAGAGCATGTGTGTATCTTCCTGGAGCTACCTTAGTCATTAATTCATTAAGCATTGAGTGCCGAAAATGAGAGACACAATGCTGGATGTTAAAGGAAATACAGAAATACACTGTATTATAAATCAATCTTTTCAGTGTCTTTGGTATCCAAATCTCCTGCAAAGAGAGGCGCCCTGGTGGTGCAGTGGTTAAGAGCTCAGCTGCTAACCAAAAAGTTGGCAGTTCGAATCTACCACCTCCTCTTTAGAAACCCTATAGGGCAGTTTTACTCTGTCCTATAGGATCACTATGTGTTGGAATTGACTCGACAGCAACGGGTTTTCAAACAGAACTCACGATTAGGGTGTGTTCTAGTGTTTGCACATATTTCCCCCTATACCTCCCCACACACACACACAAAAAACCCATTGCCGTTGAGTCAATTCCAACTCAAAGTGACCCTATAGGACAGAGTAGAACTGCCTCATAGTTTCCAAGGCGCACCTGGTGGATTCAAACTGCCTACCTTTTGATAAGCAGCCGTAGCTCTTAACCACTACACCACCAGGGTTTCCATATCCCCCCTGTAGCAGAGCCCTATATCTGGACATTTGACTAAGGTGGTTTTCTTGACTTAGAATATAATCCTCTTAGTTAGAAGTTCTTTGGATGTGGATATTGGCTTTTAACTGCCCAGTATCATCTGTATTTTCTTGATGGTTAACTATTTTCTTAATATTTCTCTCGAAATACTATCTCGCGTTTTATTTCTGTTGCTTAAGAAGAGCCTGTATCTGCTTTCCCTAAGGAACTGTGTTGTGCTGCCCCCACCAGGCTGTTTGATTTCTGAAACTCTTACTAGAGGATAGAAACTGTTGAAATAGAAACACTGTTGCTTCTGGTTTCTGCCAGTGTGTGGGGTTAAAACAATTAATGCTTAGAGAAAACTGGCAATTTACAAAGGTTAGTTTTGAATTTGAGACCCTGCTGTAATTGGAGTGCTCCTGCAATGGTAGATGAGTGTGTTCCTGGCAGCTGAAATAATGCGCATAAAGCAAGCATTTTTTATTTTGGCTTTTCAAAAAAGAAGGTGTGGTTACTGTAGCTTAAAAGTGAAGGAAATCCTTCTAGAAATTATTTAACCAAGTGCTGGTGAACTCTATAGCTGATTTATTACTTGTAAATTATGTGTTATTTTGGAGGGAAATGGAAGCAATATATAGTTGAGATGGCACTGCAAAGTTATCCAGCCCAGGGAAAGAAAACTTCGTTTGCTGTTGGACTGTGGTTCTCCATGACACCTCGCTGTCGTCTACAGGTTTTATTAAAGACTGAAGTAGTATGCGTGCTGGTATTATAAAAAAACCCAAACCAAACCCGTTGCCGTTGAGTCAATGCCGACTCATAGCGACCTTATAGGACAGATAAAAAGCAGAATAAAACTTGGTCCCCACCCACCAGGAATTTACAGTCTAATTTGAGAAACAGGGTAAATACACACATCTAAAATTAAATATCAAAGTAAGAAGTAAGCTAGCAGATGGAGTGAGTAAATGCCACATTAGTGAATATTTTGTAATTTCTGTAAATCCCCAGAGAGGTTGTTGCGATGTCCAGAGTGTAGTCCTTGAGTGTGTTGGTTGGTTCTGTTGTACCCTCACACACTGTTATTGGGATTTCTTGTTATGTATCTCGGCTACCATGTTTCCATTTCCAAGAGGCACAGCAGAGGAAAGATTCTGGTCAATTGTGTTTGTCTTTATTACTGGACGATGTCTGCTTGGAGTCACAGAATCTTCGAGGTGGCAGGAGCTTTAGCAAAATCATCCGGCCCAGCCTTTCAGTGAATGCAGCTCAGCCTGGGCTGTGGCGTCTGGGTGAATTTGGATGGTGGCGGAATTTAAAAAACAGAACAAAAACTTATTTTGATTGGTTTTGTTTTGTGGGGGAGGGGGGTTGAAGTGGATTTCCTTTTTTTTAACCTCTGCCTGTTATCTCTTTGTGGAGCCCTGGTGGTGTAGTGGTTAAAGAGCTTGGCTGCTAACCAAGGTCAGCAGTTGGAATCTACCAAGCTGCTCCTTGGAAACCCTATGGGACAGTTCTGCTCTATCCTATAGGGTTGCTGTGAGTCAGAATCAGCTTGACGCCAGTGGGTTTGGTTTTTTTGTTGTTGTTTTTTGTAACTTACACTATGGTGGTATAATCTTGTAGACTTCTGTAGAAATGGGTTGGCAAGAAGAGATTCCACTGTGAGGACTGCTTATAATCTGGATATACAACAGTGTCAGTACTGCTAAGAGACAAAAGGCGATAAAACAAACCCAAAACCCAGACCCCGTATACCCAGCAGCCATGTAAAATAATGCTGACTAGTTGGCGGTAACTAATTAGGACTTGTACTCTAGTGTTTCCGTAGATCCCGCGGTATCAGGTGATCGAGTGTCTGCTTAAATTCCTTCAGTGATGGCGAGTTCTGGACTTGACGAACTTTCATAGCTGAGCGGTTCTGTTTCTTAGTCCTAACGTGGAGCCTGATCTATTGTGTATCTTCCCACATATATTCACAGGGACAGGGATAGCTGGAAAAGGCTATTCCTTTGTCTTCTCCAAACTAGACTACTGCCGTTACTTACGGTCTTCTTGTGGCACGGTGTCTCGGCTCTTGCTTGCCTTCCTCTCTCCTGATTTGTTCATGTGTACCTCTTAAAATGCATTGTCAGAAGCAAATGCATTCAAGATGTGGTCTAACCGGGAGGAGTGCAAATGGGGAAGCAAAGAAATGAGACAGAGCGTAGTACCAGCACAGACACTGTGCCAGTTAATTGATATTATAACTGATTGAAGAGCTTACTTCAGCTCACACAGCTACGAAGTGGCAGAGCTGGAATTTAAACAGCATCTTCTTAATCCTGAACCTGCATGCTTTTTATTACTACTTGGTCTGAACAGTCTGCTCCTACTGATAACGGCCTGGTTTTATTGACTGTTCTAGTAGCTGCATTCACTCATGCCTTGTGAAAACTGTGATCCACTAAAGTCCCCAGATGTAAATACAAACAGTTGGCCAAGACGGGTCACCTGGAAGGCGGGTTGCTGTAGTGTTTTATAGTGGAATCTGATTGTGACACCTCCCTGTTTCCAATTATTTAGTGGTGTCTTAATACATTAAGGTAACTTGGCTTGCAAGGCCCCGCAGTCTGTCCCCTACCTCCATCTTCCTCCAAGTTTGTCCTTCTTCTCTTCACTCATCCTGCCTTCCCGGAGCTCTTTCAGCCCCTTGCACTGGCTTTGTCTCTGTCCTGCCAGGGGACTTTGCACATGCTGTCCCTCTGCCTAGAATGTGCTTTCTTCTCTTTTCGTTGTCGGTTAGCCACCAAATCTTAGAGCGAACATCACTTTGTTGGGGAGGCCTTCCTTGACCTACCTGCTATGGTCTCACCTCCCTTTTATAGGCTATCATGGCACGAGTGAACTTTCTTTCCAGCTGTTCTTCTACATTTGTTTTTGGGATCATCTGACTAACGTCTTGCCTCCCGCACTGGATTCAAGCTCTGAAAGCAGGGCCCACGTTTGGTTTACTCTCGCTCGAATCGCTGGCCCTGCTACTCAGTGTATGCCGAATAGCCGGCACTCACTCTGCTAATATTGATTAGGATGACCTGGGTTTTCAGCTTGATTCACATCCTTTGGAGTTTGACCCTATTTGAATTGTTTAATCTCTAAACCTCCATTTTCCTTATTTGTAAGATGAGGTACAGACCTTGTTTAGTGCTGCCCTGTATGGCACTGATTCATCAGCTTGTTTTGCTTTTTCTCCCCCCACAAATATTTTTATATCAAAATTGGCAAAAAGTAGAGTGTTATCACACGGCCTCAGCTGGTGAGAGCGAGCGAGCTTGGTCACGTGCAGGGTGGTGCTCTTGGACAGGACGTACTAGCAGGTCCGCCTACACTGCCCTCAGCCAGCCGGTCTGTGTGTTAACTCTCATTTCCACTCTTCCTGGCGTTTTGGATTCTAGGAAACCGTGTTCGCCCCTCATGACTGTCAGATAGTAAAAGTAGTACAGGTGTTGCAGAGGCACTCAGGGAGAGCACCATGCCAGATGGCAGGGTGCAGGTATTAGGGGTGGAGCGCCTTGAGGCACAGCTGGTTAAGATCGACAGGTGTCAAGTCGTAAGAGGTGGAAGACATGATTTGACATGGTGAAGAGCATCATAAACGTACCTCCAACTTGGGAGGGAATGGTCAACCACTGAATGAAGGCTGTTGTTGTTGCTGGGTACCGCTGAGTCCATTTGGACTCCTGGTGACCCCATGTGGCAGAGTAGAACCGCCCTATAGAGTTTCTTGGCTCTAATCTTTATTGAGCAGATTGCCAGGTCTTTCTCCTGTGGAGCCACTAGGAGGGTTCAAACCATCAGCTTTCGATTAGCAGCTGAGCACTTAACCGTTGCACCACCAGGGATGAAGGCTAGCATGGCAAATAGCGGTTTAAGAGCAAACCTAAAATTTCTAGTACTGTGCCTGGGATTTAGGAGCCGCATAGTATGACCTTCCAGCTTGGGATCTGTCAGTAGATATTTTAACAAGTCATAAAACGGTAGCACTATCCATATAGCTGACTTCAAACTGACACCAAAGAAGTACTGAGGGCGTAGCCAACTTTCTCCTGTGTGTAGACTGTGCCAGAGTGAAGTTAGACTGAGGGCTGGCCAGGAAACAGCTGTATTCCATCAGTGACTTTGCTTCCAGTGAGCACCTTGTTCTCAACAGTGGATAATACATTTAGAGACGCTTTAAAGCATGGTTATACTGTAGTAGTGGTGGTAATTACAATGTAATTATCATTGACTTGTTCAGTTAGGTTTTTTTTAAGTCTTTTAGTCTCTTCATCTGTGCAGTCAAAAATAATCTATTGATACAAATGGTCTTAACACAAAATTTGGGTCATGTGCAGCTCAAACAGCCTCAAAGCTTGCAGAAAGTACAGGCAGTCTCCAGATTACAAACAGATTTCTGTTCTTAAGTCTGTCTTTAAATTAAATCTGTCCATAAGTCAGAACAATGAGGTACAGTTTGTTTCTAACTTTGATTAGTCAGATGTTTGTCTTAGTATAAGATACATAGTGTACCTTTCTGTGCATTAAAAAAAATTAAACGCTTCCAGATAACACTAAAACGTCTTTACCGCAATTACAGAAATAATGTTTCGGTGCGAGTCACAAAGTAGCACCCGTTTGTTATTACGAACGATCGTATGTACCTCGAATTCTCAATGTACAGTCAGCCCTACATATCTGCAGGTTCCGCATCCACGGATTCCGCATCCATGGATTCCACCAACTGTGGATCGAAAATATTTGGGGGGAAGAAAAAGGAAGTTCCAAAAAGCAGCCCTTGAATCTGCCGTGCGCAGAGGACCACACAGAATCCATGCGAATGCAGTGATGTGTGGGCGTACCCGGCTGTAGCCTCACTGATGTGGTCTCTCCCCAGCACTCGCTGTTTGAGCATTGTTCACCGCGTGTCTTGTCATTATCCCCTAAACAATAGTTCTGGGTAACAACTATTTCCATAGCATTTACGTTGTATTAGGTATTATAAGTAATATGGAGGTGATTTAAAGTACATGGGAGGACTTGCATAGGTTGTATGCAGATACGCCGTTTTATATAAAAAATGTGAGCATCCATGGATTTTCATATCCTGGAGGTCCTGGAACCAATCCCCCGCTGATCCGAGGCATGACTGTGATGGACTGTACAGGGCTCGGTCTGTAACTGCAGGTTGTATGTAAGGGTGTTCGTGACCCGGGGCCTGCCTCTAGCTCTGTGGCCGGCAA
>NW_004444029.1:7868514-7870781 GCF_000243295.1 Trichechus manatus latirostris
GCGTGACACTGATGTCCACTTGGGTGCCTGTGTCTCCAGGCAGACCTTTTCTGTAGGGTGGCGGCAGATCGGTGTGTGGCCGCGGGGCCTGGAGACACTGTGTGCTTGTGTTGTGTGTTCACGAGTGGAATATGCCAGTCGTGCATTCTCTGAGGACTGCCTTTGCATCTTGTTAATCTGATTGTGTTGCCCTTTGTCTGGCAGGTATTTTATGCATGGGGTGT
Organism: Trichechus manatus latirostris; assembly: GCF_000243295.1. Classification (NCBI taxonomy): domain Eukaryota; kingdom Metazoa; phylum Chordata; class Mammalia; order Sirenia; family Trichechidae; genus Trichechus; species Trichechus manatus. The sequence goes on from NW_004444029.1 coordinate 7,868,739, forward strand.
GTAAGGAAGGAGATAACTGTCGCTACTCACATGACCTCTCCGACAGTCCATACGGTGTCGTGTGCAAGTATTTTCAGCGAGGGTACTGTATCTACGGAGATCGCTGCAGGTAAGGATTTGCTTATAAGTTACTTTTGATCTTGCAGGTGGGCTGGGAGGGGTGGAGAGAAAAATTGAGAATAAAATACACAACTCCAATAACTTTATAAATGATACATTACTGATACTTAAAGCTTTTGAAAAGCACTCCTTAGGAATGTTGGTAACACTGACAAATCTTTCTAGGGGTAGGAAGAAGTGGGATGTATTACATTTTTGAAACAAGTGTGTGATACAGTCCTGAACTTAGTTAATGCTGGAGGTACAACTTCTACAGACCTGGCTGGGGCTGGAGTGGGGAAGGGTATGTCTATTTATGGCTTCTGAGCCCTTCTTTTTCCCACTGGGAATGAGGTGCCTGTTTGACCAAACAAGACTGGCTTCAGTCACTCTCTGTTAGTATGAATTGTGAGGAGAGAATGGGATCCTAGGCATTTGGGATAGTGCTTAGAGTGCTGCTTAAGAGGGTTTGCTTTCCGTCTAAGCCTTCCCGAGCCCCCTGAGCTCACCAGACTTGTTGTCAAGCTCAGGGGTAGCTAAGGTTTAGGGACGGTGTTTCAGGAGTGCCTCTTATGCCTCCGAATGTTGGAGAACCATGAGGGATCAGTGATGATGCCATCCCTGTTTCTGTTCATCGGAGTGGAGCCTGTTAGACTGCAGTCCAACCATAGTGGGTTTTCTTCAGAGATCGGGCAGAGCTTTTCCTCTCATCTTCCCAGTTCAGAAAACTTCCAGGTGTATTCATTATCTGCTGCCGTTAAACACATTACCCCAACAGTTGGCTACGTAAAGCAGCAAACATTTATTGTGCCCCACAGCTCCTGGGAGTCTGGAATTGGGAGTGGCGTAGCTGGGTGGTTCTGGCTCAGGGCCTCTCTTGAGGACTGCGGTCTTTGGAAGCTTCCTCGGGAAGGCTGGCTGGGGCTGGAGGGCTCCGTTCTTCACCGTGTAGACCTCTCCACAGGGCTGCCTTAGCGTCCCCACGACTCAGCACAGTGATCAGAGAGGGAGGATGAGGTCACAATGCTTTTTATGACCTAGGTTCAGAAGTCACATACTGTCATTTCCACTCTCTTCCATTTATTACAAGCAATTCAGTAAGCCCAGCCCACACTCGAGGTGAGAGGGAGGAATTGGGCTCTACCTTTTGAAGGGAGGCATGCTAAAGAATTGGCGGACAGATTTTAAACTACCACGCTAGGTGAGAGTTTTAATGTCATATTGTCAGAAAAAAATTATGTCAGCTATTGGGTTCTGATGCTTAAAGTTCAATAGAATATGAAATTATCAGTGGGCAGGATACTAATATTAAGTCATCCCGTGTCTGTTTTATTAGGAAATCTAGTAAGGATGGAGGAAAAAAAAAGATTCTTTCACATGACCCTGAGAGCTCAGAAATGCATCCTCTGGTATCAGAGTTTGGAAGCCCTGGTGGCACAGTGGTTAAGCGCTAAGCTGCTAACCAAAAGATCAGCAGTTCGAACCCACTGGCTGTTCCATGGGAGAAAGACCTGGCAATCTGCTTCTGTAAAGATGACAGACTTTGAAACCCTGTGGGACAGTTCTGCTCTCTCCTGTAGGGTCGCTATGACTCGGAATCTGCTTAACAGCAAAGGGTTTGGTTTGTTGTTGGTTTTTTGGTATCTGAGTTTAGTGGTCATTTTGCTCTCTGTTGGTTTTTTTATTGCCAGTATTGCTGGAAAGGAAAATTGACACCCCCATACTGTATATCTATATGAGTGTGTGTGTGCGTGCGCGTAAAGTATCACCAGTCATGTCTTTTGGAGTCACAATATTGAGGAGAAAAGTTGTCAGATCCGTCTTACTATGAATGAGCACTTCTCTGTAGTAGGATGATCTCTGCAGGCTTTCTAGACCAAGTTAACTGTAGGGGAGCTGGGTTTAGTGACTGGTCAGTCAGTTGAGAATCATTGCAAACTACCA
>NW_004444029.1:7871457-7872588 GCF_000243295.1 Trichechus manatus latirostris
TTTTGGTTTTGATACACCTTGCTCAATGTCCAGGGATTTCATATAATTTAACTTGTCGTAGAGGGACGAGGTAGTTTACAATAAAAGATGACATATAATTCCAACAGCTCAAAGTGTTACCGTATCAATGTGGTAGTGGGGGTGCTGTTATTTAGTGAGGCCAGTTCTTCTTTGTTCAGGACTGTTCTGTACCTTGTAGGACTGCTAGCATCCTGGCCCCACCTACTAAAGGCCATGAGAACTCGCAGGCACTGTTTCTGGACTCCCCGTGGGGAGAGGGTGGGATGGCCTTGGTGGACAGCCATTGTTATCGGCAGACTTCTTGTTTCCTTTGGGGGAGCTTTGCCCTATGGTTCTGCTGAATCGCATCAATTAAAATCTTTAGAGGCTATCAGCAGATGAATCGATAAACAAAATGTTGTACATGCATACAGTGGAATACTACTCAGCCAGTAGGAGAAATGAAGTCTTGATACCTGCTGCAGTACGGATGGAGCTTGAAGACATTATGCTGAGCGAAATAAACTAATCACAAGAGGGCAAATATTGTATGATGTCACTTATAGAAAAAGACAAGAAAAGGCAAATGTATAGAGACCAAGGTTTATTAGTGGTTACTGGCAGCGGAAGGGAGGCGGAAAAAGGGGGTCAACGGTGATGAAAAATTACATTGTTTAAAGATAGGTTTGCACAGCCGATTATTGTAATTGCTGTCAGTAAGTTGTACACCTATAAAAAGTTGAATTGGCAAAAGTTGTGTGATAGATGTATTTATAACAACAACAAAAAAACAAAAACAGTAGCTTCTGAAGCAGCTTACGTACAGCCAAACACCTCATGGGATTTGGTTCCTTGGTTTGGAGGTTTACAGCCATGGTTTCATGGGACGTCCCAGTTAATTGGCCTAATAACATGTTTAGCACTTCTTTTCTACCTCCTAGTTCGCTGTGTAGTGCCTTGGGTCTTAAAAGCTTGCAAGCAGCCACCCAAGGCACAACAATAGGTTTCTATTCACCTGGAGCAACAGAGGAAGGAGAGTCAAGCATAGGAGGAGGAGATGGAACGTGTGACTAATTGCCTCCGTGAGCAGCTGCCTTCTTTGCCTTGAGACCAGAAGAGCTGGATGGTGTC
>NW_004444029.1:7873938-7901981 GCF_000243295.1 Trichechus manatus latirostris
CGGGGAGTTAGACCTTGGCCTCAATAGTTCGACTTGAGGCCATCTGCACTTAAGTTAACTACTGCCTTTCCCTCTCGGTGTCATCCCTCAGAGTGAAGTTTTCATTTGATGTGTGTTCCTTTTTTAGAGGAACTCGTAATTTTAAAAGTTTTAATTTTCAAAATAGATTCTCATCCGACGGCAGGGACCCTGTTTCTTCACCGTTGACTCCTCGGTACACGGTGCGTCCTCGACGCGGGTAGGTGTTTGGTACCAGGTGGCGATCAGCTACATGAACCGTGTGAATGTGATATAAAAGCCTGTCACCACCGAGCCGATTCCGACTCACAGCGACCTCACAGGACAGAGCAGGGCGGCCCCACAGGGCTTCCAGGGAGCAGCTGGTAGATTCGAACTGCCGACCTTTTGGTGAGCAGCCAAGCTCTTAACCACCGCGCCACCAGGGCTCCTGAATATAATACGGCATCTCAACTTGTTTTTAGTCTGTTCTTAAAACAGATTCTTTTATGACCATAGAAAATGTGGAATATTTGGAAGCAGCAAAACTTATTTGTAACTGTCGGTTCTCTAGCGAACTGATACCATATTTTCTGAAGTTTTACTCAGCCTCGTTGACTTCTTGGTAGTTAAATTTACCTTCCACCAAAGTGCACTCCTGGTACTTGCGTTGTAGAGATGAGACGACAGTGAGCCTGCTGGTCCTGGGCAGTGAGTGCTCCTGTGAGTCACTCACCCTGCGGTCCGCACAGCCAAGGTGCAAAGGAGAAGGAAAGGGACCTTCCGTATCTCTTCACGTAGCTTCTCGCTTCATCCTCATCTCATCCTCCAAAACTTTTTCTAATTTAAAGGCTGTGAAAATAATAAAATATTTTTCTGAAGTTCCCTTTCGAATGAGGGGGAAACGTCATCTGAGGAGTGAGGGTTGGGGCTAGGTTCCTGAGGTTCCCCCCGGCCCCTGGGAAGGCGGCGAGCAGGGCTGCGGTGTAGAGGGCGGGTCTGTTCTCTGTCTGCGGGAGTTAGCGTGTGGCTGTGGGACAGTAGGAGAAGTGACTGGTGTGAGGACTGGGGAGCGGATTTTCCACTGAGTGCCTGTGTAAACAGCCAGGTGTGGCCAGTGGCTGCCATACTGGAGTGAGCGGTGCTAGAGTCACGCTGAACCGAGACCCACCGTCCACTTCGTGACCGTTCCACCACCTCTGAAAGGATGACAGTATTCCTCACGGTTGTTTGACGCTGATGTGAGATACACGTGAAGGACACGTCAGTAATGGTCCCTTCCCCTCATCCCTCAGCTCCCGTGATTCCAAGCTATGGATAAGATGCACCCGGTTGTTGTAGGTGATGGCAGGTGGGCTCCCTGACATGTACTGCGAGACGCAGTGGGCTGCCCGATGCTTAGTATGAAGGTGGAGGTTGAGCTAATACGCAAAGACTGGCTCAGCAAATGTTTGCTGTAAGCCAAAGGACATCTTTAGTTAGGCTTTGCTGCTTTTTCAGGTGTAAACACAGACCCCCGTAACACAGATGACCCGTGACTGGGAAAAAAAAAAGTAGTTGCAGTCGAGTCAGTTCTGACTCATGGTGACCCCATGTGTGTCAGGGTAGACCTGTATTCCATTGGGTTTTCAAGAGCTGATTTTTCAGTCGTAGATTGCCAGGCCTTTCTTCCGAGGTGCCTCTCTGGGTATACTCGAACTGCCAACCTTTTGGTTAGCACTGTAACTTCTTACACCACCCAGGGACTCTGACCCATGGTTCTCATACACACCAGCAGTTCTAGCACAGTTCAGATTTAGTACATACATTTTTGTCTGATTAATTAATTGTGTCAGAATGTAACTCTTAGCATAAAATGCTCAAGGAATTGTGAGAATTTTCTCTTGAAGAAAATAGAATTTTTTCTGTTGTTTGAGATGTGATTTAACGGTAGTTTTATGGATGAAAAGAAAGGAGAGAATGTGTAAGGACGTAATTAGGTGAATGGCTATAAAAAAGAAAATATGCAGTATATATTTTGTAAATACTTCATTTTCCTTTTAAAATTGGGAGCATTTTCAATGCGTGTAGGTAAAAGCTACACATTTCTTCTTAGTCAGTTTGCGTGTCAGCCTTGCCTTGAGGAACTCTTCAGTTCATCTTAGCTGCACGCTGTCTTTAGCAGAGTTACCGTGGGCCCTGTAGATCATCACCCATCGGAAACTCCTGACTGGGGTGGGATTTGAAGTGGAATAACTGGTCCACAACAGGGGTGTGCACACATGGCCTGAAAGCCACGTCTGGCCTTGGGGTTGTTTGTGTGAATGAAATTTACATACTTGAGTGTTGCTGTGACTGCGCAGAGGCCAGATGGCCTGCCAGGCCTGAAGTGTTCCCTCATGGGACGCTTTCCAGTCTGTGGACCCCTGGCCTGTGGTCTTGCTGTTGAAAGTGTGTCCCTAGACCAGCAGTGTTGGCGTGGTACGGGGGCTTGTAAGACCTGCAGAATCGCGGCCCCCTCCAGACTTACAGATCCAGCACCTGCGCGTGAGCAGTTTCCCCGGTGCTCCACGTGCACGCTGACGTTGGAGGGGACACAAGGAGAGCATCAGGGAGTAGTCCTCTGCTCCATCTGGAGGCTCCTTGTGTTTAGATGGTGACTGCTGACTCTTTCCTGTTTTTTAGATATGAACATAGCAAACCATTGAAACAGGAAGAAGCAGCTGCTACAGATCCAACCACAAAACCATCCCTTGCTGCTTCCTCAAGCCTCTCATCAGGAGTTGGACCACTTGTTGGAATGAGTGCCAGTGAGCCTGAGGCGAGAAATGCAGACTTGGCGACTGTCGGGGCAGCTGCGGAGGACTGGGTGAATGCCATCGAGTTTGTCCCCGGGCAGCCTTACTGTGGCCGTGGTGAGTATTCTCACGAGGAAGGTCAGGGTCAGAGGCTCAGGCGGTCAGTCATCAGCTAGCTGAGTTTTCTCCCCCTTCCCGCTCCCTGTCTTCATATGGAGCGTAATTTTACTGCTTGAAGTCAGATTACCTAAGACTGGTAGGTGGAGTGAGAGAAACTCTGCATCCCGATAGAAGTGAATTTAATATGATGTGAAAAACAAGCATCTCGTCATAGTATTTTTTAGAATTAAATTTCAGTTGCACAAGAAATACACAGCAGCTGTGTTCCTGCAAGCCTGATCTTGGAAATGTCAGAAAGAATTCATGTCTTTCAGAAGTGAGGGAAGTAGTTCAGAAGACCGTTTTGCAGTTTAATTGAAGTTCTTTTGTATTTTTTCTGTTCCGTTAGCTTCTCAGTTACCTTATAGTTTATATATCTGCCTTGTGCCCCTTGAACCTTTACTGCCCTCTTAAACATTTCAGCTGCCCCTTCCTGCACTGAAGTACCCCCACAGGGCTCAGTGACCAAGGAAGAATCAGAGAAGGAGCAGCCTGCTGTGGAGACAAAGCAGCAGCTTTGCCCCTATGCTGCAGTGGGGGAGTGCCGTTACGGGGAGAACTGTGTCTATCTGCACGGAGATTCATGTGACATGTGTGGGCTGCAGGTCCTGCACCCCGTGGATGCTGCCCAGCGGTCACAGCACATTAAAGTAAGTCTGCAGGGACGTGCGTATGTTTGTAGGTGTGAGAAACGAGTTCGCTCTTACCACGTTGCCGTTCATTTCAGAGAAACATCTGGTGAATTGAACGGTTAGCAGCAGTAGGGATGGTTTCCCGCCTGGCTCCCAGAAATGCTTTTTCAAGAAGTCCCCTTTCCAGAACCTCAGACTATGCAAGTTTTTTGTTTCTGTTTTTTTTAAATCACAGTTTTTCGAGGTATAATCCACACACCAAACAATCGACTCTTTTAAAATGTACATTTCATCGGTTTTAGTAGATTTACAGAGTGGTTGGACCGTTATCACTCTCCTGTCTAATTTTGGAACATTTCAGTCACCCCCAAAAGAAACCCAACACCCCCATTCTTCCCTCCCGCCAGCCCTGGTGACAACTACGTAATCTCCTATCTCTCCCTGGATTTGTCTAGCCGCAAACTTCATGTAAATGGGATCATACAATATGTGGCCTTTAGTGACTAACTGACTTCACGCTGCATACTCTTTTCGAGGTTCATTCCTGTTGTAACACGTATCAGAATTTCATTCCTTTTTCCTACCGAATAATATTCCGTTGGTGGATGTGGACATATATTTTTGTCTCTCCTGGCTGTATACCTAGGAGTGGAATTGCTGGGTCATACGGTAACCCGATGTCTGGCGTTGTGAGCATCTGCCAAACTCTTCGCTGGAGTGGTGGCTCCATTTCACAGTCCCACTAGCAATATATGAGGGGTTCAGACTGGGGGTTTTCAACCCACTCACAGCACGAACTCCGTGTTGGGAAGACATTGCATCACAGACCTTATCATTATTGGAGTAAATTTTCTTCTAATTATCATTTCATCTCTATTTGATAAAAATAATCTGGTTGGGGGAGGTGAAGCATGGTGTAACATAGACCTTGTTTGAAATCCTGCCTTCATAGCCTGCTAGCTGTGTGCGTTTGGGCAGGTTAAATCTCTCTAAATTTTTCATCTATATATTGGGAATAATAGGAGCCCTGGTGATGCAGTGGTTAAGCACTTGGCTGCAAACCAAAAGGTCGGCAGTTGAAACCCACCAGCCACTCTTCGGGAGAAAGATGTGGCAGTCTGCTTCTGTGAAGATTTACAGTCTTGGAGACCCTATGGGGCAGTTCTGCTCTGTCCTGTAAGGTCACCATGAGTCAGAACTGACTGCACTGGGTTTGGTGTTTTGGGTTGATTGCCAAAGATAATGCCTATTTTTGAGGATTGTTAAATATATAGAAGGTTTTAAAAAAGACAAGGAAATAAACTAAAATAATAAGTGTTTTAGGTGGGATTATAGGTGACTTTTTTTCTATTGCTTTTCTATGTTTTTCATATTTTTTTATAACAAGCATGTTTCTTAAAGAAAACTTGTGATCTCCACTCGAAGACGGGGCCTGGCCCACTGAGGCCCACAGGCCAAAGCCCGCCCAGCTAGGAGTAGTTACGAGTGGAGAAGACAAAGACTTGAGTCTCAAAAATTATAGGAAACTCACATTTCAGTGTTCATAGCAGCATTATTCATAATAGCTGAAAGCTGGAAACGGCCTAAATGCCCAGCCACTGACGGGTGGATAAACGACGTGCGGTTTGTACGCACAGTGGGGTATCATTTGGCAGGAAAAAGGAACAAAGCACTGATAACACGCTACAGCACGGACAAACCTTGAAAGCATTGTGCGGAATGGAAGAAGCTAGACACAAAAGACCACGTATTGAATGATGCCGTTTATATGAAACGTCCAGGATAGGCAAACTGATAGAGACAAAGTAGATTAGTGGTTGCCTAGAGCTGGAGGGGATTGGGGGAAATGGGGAGCGACTGCTAGTGGGTATAGGGTTTCTTTCTGGGGTGATGAAAATGTTCTGTTGATTGTGGGGATGGTTGCCCAATTCTGTGAACATTCTAAAAGCCGTTTACTTTTGTACTTGAAGTGGATGAATTGTATGGTGTGTGAATGTATCTTAGTAAAGCTGTTTTTTTTTTAGGGCATTTGACAGTTCTGTGCCTGTCACACATTTGTCACCTGGTAAACGTTAGTCTCCTTTGCTCTTCTCTTCTGACAGGTGTAAATGGGGGCCTTGATCCTCATTGCATTCTCCAGCTGTAAACCAAAAAGCCAGCAAACTTAGTATGAACGCTGTCTTGAGTGCGGCTAACAGCGAGGGTTGAGCTACCAGGGTAGGACGGAGAAAGTCGGGTAGCTTTTCAGTTCCGAAACGAAGTCTTTCAGAGTGGGTTTTATAGTCTTGTGAGGTCCCCAGATGTCAGTACACTCGTGTCCACTTTGAACAGAGCTCGTTTTTCCGTCACACGGGGGCCATCCTCCTTCCCAGGCTCCTTCAGGTGCCCGTTTGATTCTCTGATTGTGAGTTGCCAGCTGTTGAGTTTTCCACCTCTCGCGTGCAGTGACTTGACCGCACTTCGTGTCTCTTGCTCTCTCCAGTCTTGCATCGAGGCCCATGAGAAGGACATGGAGCTCTCGTTCGCTGTCCAGCGCAGCAAGGACATGGTGTGTGGGATCTGCATGGAGGTGGTCTATGAGAAGGCCAACCCCAGCGAGCGCCGCTTTGGGATCCTCTCCAACTGCAACCACACCTACTGTCTCAAGTGTATCCGCAAGTGGAGGAGTGCTAAGCAATTTGAGAGCAAGATCATAAAGTGAGACTCCTCCCCAATCTCCGTTTGTGCTTTCTAGTTTGGGGAAGAATTTAGTATCTTGTGCCAACTTTCAACCAGATGGACCGCATTTAAATGCATGCATTTTATCTTGAAACTGGGGTATTCTTCTGATTGGGATTTCTTCTTTGTATCTCAGCTAGCTTCTAGGTTAGTTGGTATATCTACTTTAATTTGAATGAGGCAACCGTCTGTATCGGTTAGTAGAATCTTCGTGCTTTTTCTGAGGAGACTGTCATGGATTAGCCAGTGGAGGCTCGATGAGCAGACGCACCTAGCTCTGAATGTATGTTTCCTGACATTTTACATTTTCCACCTTCCTGTTCCATCCATTAAGCTAGCCCACAAGTCACCATCCTTTAAAGATTGTTCTCATAACTGAACAAAACGACATACTCTAAACAGAGCAAAGTTACAAGAAATAAATTTATTTAAACGAAAGAAAAAGGAGTCTGTGTGAAATGTCTTTTTTGTTGTTTTTTTTTTACCTAAGTTACTATTTTTTTTAAAAAAAGAACTGGCTAGCCAATGAGTTGAGTTGATGAAGGCGTTTGTCTTGCCTCCCAGGAGTGGTCAGTTGTGTGACTGTGGAACCCTTTCAGGAGCTGCCCACCTGCCCCAGTTCAGTTGTAAAGCTGGGTGTGGCGCACCAGGGTGTGTCCTGGAGAAGCGTGGGCCTGAAAGGGGATTTGCACTGCAGCCTCTTCATTGTTTCCCAGGTCCTGCCCCGAATGCCGGATCACATCTAACTTTGTCATTCCAAGTGAGTACTGGGTGGAGGAGAAAGAAGAGAAGCAGAAACTGATTCAGAAATACAAGGAGGCAATGAGGTATGAGCACGGCAGCCTCTTCTCCATCTAAGACCCCAACGGTGCTTGGGCTCACTTTGAAAAGAACAGTGCTGCGTAATCTACTCCTACCTCCTTCCTACCCTTTCTTTGACTTCCCAGTACGGTTCGTTTGTCACCTCTGACAGCACCTGCCCACTGTGTGCGCTGCTATAACACAGTCCTTGGGGTGCACGCCAAGAGACTGCGTTACAACAGAGTCTGTGCTGCCAGTCGCTATAGCCCCGTGGCTGGGGCACGACCGGATTGCAGTCCATGTTAGAGTTGTCCTGTGTTAACCCGTGCGTTGGCTTCCAGAGGCCACCCCTGGCTCTGTGGTGTTAGAGCTGTTCCCCAGCGTAGACTGGGCAGCGTGCCTGTGCCTCGTTAGTGTCGTGCACGAGCGCACGTGTCTCAGAACGCACCTGGGGAGGGCTGTAGACAGACGTGCTGGCTCGACCCCGCCCGGATGATAGCCAGTGCAGGCCTGAAATCCAGTGTGAATAAGGGTTGCGATATTTTCCTTTCCAGCAACAAGGCGTGCAGGTATTTTGATGAAGGACGTGGGAGCTGCCCGTTTGGAGGGAACTGTTTTTACAAGCACGCCTACCCTGATGGCCGTAGAGAGGAGCCACAGAGACAGAAAGTGGGAGCATCGAGCAGATGCCGGGTAACTCTCGCGTTTTTCTTAAAGGAGGGGAAATTCCTCGCTGTCCGTTGAGTCCTGCACAGGTTGGGGTAGGGGAAGGCGAAGATTAACACTGAGGTCTGGGAGTGAGACTAGAGTGTGACAGGAGGAAGGAAGCCTCAGGAACCTGGGAGGGATGAGCGAGGACAAAGTGGAGTGCTTGACGCTCTAGACTAAGCCGAGTGCACCAAGTACCCGAGGGGAGGAGCTGGTAACATGGAGACCCTAAGCAGAAGTCCGGCTCGTCATGCCCTCGCTGTGCTGGGCGGTTTGCCTTAGACCGCAGCCTAGAAGATACCGCTCGGCCAGCAGTGCCGTCCCTATCACGGCCTTGTTTTTTACAGGCCCAACGAAGGAACCACTTCTGGGAGCTCATTGAGGAAAGAGAGAACAGCAACCCTTTTGACACCGACGAAGAAGAGGTGGTCACCTTTGAGCTGGGCGAGATGTTGCTTATGCTTTTGGCCGCAGGTGGGGACGACGACCTGACAGACTCGGAAGACGAGTGGGACTTGTTTCACGATGAGCTGGAAGACTTCTACGACTTGGACCTATAGCGGCGGGCAGCCGCGCGCGGACTGGTCTGCGCCTCGGCCAGTGGCTCTTCCCGGGGGGTGTGGCGGGGCCTGAGTGTCTCCTAGGCAGGCCTGCCCGCCCCAGGTGCTGTTGTCATCTTACCCAGGGTCTGTCTCCTCCGCCCTCACCTTCCCCCCAGGAGTGTGGTGTTTTCTCTGTTTAAAAACGTTACAAAAATAAACCTTGAAGTTAGTTTTTTTTGTAATATGAATTTAACTGTCAGACAGTTAGCATAGGTTTGTTGCATCATCTGTTGCCAGGCAGACTCACAGCTCTAGGGCAGTGTGTGCGGACTTGGCCACGCTTGCTTTGAGGACCCCAGGTGCAGAGCAAAAGCATCGGCCTGGCTTTGGAGTCCAGGACTAGGGGTGATGGGACAGGGTCCTCAGTTGGCAAGCGGCCTCCTCCTAGTGACCGACGAGGTGGCGGCCTCGGCTCCTGGTGAAGCCTGCACACGTGTCTTTATATCTGTCCCCACCCTGTGAGCCCCACTGCGTGCACTTGTCCTTGTGTGGGTGTGGTCTCTTGTTGACTTGCACACGAGTAATACTACTGGGTACCCAGAGCCAGGTGTGAATGTGTTGAGATTTTTCCCGTGTTTAGCATGATAGGAAAGCTTGTGAAAGACACATACGTGTAAAAGATAGATGGCGTGAGGGCAGCGCCGAGCTGGAAGTTGACTTCCAAGTTGACTTGGCGTGAGCGAGTGGGCGTGTGTGACCAGCCTCCTCCCTGCGTAGAAGCAGTCTCCTTAGCCCTAGCGGAGAACCCGACGTAGTGGTTTCAGCCTAGCGCAGCAGATAGAGCGTAAAGGGCACGGCAGTGTATCGACGTTGGCAGATGTTTATAAAGCAGTGCCAGCTCTCTGTAAATAGAGAAACGGGATTAGCCCAGAGGTGAAAACTACCTGGTTATCCCTTCTATTAACACAAGCTGGGTCTCAGACACACCGTTGGATTTCATGTGTCATGAGCTCCGAGCCTCTCTGGTACAGGCACTTTTCGAACACTGTTCTCGTTGGGTCGTGAGCTCCGAGCCTCTCTGGTACAGGCATTTTTGACCACTGTTCTCGTTGGAGGGGTTGTGTTGTTGGGTTTTTGTGGGTATTTGCCTCATCCCACCCCTGAGCCTTGCAGATAGACAGATGTGATTCAGAACCGTGTTCTAAGGTGTGTTCTGCAGTGGAGCAGTGGGTGACAGTAACAAGCCACGCTTCTCCACTGACGGGTGGCGGGGTGGCAGGCCACGAGACAGGCGGAGGTTGAGTTGGGGATTGCATAACAGGAAATTTTAGCTTCGCATTTTGTTGCTCTGTTTCTGAAAATGACTTGGAAATGCTCCTGGTTGTCCATCTACTGCTTTGACTCCTTGGATCCACCCATTCTTTCACTTTATGAAAAACAAGTAATTGTCACAGAGGTCTCTGTATTTTGCAGCTGCCCTTTTGTAAGAAGCACTTTTCCCAAATAAAACAATAGCAAAAAAAAAACAGCAACAACAAAAAACAAGGTGGCTTTCTGTGTTGTGTAATGAGCTGTGTTGAAATTTGCAGACGTCAGAATATAACCTTTGTTTCTTTCGTTGACTGGGCAGTTTATCAGCTAGTCAAGTGTCTGGGGATATAGTTTTACTGAGAAAAGGGACACCTATTCTAAGACCTCTAGCCTGCTGGGAAATGCCTGCAAGAAAGAGGGAGGTGTCACCAGCCAGCCTCATCCAACTCTTCCATATTTTAGAATTGGCGAGACTCACTGTGGCCCGCCTTTATCAGCCAAGGGCACTGGCCACTTCTCTGCCACCAGGTGCTTGTGGTTGAGCCAGCTCCACAACCCCAGATAACAACCAGGTAGGTCACGACATACCACTGTGTTTTGTAAAGGGTGGGTTTTTTAAATCATTATTGCATATTTTTGTATTAACAAAATAAAAACCATTCCATCGCACCTATAGAAGACCTGCAGACTTGTTTGCAGTACTTCTTGGTACAAACACTGCCTCTCGGTCATAAGATATTAAGAATTGATGCTATTGGAAATGCTTCCACATCTAGGCATTGTACATCACCCTGCGTCTTGTCATGCTAACGGCTGTGGGTTCCCTGCGGAGTGTGTGTGTGGAAGCTCACGTGCCAACAGCTCCCTTCCAGAAGACAGAAGTCCGCCCTCAGCTGCTACTGATCACCCCGCGCTGGGGGCCACGTCTCCCCGCAGGGGCTGCCGGAGAGCCTCAGAGGAAAGGTGACTGTGTTGGAGACGGTGGGGAGACAGTAAAAGCTCTGCTCTTTTGTGTCTGCAAAGTAGAAGGTGGCTCATCAGTAGCTGCTCTGTGGGCATGTCTGAGTCGGGGCTGGGGGTACAGTGTGGGCAAGACTCAGGCACTGATGCTGGGCTGCTTCTGGAGGGTAGGTAGGCATATATTCAGAACAAGGTCTCTGGCGCAAACAGTTGGCACTTGACTGCTAACACAAAGGTGGGTGGTTCGAACCCACCCAGCAGCACTGCGGAAGAAAGGCCTGGTGATCTGCTTCCGTAAAGATTACATTCAAGAAAACAGTATGGAGCAGTTGTCTGTGACACATAGGGTTGTCGTGAGTAGCAACCGGCTCACCGGCCATGGGTGTGGTGTTTTGGGTACGTTTGGAACAGCCCCCTTTGTGACTTGGGATGTTTATGTCTTTGAGCGACCCGTGTGCCTTTTGCTGCCCGGTCACTGTCGCACTGAGACAGCTCCCTCTGCCCACGGCCGTCCCCTACAGTAGAGGTGCTGCCTGCAGAAGGAGTTAGGGGTCAGTGGTGGCAGGCGGGACTTCTCACTCCCTTGTATGCACAAAACTCTGACCTCCGCCTCTTTCCTGCCGTTCACACACCGTAGGTAGGTGATGCTTGCATCTCTGTAACACCCATGGACACACACGGAGTCTTCTTTTTAAAAAGCTTAGAGAAAATGAAGCAGATACTGCCAAGATCTGGGGTGGGGTGGGGTGGGGAGAAAAGGCGTGCTGTTGATGCAGGTATTGGGGAGTCTCGGTGCTGGGCCCCAGATTTCCAGGTCTCTGCTTCCTGGGGGCGTGGAAGGGCTGCCAGGCCCCGTTGGACTTTGGTGGGCCGGTGACGTGAGCAGAAGTGACGTGTGTGGCTAAAGCGGGTTTTGTTTACCCAGTCATCGGTTGATGGATGTTTGGGTTTCCATCTGTAGCTATTAGGAACAGTGCTGCTGTGAACGTTCGTGTACACGTTTTTGTGTGAACGTATGTTTTCAGTTCTCTTGGGTATATACCTGGGGGTGGTATTGCTAGGTCCTGTGGTAACTATGTTTTAATTTTTAAGGAGCCACCAAGCATTTCCTCGGCCGCTGCACCATGTCCCACTCCCACCAGCAGTGTATACCCCGGGTGTCAGTTTCCCCGCGGCCTCACCCACACTCGTTACTGTCTGTCTGTCTGATTATAGCCGTTCTAGTGGGTGGGAGGTAGTATCGTTGCAGTTTGGGTCACGCCGTTACTTCTACGTTCCGGTTCTCACTGGAACCAGCCCCTCTCCTGAAGTCACCACCCCCAGCGTCCTGTCCCAAGGGGATGCCCCGTCTGTCTCCTAAAGCCACCTCCCCACTGTTGGAGAAGCCGGGCTGTGATTTGAAGCCCACACCATCCGTCCATAGCACCATCTCCAAGTGATGGCCAGCATGGTGCAGCATAATGCACGTCCACAGCCGCCATCTCTGACCTCACAGAGAGTCTGTAAGGCAGCGAAGGCCGCGATTAGCCTCATTGCAACTGAAGAAACCAAGGTCCAGCCCAGTGTCAAACAGCTGGTGTGGGAATGGTGGGTGTGTGGCTTGGACTCCAGATCAAGGCTTCTTGAGAACTGCTGCTCTTGGTCACCTTTCTGGACCTTCCCCACACGGGTGGGTGACCTTGGTAACAGGTTTGCCTTGTGTCCAATACCATCCCCTCATCAGTGGGCCTTTCTGACTTCAACAGCTGTTTCTCCACCCTGTGGACTCGGAAACCTCCAGGTTTGGGGGATAACTTCTGTTTTTAATCATGAAGTTTGTTTGGATCAAGAGATTCAGCTGTAAGGAATTACAGTTTCTTGCAGACCATATGCCTTGTTGAAACCCCGCAGGCTACAGAGATGGCCAGAACGTAACTGTTACCCTCTGACTGATAGTCCCGTCTTAGGTGTTGGGGATCACAGTGCACATGAGTGGCTTCCTTGCTAGTCGTCCCGCTGGGTAGCGTAACCGGGTAGCGGGTGTTTTTCAGCCTGCAGGTTGTGACGCCTTCATGAGTTGGGAAACATTTTAATGGTCATGAGCCACATTTAAGAACATGAGTAGTATATTTCAGGATGCAAAGGGCAGCTCACATGATAAGAGTAAGCTTTAAACCTGTTGCTGTCGAGTCGATTCCGACTCATAGCGACCCTATAGGACAGAGTAGAACTGCCTCATAGGGCTTCCAAGGAGCGGCTGGTGGATTTGAACTGCCGACCTTTTGGTTAGCAGCCGAGCTCTTACCCACGGTGCCACCAGAGCTTCAAGGATAAGCTTTACTGGGTAGAAATATACAATGTGTTTCTCAGTCTGGATTGTGCCGGAAGTTTGAGGAACACTGCTGTAGTAGCCTGTTGTCTTACCCTCCAGAAGGAGGACTTGGGAACCCCAGAGACCCCGACGTCTGCAGGCCGCAGTGTGAGAAAACGCGCACTGCTCGCGGTGCCCACGCGGCTGTGAGCGGAGGGGCAGAAGGCCGCCTCTTTCTCCAGGCGGGAACACGGAGGCCCCCCAGGGGGAAAATGGCAAGGGCAGGGCTTAACCTCTTGAGGGCTAGCTGAGTCATAGCTACATCCCTGTGCATGTTGAGATGTTACAGAAAATAAACGGGTAGAAAAGAGATGGAACATACACTGTACTCGACCATGCTGAGCAAGCGGCTGCGTGCGACCCTGGTGAACTCAATAGTCTTCAGCTTTTCTGACATTTAAAAATTTCCTGCAGTGAGCAGAATGGGAAAAATTTATAGAAATGCTCAATAGGAAAAGAATCCGCTTTTTTAAAGCCGGTGTTCCCAACGTTCCCCCACCCCCCAAAATAACAAACCTCTTGCTTCATTATTTCTTAGTAACATCTAATCTTAGTAACTCTCCTTAGGGAGTGTAAAACGTTCCCATGTTTTTGCATGGTACATAATGGTTATAGCTAAAAGAAATACTTTATTGGCTGATAAATTTTTAAAGATTGTAGTATACAATTCACTTAAAATGCTATTCTTAATTTATGTTAAGGCATATTGACTGTACAGCATTTGAAGTGATGCTTACTGTTTATGTTAAAGCATTGCTTGAATTTTAAAATAACCCATGTTTGGGTTTGGAGGTAAATAGGTAGTAAAAGATAGATTGGTAGATGACAGCAACGTGATCTGTGATTGTGAATGTTCATATTTTGTTCTTTAAAAAATAACCTCTTTTTTTAAAGCAAATGTTAGACATTTTATTTTTGTAATTTGAGTTTTGTTTCTAAATTAGATGAGAAGACTTGAGGCTTCTATTTGCAAGCACTTTTCTAAAAACTACATGGTGTGTTTGGATAATGTGTATTCCCAATAAGTGAAGAATGAATATCATCATCACTAAACCTTAAAGGGAGGGAGCTCTGGTGGCTCGGTGGTTAAGTGCTCGGCTGCTACCCAAAGGTTGGCGGTTGGAACCCACCAGCTGCTCCGCATGAGAAAGATGTGGCAGTCTGCCTCCATAAAGACTGACAGCCTTGGAAACCCCATGGGGCAGTTCTTCTGTGACCCGTAGGCTCGCTATGAGCTGGAATTGACTTAATGGCAGTAGGTTTACTTTGTTTGGATACCTTAAAGCGAAATTATCCCTTGAGGTCACCGCTTAGCCAAATAACAGATTGGCTCATAAAATAAAGAATAGCACCCATGAGTATTGAACTTCTTTAAAAAATCATCTCTATGTGATGCGAAATAATCGGTATCACCCGTGAGTAATGTGCTCTTTTAAACAATTAACTGTAGGAAACCAAATGGTCAACATTTACCCAGAAGGAAAGGTGAGAAGGCAAGGAGGGGAAGGGAAGCTAGATCAATGGAAACAGAACAGACGATGGAAATAACGAGAACGCTGACACATTGTGAAGATTGTAACCAATGTCCCGGAACAATCTGTATAAACATTGCTAAACTGGAACCTAATTTGCTGTGTAAACTTTCACCTAAAACACAATAAAATATTATTAAAATAAAAATCATCCATCTGAGACCAAATGGTCAAAAATTACTCTAAAGACAAGAAGGTAACGGAGCAGGGAAACTAGAGTCCTGGAAATGGTACAACCAGAATGGAATGAATGAGAATGACGACAACATTGGGAAAAATGTAACCCATATCACTGAATATTATTTGTGTAGAAATTGTTAAATGAGAAACTAATTTGCTGTGTAAACTTTCACCTTCAGAACAATAAAATATTATTAAAAATATATCATCAGTATGTCATCCCTTTTAAATATTGGTCTTTCCAGTTCTGGAGACATCTTGATATGCTACATAAGACTTTTGATTAGATAAATGCAAAATCTATCAGGTGAAGAACAGTCTTTGAATCGGGCAGATTATCCGATAGGCACAATTACGTTGCTTCCCAGATCATCTGTAGTGAAATGGTTCACTACAGATTAGTAAGTAAGCATAAGTAAGACTGTGCTTACCTTGCTTACTGGGTCATCTGCTACTGTCAGGGATTATAAATTTGAAAAGAGCTTTGATTCTGTAGGAAGGTGCTGTGAGGTTGGGCGAGAGACAGATGCCAGCCACACCTAGAGGCAGAATCTTCGATGTGGTGTAAATGTGAAATTGTTCACTATGATCATCTGGAAAGCTGAGTAAGCACCGTACTTACCTTGCCTATTGGATAATCCACCCCTGTGTTCACCCCATAACTGATCTCAGGGTCTGCTATGGGCCCTTTATTGGTATTTTTGGAAAATAAAAACAACGCAGACACGTTACTGCCCTTGGTGCTATGAATCCCTAGAACCTCCTCAGTCATCCAGCAGGAAGCACTGAAACGTGTTTGCTTCCCATCCCCTTCCTTACCCCCAGGGTGCTGGAGGGGGCGGCGGGGGGGGGCGCTCTGTGGATTTGCCCTGGCTCACTTGGAACAGAAGTGGTACAGGAAGTCACTCAGCGGGCAGTTAAATGGGCTTAGCCTCACCCACCTGCCTACCTGCCCATCTCCACCCTTGCCCCTGCCCCTGCTCCCGCCCCACCCTCCTCTGCTTCTTTTACCCTGATAGCTGCACAGCTTGACTTTGGAGGTGTTGGAATGTATGTATGGGAGAATTCCTTGGAATGAGTGCATTTTTGTGTGTATGAGTGTGTGTGGGGGATGTGATACCGCTCTGAGGGAGTGTAGCACAGTTGTTAGGAGTGCAGGTTCTGGAACCATACCACTTGGGTTTGAATCCTGACTCTGCCACTTCCTAGTTGTGTGACCTTGGGCAAGTCACTTAACTTTCCTGTGTCTCATATCTTCATTTAAGTGATTAAAAAATCCATTGCCATCCATTCCAACTCATAGTGGCGTTACAGGACAACGTAGAGCTGCCCCAAAGGGTTTCCAAGGGTGTGATCTTTACAAAAGCAGACTGCCACATCTTTCTCCCGTGGAGCAGCTGGTGGGTTCGAACTCCCCACCTTTCGGTTGGCAGCCAAGCACTTAACCACTGCAGCCACCGGGGCTCCCCCATTTAAGTATCAAAAACCCAAAAACCCAAACCTGTTGCTGTTGAGTTGATTCCAACTCATAGCGACCCTATAGGACAGAGCAGAACTACCCCACAGGGTTTCCAAGGAGTGGCTGGTAGATTCAAACTCCTGACCTTTTGGTTAGCACCCAAGCTCTTAACCACTGCACCACCAGGGTTAGGAATTATAAGTAGCACCTACTTCGAAAGGTAGTTGGCAGGATTATATTAGTACAAATAAAGTGTTTGGTCCAGTGAGGGGCACAGGGGCTGCTCTGTGTGTGTGCCGCTGTTATTATTGTAGCATATTCCTACTACTATTAAAAGATCGTATCAGTAATAGGAGATTCAGAAACTGTCTACAAATACTGAAATATTAACTGAAAGATTTCATCACGCACGGAAATGGCAGTGGACACTAGCAGACAAAATACAGTATTGAGACTTTCATAATTTTTTTCTTCTGAAATGTCCTTTTTGGAACTTAATTTCATACAACTCGCTTGTTAGCGACTATGCCATTTTGGGGGTGTGAGAAAAACGCCAGAATCCAATGACCACAGCCTTCCCCGCCCCGCATCTGTGGAGCGAAGTCTGTCTGAGCTGGTTTTAGGAGACTGGCAAGCTCCAGAAAAGCCTCCCCTGCCCGTCTTTTTACAGGAGACGAGACTTTGGCACGCCCTCACCCAGGGAGGCCGAGACCTTGGCGTGCCCTCGTCCAGGGAGGCTGTGCCAGTCGCTGGCGCTATGAGTCCTTTTCATCTATCCGAGCACTGTAATTTCCACAGAACCCCAGGCTGGCTAATTACAGGTTGATGGGATTAGGTGACCTGGTTCTCATGTGTAACCTGTTCGTAGGACTTGTTCCGTGCCAGATAATGACCCCGGAGTGCATAATCCTCAAGCTGGTGAGGTTTTCAGATTAGGGGTTGAAGTTTCTGGGCAGAGAAATGCAGGAAGACCACTGGGAGAGCGTGTCATAGTTCACCGTGGACCAAAGTTGGCATTATTCTCAGCTCCTGCTCAGCCTCTGACAGCGCTCAGTGCTTGTTGCTGACAATTTCCTGGTCTGCCCTGTGGGGTCCTGCTTCGTGTAACCCTTTCTTTGGAACAACACCGGGCATTTGAAAAAGCACCATCTGCTTTGGTGGCTGTCCTCTCTGGCACATAGCTAGACTTCCGTCGTGTTTGCTAATGGTGGGTTGTTCATGGCAACAACAAAGATAGGTTGGACTTAATTAAAATGTAATGGGTCCTCTGCGATCTTGTTGCTATCCTAACCTTCTATAGCTGTTTGCTGTCGAGTTGGCTCCGATTCGTGGCAACCATGTGTATCACAGAATGGAGCGTTGCCCAGTCCTGAGCCATCTGCGTGATCTTTGGTACATTGGAGCCCATTGTTGAGGCTATTGTGTCAGTCCATCTCCTGGAGGGGTCCCCTCGTTTTCCCTGTAGTGGTCCTCAAGTTTTCCTGTGGAGAGGAATCACCAGCAAGCTTGGTTGAAGTGTGGGTTCTTGCCCCCTCATCCCCCAGATTCTGACACAGTCAGAGGTCTCAGGAATCTGTAACAAGCATCCCTTGGCCACTGGCCTACAGGTGGTGGGTGGACTGCCCTTGGAGAAGCATTGCTTTATTGATAATGCTGTCCAGTAGGAATAGGATGTGAGCTACACATGCAATTTAAAATTTACTACCAGCCACATTAAAACACTGGAAATAGGTGAAATTAATTTTTGTATATTTTACTTCACCTAATATGTTCAAGTGTCATTTTAACATATAATCAATATAAAAATTATTAGTAAGAGATTTCACGTTCTTTTTTTTTAGAGTTCATCTCAAATTCAGACAAGGCACATTTCAAGTGCTCACATGTGGCTTGTGGCTGCCACATTGGACAGCCGGTCTAGACCCTCGTGTACGTCCATTCCCACATTTGCCTTCCCTTCTCTTACCTGTCCACCAAGGCATTTTCCTTCACTGATGCAGTTAAGTCCTGACAGAATGTATCTGGAGCTCCCGTCCTTGAGTGTTACCACCGTCTGATTGTTACGGAAGTTACAGGCATTGGAATCAGACTTGGAGTTGAATCTGGCAGCTTCAGTTGAATCTGGCAGCTTCATCAAACCTTGTTAATTCTTTTCTCAGCTTGTTTTTACCAGTTTCTGAAAGAAGTATGTTAAAATTTCCCCCGAGATTGTGGATTTGTCAGTATTTTGCAATTTCTATAATTTTTGCTTTATATATCATGAGGTTGTTATTAGGTGCTGTCATGGATTGGATTGTGTCCCCCAAAAATATCTGTCAACTTGGCTAGATCATGATTCCAGCATTGTGTGATTGTCCACCATTTTGTCATCTGATGTGATTTCCCTATGTGTTGTAAATCCTGTCTCTACGATGTTAATGAGATGGGCTTAGCGGCAGTTATGTAGACTCAAGCTACAAGACTAATCTACAATTTCAGCCAGTCTCTTTTGAGATATAAAACAGAGAAGTGAACAGAGAGACCGGGGACCTCATTCCACCAAGAAACAAGAGCCAGGAGAATATGCATCCTTTGGACCCGGGGTCTCTGCTGCGCTGAGAAGCTCCTCGACCAGGGGAAGATTGATGACAAGGAACTTCCCCCAGAGCTGACAGAGAGAGGAAGACTTCCCCTGGAGCTGATGCCCTGAATTTGGACTTGCAGCCTAATAGACTGTGAGAGAATGAACTTCTCTTTGTTAAAGCCATCCAGTTGTGGTATTTCTGTTATAGCAGCACTAGATAACTAAGACAGGTGCCTACAAGTTCAAAATTGTCATATCCTTCTGAGGAAGAGTTCCTTTTATCACTACCTAGTAACCTTCCATATTCCTGATAATACTTTCTACCTTCAAGTCTGTTTTGTCTCTCCTCAGCTTCTTTTGTCTGGCATTTGCATTTTATATCTTCTCCCACCCCTTTTAACTTTTTTAAGTCCTTAAATTTTAGGTGCTGTCTTAGTCATCTAGTGCTGCTCCAACAGAAATACCACAAGTGGATGGCTTTACAAAGAGAAATTTATTCTCTCACAGTCCAGTAGGCTACAAGTCCAAATTCAGGGCATCAGCTCCAGGGGAACGCTTTCTCCATCGGCTCTGGAGGAAAGTCCATGTCATCAGTCTTCCTTTGGTCTGGGAGCTTCTCTGCGCAGGAACCTCAGGTCCAAAGGACGCGCTCTGCTCCTGGCACTGCTTTCTTGGTGGTATGAGGTTCCCATGTATCTCTGCTTGCTTCCTCTTTTATATCTCAAAAGAGATTGCATTAAGACACTAATCTTGTCAACCTCATCAGTATAACCTCATCACAGTGATAGAATTTACAACACATGAGGAGATCACATATAATCTCATCATAGTGGTAGAGTTTACAACACATAAGGAAATCACATCAGATAACACAATCATACAACACTGGGAATCATGACCTAGCCAAGTTGCTACACCCATTTTTTGGGGGACACAATTCAATCCATGACAGGTGCCTCTCTTGAAAATAGTTTCTTCTTTTAATCCAGATCTGAACCTCTGTTGTTGAATAATGTGATTAGTGACACATTTGAATTTACTTCTGTTGTCATATTGTACTTTCTACATTTAATGCTTTTTCTTTGCCTTTTTTTCCCCCTGCTTTCTGTTGGATTGGTTTATTTAATTTCTTTTCCTTTGGGGGTTTGGAATTTATACATTCTATTACTATTGTTTTAGTGGTTGCCATTAAGTTTTTAACATATATACTGAGTTAAAGTTTGAAATTGTTAGCTCCATCCTTCTCCTGGACAATAAAAACTCCTTAAGATGCTTTAATTCTGCTTATCCCCTCCTATCTTCCATGTTTATCTTGTCATTATTTTAATTCTATCCTGTACCCTCTAAATTAATCTTTATTATATTTTATTATCATTATTGTTCCATCTCCTTATCTTCCTGTGCTGCTTCTTTAGGATTTTCTCCACTCTATTTTCTAATTCACTAATTCTTTCTCCAGCTCTATCTAATCGACTTAACTTGGCTGTCGAGTTTTGAATTTCAGTGACTGTACTTTTCATTTCTAGCAGCTCTTCTGTGGTTGTCTTCCAAGTCTGCCTGGGCTTTTTTTTTAATAAGGTTGTTGTAGTCTTTTCTTGTTTTTTGATTCCTTTTTTTTATGTCTATAATCTGTCTTGGAAGAAGGACAGCCAGAATACTCCTTAGAAGCGAGGATAGTGAAACTTCGTCTCGTGTACTTTGGACATGTTATCAGGAGGGAACAGGCCCTGGAGAAGGACATCATACGTGGTAAAGCAGAGGGTCAGCGAATAAGAGGGAGACCCTCAAGGAGATGGATTGATGTGGTGGCTGCAACACTGGGCTCAGACATAGCAATGATTGTGAGGATGGCACAGGACGGGTCAGTGTTTCGTTCTGTTGTACACAGGGTCACTATGAGTGGGAACCAGCTTGATAGCACCTAATAACAACAATCATTTTAAACATACATTTTAGTTTCTGTTAAATTATTGGGTAATCTGAAGTTCCTGTGGGAAGTGTGTGTCTCCGTTCGACCGTCGGCCTTGTCAGAGCTGAAGGCCTCTTCTCTTCTGTCCGCTTATGGGCAGTGAACCTCAAGGCCTTAGTGTCTGAGATGCGCAGATCACCCATTCCAAAACCTCAAGGCAGTCAGGCACTCAGGTTTCTGGTTTCAGCTATCTCTTCATTTTAGTCCCTGGAGACGGCCTTTATTTTCTTGTGGATTCAGGCATGGATTTACAACCATTTAAAAATATTTTATTCAGTGTGTCCAGGTGTTTATGGTAAGAGGGTTCCAGGTTATCTAATCTGCATACTACTGAAGCCAAGGCTCCAGTCACTGCTGAGCCGTATTGGCCTGGGGAGTTATTTAGCCTTAATTTCCCCGTCTGCAAAATGTGGTGAGTAATAGCTCTTCAAGTGGTAGTTATGAAAATTAAAAGAGATACCGTGTATAAAGGGGGCTTTGCAGTCGTTGAGCACTCAGCTGCTACACGAAGGGTCAGCAATTCAAACCCACCAGCCACTCCATGGGAGAAAGATGTGGCAGTCTGCTTCTGTAAAGATTACAGCCTTGGAAACCAAATGGGGCAGTTCTACTCTGTCCTGTAGGGTCGCTATGAGTCAGAATCGACTCAACAGCAATGGGTTTGGTTTGGTTTTACATCTAGTATATATAGCTCCTGTATAGCCCTTTGCAGTCGAGTCCATGCCGACTCATAGCAACCCTATAGGACAGAGTAGAACTGCCCCATAGGGTTTCCAAGGAATGGCTGGTGGATTTGAACTGTCGACCCTGGGGTTAGCAGCCGGGCTCCTAACGATTGTGCCACCAGAGCTCCTTGCATCTAGTAGGCCCTCCAGTGTTAAATTGCCGGTACCACTGTAGCGTATTCCCAGAGGATAAGGGAAGACTTTTCTTTACAGAAAAATGCCAGTTAATAAATACAGTGCAGAAGATAGAATTAGAAAATCACCATTTTATAACCCGCGTGAAACCAATTCTGGCAGATATCAAGGACACCAAAACCTTGAGGTGAGCTGGGCTGGGGAGCAGGCTATTTGCATAGTGCCAATGCTTCAGCCCAGAGATGACTGTCTAATTGCGTACAGGTAAAAGGCACTGTTGATGGCGAGATCTTGTCTCCGCTTCAAACAAGTGATCAAACCAGGTGTGTCTTCTGACGTGGGGCCATGGGAAGCTCGGAGTGTTACCTGTGTCATATCCTCACCTGGAATGTTAGCCCTAATCTAATCAGGCCTTTAAACCTAACTCCCAGTAAGACTGGCAATACAGGGGCTAGAATAAGACATTTGCCTTGAAGAAACAATCAGACAAAGCCAAAACTCTGTGACAACAGCTTTTATCTTCAAATAATGTTATAACAAAGAAGTAGGGAGATGAAGGTATCACAGCTAAACATAATGTGAGACACCGCGATTGGATCCTGGTTTTTAAGAAATTACAAAAGGCATCTTGGGGACAATGGAACAAATCTGGATACGGACTAAATATGGGATGATTTGGGGAGCTAGGTGTGATAATGGCCCCATGGATGTCTAGGATGATGTCCTTCTTCCTAGGAAATGCACACTGAACTCTTTGGAGGTGGAGTGTGATATCTACTTATAGCAAATATGGAAAAACGTTAACACATTGTGAATCTAGGTATGTAGGTGGTAGATATGTAGATATTCAGTTTTCTATTATTTCAATCTCCATGTGTTTGAAATTTTTCATAATAAAAGTTGGGAGAAAAATATCAATTTCAGCCTCACTTGGCATGTAGAATAGTCCGGAAGGGGCAGAAGTTTGGGGAGCTACACAGTATGTAGCAGCAGAGAGGGCGCTGAGGAGCTGGGGGGACTTTGAAGGATCTCGGTGGGGGTGGTGGGGGTTGTGTGCTGTCAATTCCAACTCATAGTGACCCTATATGACAGAGTAGAACTGCCCCATGGGGTTTCTGAGGTTGTGTGCTGTCAATTCCAACTCATAGTGACCCTATATGACAGAGTAGAACTGCCCCATGGGGTTTCTGAGGCTGTAATCTTTCCAGAAGCAGATTGCCAGGTCTTTCTCTCGTGGAGTGGCTGGTGGATTCCAACCACCCACCTTTCGGTTAGCAGCTGAGCGCTTAATCATTGAGCCACCAGTGCTCCTTTGGGTGGGGGGAGTGCTGCCCAAAAGCTGGGGAAGTGAACGAATCCAAGGACGAAGTGCTGGTAAGACAGTGCCAAATCAGCATTTCATTTTACACAGCGTTCCAGGAGAAGTCACGGTGGCCACGTGGGAATACATTGAGAAGCTCGTCTGTGAAACACCTCTTCCCAGCAGCCTTGAAGAAACAGAGTGCCAGTGGGTGCTACCCAGCTGGGATGCGGGGGCCTCTGGTACTGATGGGGGAGGGGAGAGCCTTTGGAGGGCTTACTGTCCTCACGGTTGGTTTGACTACTTTTTATGTATCGCCATTTATTACCTCGTTACTGAGCAATACATTTTCGAAAATGTTCTTTTTCTAATTCACCCTGTACTTCTCAGGAGGAGCCCTGGTGGCGCAGTGGTTAAGTGCTTGGCTGCTAACAGAAAGGTCAGCAGTTTGAACCCACCAGCTGCTCCGCTGGAGAAAGATGTGGCAGTCTGCTTCCATAAAGATGACAGCCTTGGAAACCCTACAGGGCAGCTCTGCTCTGTCCTGTAGGATCACTGTGGGTCAGAACTGACTTGATGGCAAAGGGTTTGGCTAATTCTCAGTAAGTCCCTAGGTGGCACGAACGGTTTGCGTTTAACAACTAACCTAAAGGTTGGTGGTTCAAACCCCCCCAGTGGGGCAGTGAAGACAGGCCTGAGGATCTGCTTCCGTTAAGATCACAGCCAAGAAAACCCTATGAAGCACCTCTGCTCTGTAGCACAACGGGTCCTCGTAGTCAGAACCGACTTAACGGCAGTGGGTTCGCTTTGTTTTTGGTTATCCTCCTCAGGAGGGAGGCACTGGTGGTTCAGTGGTACAATTGTGGCCTTCGCTGTGGGAGACCCAGGTTCAACTCCTGTCCCACGCACCCCGTGCGGGCTGCCACCCGTCCCTCAGTGGAAGCTTGTGTGTTGCTGTGACGCTGGACAAGCTTCAGCAGAGCTCCCAGACACCCTGTTCCTTCCCTCCCCCACTGCCATCGCCAGTCACTGGGCCTGGGCCGGCCCTACCTATGTGGCCATGGAGCTGCCGGCCCGTCCGTGGCTTATCTGCTGACTGCACAAGTGGGTGCGTCCCGACCGTGGGGCTCAGTCCTGTGACAGGCTAGGAGGGGGTCTTTCTATTAGAAGTCGTTCTGGGTGGAGACACTGGCTGAGTGAGGAAGCACGAGGGGATAAACGGGGCACTCAGCACGCGAATGCACCTTCCGAACTGTTAGGCACTGAATCGTGTTCCCCAAAAACACGTGCTGTAAATCCTGACCCCTAGACCTGGGGAGGAGCCCTGGTGGCACAGTGGTTAAGAGCTACGGCTGCTAACCAAAAGGTCAGCAGTTCGAATCCACCAGCCACTCCTTGGAAACCCAATGGGGCACTTCTACTCTGTCCTATAGGATCACTATGAGTCGGAATTGACTCAGTGGCAAAGGCTTTGTATACCAGTGGATGTGATCCCGTTTGGGAATGGGTTTTCTTTGCTATGTTAATGAGGTTGTATTAGCGTAGAATGTGTCTTAAATCAATCTCTTTTGAGATGTAAAAAGCGCGTATTGAGGAAGGAAGCAAGCAGAGATGGGGGAAGACAGACATCACACCACGGGAGATCGCCAAGGAGCAGAAGCTGAAAAGAGACGGGGACCTTCCCCCAGAGCCGACCGAGAGAAAGCCTTCCCCTAGAGCCGGCACCCTGACATTGGACGTCTAGCCTCCTAAACTGTGAGAAAATAATTTCTGTTTTAAAGCCACCCACTTGGGGAATTTCTGGGACGGCAGCACTAGACAGCTAAGGCCATGACTGTACCTCTGAGGCCGGGGTCGCCGCTGGTCTGAAGGAAGCGGGAGAAGGGAGCCTGAGCAGCAGGGGCCCTGCTGGGGAGGCGGCCGTTCCAGCAAGAACGAGTGACCCATGGAAGTGCTGCTTGTTAAGCGGAGCTGCTGGGGTGGCCTGGTCTGGGGCGCGGCTCCCTCATCCCATCCTCAGCTAACGGGGACGCAGCCAGCCCTGGGACCCCTACTCCGTCTCCCCAAGCAGCGCCATCTCCTGTCCTCCCCTAATGTGCATCCTGGAGCCTGGTGTGAAGGCCACCTGTGGGGACGAGAGCGTGTGCCCAGTGTGGACGGCCTCGCGGAGGACAGCTGCCCATGAGGAGGATTTCAGGGGTCCTTGAGACACTCTTCTCTCCCAAGGGGCTGAGCTCCTGGCTGAAGTCCCAACGTAGCGCTTTCTCTCGGTAGGTTTGGTCTTTGAGTCTCATTAAAATACAGGGGAGAGTTGGACTTGGGGCCTCATTGGCCGATCGATTCCAGCTCTCTTCCTGGAGGAAGGTGGGAAAGGCTGGGGGGCGTCGCTCAGTGAGATGAGAGAAGCTTAGCCGCCAAGGGCGACCTCTGCAGGCCATACACATTGGTCTGTGCCTGGCCCTGGCCTGACATCTGGGATTGGGAAACACTGAACAGATTGGTTGAGCTGTCAAGAGTTCCTTAGAAATAGAGCTCATCAGCAAACAATGAAGACTTTTCTGCGAGGCAAGAGTCTCTAAAAGGGGCCCTTACCAGTAAAACCAGTTGCCATTGAGTCAGTTCCGACTCATGGCGACCGAATGTGTGCAAAGTAGAACTGTGCTGCATAGGGTTTTCAATGGCCGATTTTTCAGGAGGAGATTGCCAGGCCTTTCTTCCAAGGCACCTAGGGGTGGACTTGAACCTCCAACCTTTTGGTTAGCAGCTGAATGCGTTAACTGTATGTACCACCCGGGAGCGCCAAAGGAACCCTTAATGAGAAAAATTAAGAGTGCTCCCTGATGTTTAAGGCAGAGCTGGCAGTTCTCAGAAGCAGACCCTCCCAGCTTTCCTGCATTACCCTTCACGTGGTTGATTTTGTTTGTGGATAACGAAAGCAAAATGGATCATTTATGACCTTGTGAATCAGAATTTGAATTTTTGCTTCTACCTAAGGACTCCTTAGAATGAACAGGGTCTGTCTTGGAAGAAGTATGACCAGAATGCTCCTTAGAAGCAAGGATGGCAAGACTACGTCTCACATACTTTGGACATGTTATCAGGAAGGACCAGTCCTTGGAGAAGGACATCATGCTTGGTAAAGCAGAGGGTCAGCGAAAAGGAGGAAGACCCTCAAGGAGATGGACTGACACAGTGGCTGCAACAATGGGCTCAAGCATAGCAACAACTGTGAGGATGGTGCAGGACCGGGCAGTGTTTCATACTGTTGTACACGGGGTCTCCGTGAGTTGGAACTGACTCAACGGCACCTAACAAGGACCCCTTAGGAGTCCCTGGGCGGTGCAAACAGTTGAGTGCTCACCCACTAGCCAAAAGGTTGTTGGTTCAGACCCACCCAGAGAGACACCTTGGAAGCCAGGCCTGGCGATCTGCTTCCAAAAGGTCAAAACCCTTTGGAGCAGTTCTTGTCTGCATACTGGGGTTGCCACGAGTCGGCTCGGCAGCAGCTGACAGCAATAACAACAAAAGACTTCTTAACCAAACCCCTTGCCGTTGAGTCGATTCTGACTCATAGTGACCCTATAGGACAGAGTAGAACTGCCCCATAGGGTTTCCAAGGAGTGGCTGGTGGATTCGAACTGCTGACCCGTGGGCTTGCAGCCAAGCTCTTAACCAGTGCAACACCAGGGCCCCAAAAGACTCCTTAGGGACTAAGAAATGTCTAAGGCAAGACTAGAATGACTTAGGGCAGAGGGAAGAACCAGATCGCCAGGCCTTTCTTCCAAGGCACTTCTGGGTGGACTCGAACCTCCAACCTTTGAGTTCTCAGACCAGCGTGTTCACTGACTGCACCACCAAGGGACGTCATGCCTTCCCAGCCGCCTCTGACTTTTGAGTCCTGGAAGCAGGAGTTACTCTGCCCCCAAAGGTACCAGCTTCTCCCTGACAGCTTCTACAGAAGGAGAAATGTGGGTTTGATATTCAGCAATGAGCCAATTTCATTTCATTTCAGAAATGACTTCTGGTCCAGCAGACAATTTGGTGTTTTAGAAGGAAATGGTACGCCTCTCCCACATTCTAGGAGGGTGGTCAGACCCACCCAGCTAGGACCAGTGATGTCCAGTTCTGTCACCATACGGGACTCCTGGCCGTTTGGCGAGATGGCATTTGTGTCAAGGACCCATTTCCAGCATGACTTGTCAGGAAGCAGAGTGCTAACAGCACGCGGGTTCCCCCACTCTCCCATGCCCAAGCTGTTTTGAACTCTTCCAGAATGTTCTAAACATCCCATCCTCCCTCTTGCTATTCCCCTTCTCTTCCTTCCTTGTCTTACCCTCTTTTTCAAGTGAGAAACACAACTCAGCAGAGAACAGGTGAAGGGTTGGGGGACAGAACCGGGAAGGAGGAGAAGAACATCCGGACCCCTCACGCCCTGCGTCCAGCCCTGGTTTCACTGGGCGAAACTGAGGGAATGGGGCTGTGCCTCCTCAGAGCCGGCAGCTGTGGCTAGTGGTGTGGGCCGAGGCTGGTGGGATGCAAGGCTGGAGCACATTTTCTTGTAGACGCTGGGGCACCAGCTGCCTGTGGCCTCAGAGGCGGCCCCGCTGGCAGGCCCCCAGCCTTGGGAGCATTCAGCAGGCACAGTGGGTCTCCGCAGTCGGATCCTGGGCCATGAGGACAGGGCTGGAGTCCAGGGGCAGGCTGCTGAGGGTGGCCTCCCCACACAGGTGCGGGCTGTTGCGGGCAATGAGCTCCTTGGCCATGAGCATGAAGACCTCGTCTATGTTCCTGGACTCCTTGGCTGACGTCTCCAGCACGGCCAGGAGCCCGTACTTCTCGGCCAGCGTACAGGCGTCCTCAAACAGGACATGCCGCTGGTCCCGCAGGTCTGCTTTGTTTCCTGGAAGGAAAGGTGAGCACATAGTCCGCTGAGGGAATTCATCGGTTTTTTAAAATGAACTTTAAAAAAAACATTTTAGATGCATAGATAAGCTGAATGTGGTGCATACACACAATGGAGTAACTTACCTTTGAGGGAGGACGAAGTGTTGGTAATCGGGACTGAACAGACCCGTTTGGAGCACTAAAGGGATGAGAATGGTTTGTCTCACCTAAGCAGCTGAAAAGCCTTGGGAAGGCCTAAGTTTCCTTCCAGGGGCAGGGAAAGAACTGGCCCTTCTCCTGAGCACATTTAAGGGGACAGTGGACACGTGGTCAAGCTGCAC
>NW_004444029.1:7904086-7905419 GCF_000243295.1 Trichechus manatus latirostris
GATGCCAGCAGAGTCACCCCTGACCAGCCCTTTGTGTGGGGAGAACGTGGCTGCCAGGGGCTGGGGGAATGCCGGCGGGAGAGACAGTGGTGTGCAGAAACGGAGACAGGATGGGGGCACACAGCCAAAGGGGCAGGGATGCCTCGGGGGGAGCAACACAGATTGACCTTTCTGGGTTATGGCTGGCGTGGGGGCCACTGGCAGACAGTGGGAGGATTGGACATGCCGAGCTGGGAGGTTGGGGGCACCGCCCGGCCATCTTTGGGTACTTCTAGAACCAGTTAAGAAGTGGGGCAGGATGGTCATTGGGAAAGACGGGTTTGGGTGTGAATACCAAGAAAACTGCCAGGTCCCTGCAAATCCTGACACCGTGGCATCCGTTACGCTCTGCTGCCTATCTGCTTCCGCAGAGTAATTAGCCGTTAAGGAAGCTGCAGCAGGGAGAGCCAGGAAGGGAGGCTCTGGGCGCTGGAGAAGGGTGCTGCTTTCCAATGTCAGCTGGGGAGAGGGGAGAGGGGAGGGGAAACTCGAGGCTCTGGGGCAGAACTGGGCGTTTCCTGGGAAGTGTGTGAGGCTGATGAGAAGGAATCCAGGTGTGAGAGCTGTGCAGGCCCAGGCTCTCCTGTCAAGACCGAGACAACAGGTGTGGAGCAGAGGGCGAGCAGGCTGCCTGACCTCAGGCTCAGCACCGACAGGACCCTCACGTCCTGGCCATCCAGGGTCCTGGTTCTCCTGGGCCGCTGCTCTGCTGAGCCTTCATTGCTGGGCTTTTCTTAGGTCCCCTGGGTTTGTACCCACCGTAACCAAAACCAAACCCATTGCCATCGAGTGCTTCAGATGCAGAGTGACCCTATGGGACGGCGCAGAACTGCCCCATGGAGTTTCCAAGGCTGTAATCTATACAGAAGCTGACTGCTACATCTTTCTCCCAAACAGCTGGTGGGTTTGAACTACCAGCCTTTTAATTAGCAGCCTAGCATTTAACAACTACACCACCAGGCTCCTATACCTGCCGTAAGTCATTATTTGCATGAGTTAGTCCCTTCAAACAACCAAACCTTCTAGAAACAAATTCTACCCTTTATTGGGCAGTTTATGTCCCTGGGTGCAAACGGTTAATGTGTCCCACTGCTAACAGAAAGGTTGGAGGTTTGAGTCCACCCAGAGGCCCCTCAGAAGAAAGGCCTGGTGATCTACTTCTGAAAAATCAGCTTTTGAAGACCCTACAGAGCCCAGTTCTACTCTGACGTACATGGGGTTGCCATGATTTGGAGTCGACAGCAACTGCATTGAGTACTCACTCTGTACCATGCTCCGCCAAGCGCCTTATATA
>NW_004444029.1:7906251-7910008 GCF_000243295.1 Trichechus manatus latirostris
TAACCCAGCTGCCACCTGGTAACAGTGATGCACACGGGACGGGGGAGAACAAGCTCTGCCTGCTAAATTGAAACGACAGGGCAGGGACGGAGACGTGCCTCTCCTCTGAGTGTGCGGCAGGACGGCTGGCGTGCCGAGCTGCTCTGCTTACCGTGTGTGGCTGAAGTTTGTCAGTCACATTGACTCATTGATGAGATCTGCTTAGGGTCTTAGGGGGTGTAGGTGGTCATCCAGGGCACAGTCAGTCACCTTGGGCTGAGTGGCTCCCTGGGGGACGTGGAGCTGCCTGACTCTGGAAACCTCAGGCCACAGCACAGCACCCTGGGTGCTCACACAGAACTCACGTGCCAGAATCCTGCGTCACCTGCGCCTTCCCCCTGACCTCTGGGCCACCCCAGGTCTCCTGAACTAGGGACTCACTCGAGGGCGGGGCTTGGAGTCTGCATTTTAACAAGGCTGCTCCACTCCCTGTCATTCTCAAATAACCATTGGTGGTGGAGTTGATTCCGACTCATGGCGACCCCGTGTGCTACAGAGTAGAACTGCTCCCTAGAGTTTTCTGGGCTGTAATCTTTAGGGAAGGAGCCCTGGTGGTGCAGAGGTTAAAGCGCTCGGCTGCCAACCAAAAGATCGGCAGTTCGAACCCAACAGCTGCTTCCTGGGTGAAAGATGTGGCACTCTGCCTCCGTAAAGATTTACAGCTTTGGAAACCCTATGGGGCAGGTCTGCTGTGTCCTCTAGGGTCGCTATGAGTGGGATCAAATTGACAACAGTGGGTTTGGTCTTTTGGTAGTCTTTATGGCAGTAGGTCACCAGGCCTTTCTTCCGCAGTGCGGCTGGGTGGGTTCGAAGCAGTGAGCCTGATGGGAGTTACGGGCAAGAGCTCTCTGAGGTGCTAGGCTGTCAGTGCTTTTCTGATTGTGTGTTGGCTGCCATCTAAGACACGAAGAGAGAAGCGAGACGCCTGGGGAAAGCCATACCGATCAACATCACAACCAGGTTGGCCGCACCATACTTCTCGAGCTCGTGGATCCAGTGCGGGATGGACTCGAATGTGGACCGCCGCGTGAGGTCGTAGGCAATGATAGCAGCGTGCGCGCTGCGGTAGTAGCTCTGGGTGATGGTCCGGAAGCGCTCCTGGCCCGCCGTGTCCCACACCTGCATCTGCAGAAGGACGGGAAGGAGAACATGTGCGAGAGCCCCACGCCTGAGGGCAGCCTGCTCCCTGAGCCCCCTCACAGTAGTTTCCTGGGTCTCCCGTCTAGATATTCAGATTCCGCGGGGCTCGGGTAAGGCCCAGCACCTACTTGTGAGCTGCTCTCGGGTAATCTGGATGTGCTTTGGGGTTTGGGAACCACCGTCGAAGGCACGCGGTAGTCAGAGAGGGGGGCCTGGTTTGTCCTGGGGGTCTGTTGTTCTTGCGCTTTCCACTTCATCACCCCCAGGACCAGAGTTTGGGGTGCATCTTGTGGGCCTGCCTGCTGGTAGCAGTGAGGGTGCTGGCTGAGCGTGGTGTGTTGAGACAGCCACTCAGGCTGTTCGTGTTTGGGGGTGTCCTTGTGATGGTGCCGTCCCCAGCAGGGGCTCTAATTACATGCCTTCAATGGCGTGTGAGTTCCTCTCTCCTCAAACTCTCACACTATTTTTAAGGTTTGCTTTTAAAAGAAAGTTTCCAATCGTACAGAAAACTAGAGAGAATAGAACAATGAAACCTCCTACACCCCTTGCTCAGATTCAGTACTTGTCTTTGAGGTATTGTTTTACAGCAAATCCCAGACTTCACGTCATTTCATCCCTAAAACCAAAAACCCACTGCCACTGAGTGGATTCCGACTCATGGTGACCCTACCTCCATTGCTACACAGCCCTCTGAAAACGGACATTTTCTCACATAACCACAATGCCATGATCACTGCCCATGAAATTCCATTTAGTTCTTGGTGTCCTCTAAGACCCAGACCATAGTAACGTTTTCCTGACTGTCTCCAAAATGTCTATGATTGTTTTTTCTTAGAATCCCAGAGTCCATTTATTACATTTTCGCCAATACCTTTGATCTTTTCTAATCAAATGGGTCAAAGATAGTATCTCACGGTTATTTCAATTTGCGCTTCTTTAGTTCTGAGGGAGGTGGGCATCTTCCCACCCTTACCTAAGTCCTACAGTTTGTTTTTATTCCGACACCCACTGACATTGAGGCCATTCCGACTCAGAGCAACCCTACAGGATGGAGTAGAACTGCCCCATAGGGTCTCCAAGGCTGTAAAACTTTACGGAAACAGACTGCCACATCTTTCTCCCGAGGAGCGGCCGCTGGGTTCCAACCAACTGCAGACCTTTCGGCTAGCAGCTGAGCGCTTTAACCACTGCGCCGCCAGGGCTCCTTTGTTCTTATTAAACTTGGGAAATGGCAGTTTGTGTCCAACCTGTGAATCGCCCACACATTGTGCTTGGTTGTTGGTCTTAGATATTTATCAAGGCTCTTTTCACATGAAATAAATCCGCCCTTTGTCAGGCCACATTTGCAAATGTTTCTTTCCGATTTGCTGTTCATCTCTTGCCTTTGTTGAAGGTATCTGTTGACTATGTGGAAAATTTGCTCTCATGTTGTTAGATTTAGTGATATTTTCCTTTATGGCTTCTGGGTCAGTGTCTTGCTTAAAAAGCTGATCTCCTGTTAGGGATTGAATTATGTTCCGCAGAAAGACACATTGAGGTCCTAACCCCTGGACCTGTGAAGGAGACTTCATTTGGAAAGAAGGTTTTTCTTTTGTTATCAATTAATGCATCAGACAAGGCCCTAACCCTTCTAAGTGGTGTTTTGTGAAAGGAGAGAACAGACACAGAAACAGGTCACGCAGGGGAGGACACCCTGTGAGGATAACATCGACAAGCTGAGAAACGCCCGGGGCTACTGAAAGCTGACCGAGACAAGAAGGGATCTTCCCCTTAGAGCGGACAGACGGGGAGCATAGCTCTGCCGACACCCTGAATTTGGACTTCTAGCCTCCACAACTGTGAGACAATAAAATACATTTCTCTTCTTTAAAGCCAGCCACCTTGTGGTATTTTGTTATGGCCGCTCTAGGGAACCAGAGCTGAAGATAAATTCTCCCATGGTTTCTTCTGTTCTGTTATGATCTGGTGTTCTATATTTAAGTCCTTTGTCCCCCAGGCATGTGTGTGGGTGTGAGGGACTCTGGTGAAACCGCAGAGCCCACCTGCCCGCCCACCCACCGCCCTCCAACCTTCACTTTCTTGCCGTCGATCTCGAGGGAGCGCACGGTGAAGTCCACCCCAATTGTGTTCTGTGTCTCTGTGTAGACCCCGGACCTGAAGTGCTGCACCACGCATGTCTTTCCCACGTTGGAATCCCCGATGAGGATGATCTTGAACAGGTAGTCGAAGTTCTCCTCTGATGCCCTGGCTGCGCTGGAGAACGGCATGGCTCTGGTCGCCCGGAGCAGACCTAGGAGAGAAAGGAGGAAGTGAGCGTCTCTTAGTGAGCAGATACTGGGCTGGGAACTCCTCTAGGTTCTGGGGGTCCAGCGGGGACCAGACAGAAAGGTCATGGCCGTCATAGCACTAACATCCTTGCGGGAGGAAGATACTCATCACTGGCCGGCATGGGGGAGTTGCCCGTCCCAAGCCCACACCTGCCCTGGGTGGGCTGACATTACTTCAGAGTGGCCCTCCGAATTGAGAAGTCTACTTCATTCTCTGTGAGGACATTGCTGCTTCAGTGATAGGACGCTTG
>NW_004444029.1:7913136-7914124 GCF_000243295.1 Trichechus manatus latirostris
TTTTCAGGAACCTGTGTTTTGGGTGAGATAAACCCAACCCTGGCAGGCAGAGCAGGAAAACAAAAGACACTGCCAAGTGCCGTCACTTTGAGAGCTGTGGTCACATCTTCCGCTACCAGGAAATCAAATGTAGGTCGAAATCCACCGCAAATGTCTGTGCAATCGGCAGGAAGTAAACCAGTGAGGTCAGGTATCAAGTGTTTCCTTCCTTCTGGCAATGGTTACTGTTTAAAGAGAAAAACAGCCAAGCTGACTAAGCCCCAAATGGTAAAATGTCCAGATGGTATGAAAGTCCAGGAGCTGGGGACCCTGCCTCCCCCAGCCCCACTCAGCCACCAAGGTTTCTCTGGTACAAAATGCACTTCAGAGGAATTGAGAGGGATGATACCGGATGGTGCAAATGGTTATGTACTTGGCTACTGACCGAAATGCTGGCGGTTCAAACCCACCTAGAGGTGCCCTGGAGATCTGCTCCTGAGGGTCACAGTCTGGAAAACCTATGGAGCGCAGTTCCACTCTGTAGCACATGGGGTCACCATGAGTCAGAATCGACTAGACAGGCAGCTGGTTGGTTGGTTGGGCTATGGGGAAGCCACAGAAAAGGGCAGGTCGGAGAGACGGCTTGGAGGGAAAACCCAGACCTCATCCTCCTTGATTCTGAAAATCCTCTACAGTTAGAGGAAATGCAGAAGTAAGGAAAGGGAACGTGGGTCAAGGTGAATTTACAACCTGGATGAATCTCATAATCATAGTATGGAATGAAGAAGAGCCACAGACAAAAGGATACACACAGTATGACTCTGTGTATGTAAAGTTCACAAACAAGTAAAAGCCTTCAAAAAGAAAAACAAGGAAATGATTGCCACAAAAGTCAGGATACCTGGGATGGGGGAACTGTGATGGGGAAAAGACACACAGGAATGTCTAGGGTGTCCACAATGCCCCATGGTGACACAGGTTATATAATTCGTCATATATGCGTATATAT
>NW_004444029.1:7915380-7916237 GCF_000243295.1 Trichechus manatus latirostris
TCACCTCATATACATGCGAAAACTGGACAATATATAAGACCAAAGGAGAAATGATGCCTCTGAATTATGTTGTTGGCGAGGAATTTTGAATATACATAATGCTTGGTACAGGGTCAGCGAAAAAGAGCTGGACTGACACAGTGATGGACTGACACAGTGATGGACTGACATAGTGGCTGCAACAATGGGCTCAAGCATAACGATTGTGAGGATGGCGTGGGACCGAGCAGTGTTTCCTTCTGCTGTACATGGGGTCGCTATGAGTCGGAATCGACAGCACTTAACAGTTCTTTGGCTGGAAGGTGGTCTCCAGGAATGGCTTCAGTACCAGGTCAGAAGGGTGTCTTAGGGCCATAGTTTCGGGGTTCCCTCCAGTCTCTGTCAGACCAGTAAGTCTGGTCTTTTTTTGTGAATTTGATATTTTTCCTCCCGCTATGTTTGCGACCCTCTGTGGGAACCCAAGCAAGAGTGGTCGGTGGTGGTGCCAGGCACCATGTAGTTCTTCTCCTCTCAGGGTGGTGTAGGCTATGGTTTATGTGGTCCATTAGTCCTCTGGACTAAGTGCTCCCTTGAGTCTTCGGTTTTCTTCACTCTCCTCTGCTCTGGGAGGCTGCCAGGATCTTAACGGTCACTTATTTATCTGGGTGAGTGAGTGGGTGCAGAATAGCGACTGATGACGGCGATGAAGGGCCCTGCCTGCACGGGCTGCTTCAGTTACCAAACCGAAAGGAAACCTCAAGCCCACGATGCCCTCAGGGGAGGTCACAGCACAGGAACTGCACGTTACTGTTTATAAAAGCAAAGAGCGAATAAAGCTTTTATTTTTTTAAACAATTAGTTCTCTACACACCATGTCT
>NW_004444029.1:7917799-7920290 GCF_000243295.1 Trichechus manatus latirostris
ATGAAAGAATTTTTACAGGTAAGTGCTGCATATTTTATGTCAGTGGTAATGAAGAAGAATTGCAGGAAAACTGTTGAATTTTGAATAAAAGAATTTATGTGGTACAGGTAAACTTCAGTTTAGATGGTGGGATTATACTTGTATGGTAAGATGTGGTGCAGTGAATTGCTTCATATGGCCCTTCTAGCCCTAGTCTTTGTAACTCATACACAGTGACTGAGTGGGACTGTGCAGATAAGGCATATGGAACACGAAGGAAGGGATGGGTCAGTTTTGCCATCCGCTAGACTTAAAAAGAGCCATCCCAGAGGCGCTAAGGACAGGATCTCACCACCACCAAGGAAGAAGATCCAAGAGCAGAGTGCATCCTTTGGACCTGGGATTCCTGTGCTGAGAAGCTCCTGGAACCCCAAGAGACAGAGAGAGAGAGAAAATGGGGAGGAGGGGAAGGAGGAGGGAGAGGGAGAGAGCCGAAACACTGGAGATGGTGAGAAGTGGTGGCAGAGAAAGGCGGTGGGGTGGCACGGTGAGCTTCCGAGCTCACAGAGTGAGAAAGCTGAGCACCTTTGGGCAGAAGGCTTGCTAGAGGAGTAGGATGCCTCTGGGCATTTACTGGCAGAGCTAAAAGAGCTATGTAACACTTGCCTGAGCAGAGCAGAGGCCAAGGGCCAGAGAGAGACCTGTTCTGATGAGAAGAGGCTGTCTTGATGGAAGAACTGTATCCTGAGCATTCCTGAGCCTGAATTATAACCTGTTACTTCCCTAATAGGAGCTCTAGTGGTGCGGTCGTTAAGGTATTTGCTAACTGAGAGATCAAGTGGCTCCATGGGAGAAGGATGTGGCAATCTGCTTCTGTAGACATTTACAGCCTTGTAAACCCTATGGGGTTGCAATGAGTTGGAATTGACTCGACAGCAGTGGGTTACTTCCCTAATAAACCCCATAACTGTGAGTATGGTCTGTGAGTTCTGTGTGGCCACTGCAATGAATTATCGAACTCAGCAGAGAAGTAGAGAGTGCCATGGGAAGGACAGTTGGTGTCGGAATTGGTAAAGATAGCAGAGAGAGGAGGCATGGCTGACCTCTGCCTCATAGAAACCAGCCTTGGGCTGTTGATCTTGATTCCTCTTCCTCCTTGTGAAGTGAAGGGAGGTCAGACATGCCCCTGCTACGCCATTTTTACACAAGATAAATGTTAAAGTGTTGAACTTTAGGAAGCTAAATTACAGTGTACATGGTACACAGCTAAAGGTGAATTCAGCTCTCCATTTAATGCCTTTCCGCCTACCTCTCTATACTTTGAGTACACATAATGTGTTCACTTTGGAAATGTGAAAACCGAGGTCTGGGGAGTGAGGTAAATTGGCCTACCTAGTGCCCTTCTCGTTTGAGTATTTAAGAGAACCACTGTTACCAACTAATAAGATAGGTTTTTTTCTTTTTCTTTTTCTCCCCCAGTTCTGGGTATTCACCTCTAAGTTTAAGGTGTGCTACCTCCAACTACCATGTTTCACCCAGCTTGGGATATTTTGTATGTCTCCTCTCACACAGTATAACATGAGATCTGGAGTCAGGCGTGAGTTTAAATGCTCACGCCATCTCTTAGGGGATTCGTGACCTTAGGTTACTCTAAAATCTGTTTTCTCATCTGAAG
The DNA here is from genome assembly GCF_000243295.1 of Trichechus manatus latirostris. NCBI lineage: Eukaryota > Metazoa > Chordata > Mammalia > Sirenia > Trichechidae > Trichechus > Trichechus manatus. The sequence continues at coordinate 7,919,454 of NW_004444029.1, forward strand.
TGTTGTGAGAGCTGATGAGATCATGCATGGCAAGTGCCTAGCACAGTGCCTGGCATGTTGTAAGGAACGAGTGTTGGACATCAGTCAACAAGTTCATTCAACAGATAACTTCCTGAGCATGCTGAGTGCTCTGCTGGGTGTTGGGTGTGTAGCCGTGGACTTCAGACTCATAATGCCGCTGCTTTCATGGGGCTTACAGTTGAACAATAAACATTTAAACCATTAAACCAGATAATTAAATGCGAGGAATGTTATGGAGTAAAGAAATAAGGGTGATGAGAGAGAGGGAGTAACTGGGGGAGACCATTGTAGGTGGGGTGATCAGAGCAGGACACCCTGCGAGGGGACGTTTGAGTGCCAAGAATGAGAAGCCAAGAATGAGAAGGGACAAACCATTTGCAGAGAACCAGGAAAAAAGCATTTCGGGCGGTGGAACAGCAGATGCAAAGGCCTCAAGGCAAGAAAGGGTTCAGGGACAAGAAAGGGTTTGGTGTGGGGGAGACTGCAGTGAGTGTGGAGGAGTGGAGGCGGTGAGGCTGGGAGGTGGGGAGACAGAGTCCAAAGGAAACATGCTAGCTCCTTCCTGTGTACTGGCAAAAGTTCGGGAACCACCCACCTGTCCCGGAGGGGACTGGTTAAGTATGATTTGTTTATGTAATGGAAGACTGCAGATATTCAGAAGAATGGGGCAGCTCTGTAGGTCCTGATAAGGACCTGTCGACAACCTTTTGATAAATGGGGGAAAAAAAAAAGATACAGACTAGTGTGTATAGTTTGCTCCCGTTTGCCTATGTACGTGGGGTGGGGCTATGCTCGGAACGTGTAGAGGCATAGATT
>NW_004444029.1:7920756-7926524 GCF_000243295.1 Trichechus manatus latirostris
ATAACAAAAAAACCCAGCCTTTCCAATTCAGGCATCAGCTCGGGCAGCTCCCTCCCCCATCCTAGCTTCCCTCCACCAGTTCTGCCTGTCAACTCTATGCCAAAGTCTGCTCCCTGTCCCTAAGCCTACCACTTCACTACAGGAACCAGGTTACACGAGACTTGGAAGGCTGTCTTCATTATCTAGTGCTGCTATAACAGAAATACCCCAAGTGGATGGCTTTAACAAACGAGTTTATTCTCTCACGGTCTAGGAGGCTAGAAGTCCGAATTCAGGGTGCCAGCTCCAGGGGAAGGCTTTCTCTCTCCGGCATTACTTTCTTGGTGGTGTTAGGTACCCCTGTCTCTCCGCTTGCTTCTCTCTTTTATATCTCAAAACAGATTGATTTAAGACACAACCTAATCCTGTAGATTGAATCCTGCCTCATTAAGAGGTAGGATTTACAACACATAGGAAAACCACATCAGATGAACAATACTGGGAATCATGGCCTACCCAAGTTGACACACATTTTTGTGGGGACACAATTCAATCCAAAGGCCATGGCAAAGAGTTTGTGTTTTTATCTGAGAGTCTTGGGGAACCACCAAAGGATCTTAAGCAGGGGAATGACAGCTGATTTATGTTTTAACATATACTCTGGCAAATGAGGATGGGGGGAGGGGAGGAGCAGAAATGGGGAAACCATGCAGAAAGCTGTCACAGTAGTCTAAGTTGGGAAAGTTTGGTGGTTTATTCTGGGGGAGGAGGGATGGGGAAGAGAGGGTGGGTTTGGGATGTATTTGGAGATAAAAGGGACTGGACCCAGTAATGGGTTGGATGTGGAAGTTGAGAGAAAAGGAGACATACCTTGAGCAACTAGGAGGAATGGTGGTACCATCTACCAAGGTGGGAGTACTAGAGAGGAATAGGCTTAGAGAGTAGAAATGCAGAATTCTGTTTTTGATGAAGCCAGTTGCTGTTGAGCTGATTCCAACTCACGGGGACCCCGTGTGTGTCAGAGTGGAACTGTGCTCCACAGGGTTTTTAGTGGCTGATTTCTCAGAAGGAGTTGGCAGGACTTTTTCCCGAAGTATCTTTGGGCAGACTTGAACCGTACAGATAGGAATATCGAGTAGTCAGTTGACCGTTTGGAGCCCTGGGAGGTCTGAGTAGAGCTATGAATCTGGGAGTTGTTGGCATAAAGCTGTGGTACTGGATGAAAAGAGATGTCAGAAGTTTAAAGGGAGAAGTGTGAAACAGTGACTCAGTGGTTGAGAAAGCTCAGTAATTAGGGAAGTGTAGGAGACTTGCTAGGCAGAGTTACATGCCCTTTGAGGTTTGTGGTTTCCATTAAAAAAAGTGAAATCAGCCAGCTTTTGTGATTTCTCTCTGGCCAAACTCAGCCGCTTGTGTGCAGGGAAGGAGGAGGACAGAGGCTTGTCATTGTTAGGGGCCATCAAGTCGCTTCTGACTTGTAGCGACACCATGTGCAACATTGTACCATGTACAACATTATGAAACGCTAGGACAGAGGCCGGAAAACCAAACCAAACCAAACCTATCGCTGATGAGTCAATTCCGACTCATGGACAGGCTAGGGAACAGAAAAGGCTGTGAGGAGAGAATATAGATTCTGAGTGGGCAAGGAAGGAGGTGAGGACCAGAAAGGGTGGTGGATGGTGACAGCATGGTGAGGTTACCCAACGGGGAGGTACAGTGGCTGTTGGAGTGGGGAGTGTAAGCCATCTGGAAAGAAAGAAGGTGGTCTTCAGAAAGTGGGGTGTTTTAAAATCCAGGCTCGTGGGTGCTGCAGTTGTTGGTGATGGCCATGGAGTGGGCTTTACTGAGGGGTGGAGGGAAAGGCTAGGTGATGGAGAGGGTGTGAGACGGGGGCCAGGGAGTTAGGCTGTCCTCCTGGGCACAGGCAGTGGTGGAGAGGCAGAGTGGAGTGGGAGCTGTCACAGGCGCTTGGCAGTGGCCACTGGGAGGGGACAGCAGTCAGGCCCGGTGCCGGGAGTTTCAGAGCAGCTGGGGTCTGCAAGGTTTGGAGCAGGCAGTGGGGAACTAGGAGGACACCCCCCACCCTCCTGTGTCCTTGAGGCATATTGGCTGGGAGAGATTACCCCTTGACCTCTCACTCTGGGGAAGTGGGATCATTGGGGTGTCCGCTGAGGTGTCTGGCAGGTGTGTGCCAGGCAAGAAAGGCAGGGAACTCTCAGAGACAAGGGTAAGGATATGGGGAATTATTTCCAGAGAGCGTGGTAAGAGGGTTTGGGGTGGGGTGGGTGGGAGGACAGGTCAGAGGAGATGTTCACCCCAAAATGGGCCTGAGGTGCTGGGTGCTTTTCATAGGTCATCCACTCTCCTGCCAGCTCCTCCCCTCACCACCCTGCGGCTTACTCTCCCCAGAGTGTTCCGAGGACAGGACAGTGTTATTGGGTTGGAATGGACTTTATCTCTGTGCGTAGTGAAATTTTAGGAATGTTTTCTATCCCAAAGCAGTGTTTGTAAGAGGGAGATTCCTTCTTCTTGGCCATATGACAGCACGAAGCCGTCTTTTATTCAGCACTGATTGCTCAGTATTGCGTCCCATTCTGGGAATGCGTTATCTTCTAAAACTGAAAGAAGCTTCATTACACATCAGATGCGATAGCGATTGTGAACGTGCTTTGAAGAGTAGAGTGTGGCACACTGGTTCCCGGTTCTTTTTGATTGCAGTGATTTTTTTTGTTTGCTTTAGGAACGGACATTTATTTTCTCACAGTTCTCGAGGCTAGCAGTCTAAATTCAGGGTACTGGCTGTGCTGATTCCTTCTGAGGGCTCTCTCTGAGTTTCTGGTGGCCGCCGGCAATCCTTGGCGTTCCTTGGCTCTTAGATGGATCCTCACGTGTTGTCTTCCCCCTGTGGTGACTCTATTTAGGTGTCCATGCTTCTCTTTTATAAAATGCCCCTCAGAAGGGATTAGGATTAGGACCCAACCTTTTCCAGTGTGACTTTGTTAACTGATAACATCTGCAAAGAACAACCCTATTCCCCAAACAAGGTTACATTCACCAGTGGATGGGTGAGGACTTCACCAAATCTTTTTGGGTGACACAAATCCATAACAACAAGGTTGCTGTCATGGCCAGTATAATGGAGTCTTCATCAGAGGTGAAGTGTGCCAGTGGTTAAGTGTTTGGCTGCTAACTGGAAGGTCAGCTGTTCAAATCCACCAACCACCCCTTGGAAACCTTATGGGGCAGTTCGGAATCGACTTGATGGCAATGGGTTGGTTTGTTTGTTTTTTCTGGTAACCCAAACGAGTTGTGTATTATTACACATGACACTGCATGCTATGTCTTGAGTTTCTGCCCTGTTTTAGGTGCTATCTGCATAATACTTCCTCTTACAAGGAATCTGATGATAAGCACTGTTAGCTTGTTTTTTCAGAAGGCGAGGATCCAGTAACTTATAAGCTGTATGTGTGGGCTTTATATGTGAGCTATAAATCACACAGCTGATAAATGGCAAAGACAAAATTAAAGAAGTATCAGATAGAATGCTTTTGGCTACAACTAACAGAAAATGCCAACTCAAAACAATTTAGTAAGAAAATTCATAATCTAACTAACCAGATGTCAGGAGGTTGGATGCCTGTACAAGTTGCTGTTGCGTCGATTCTGACTCATGACGACCATGTAGGTATCAGAGTAGAACTGTGCCATATAGAGTTTTCAGTGGCTGATTTTTTGGAAGTAAATTGCCAGGCCTTTCTTCCGAGGGCAAGAATTTTTTTTTAGGTTAATTCTTGTTCTCACATGATGGTTGTATATTCAGTATCCATTGAATGAGAAAATACTAAATGACAAGCTGCTAGGAATTCAGACGCTCTTAGATGACTGTTGGTTTTTATTAATGATAACAGTAGTTACATACATGTGGAAAATGCTAACTTTTGTTTTCTTAGTCTATATTTAGAGCAGTCAAGAAAGTAGACTCTGGGAAGCAGGATATGCATGATGGGTTCAGACTTGCCAGAAATGCTTGCTTCCGCAGGGCCCTGGAGCTCACAGATCACAAGTCGCCACTGTGATGTGTGGCATACATATGCAAGGTGTTATTATTATTAATTGCTGTAATTACATAGGACCAGATGTTATAATAGCATTCATTTTAAGTGGCATTCTGCCAGCAACAGGTGAGGGTTTAAAACTCTCTTACCAATCTGGTTGTCAAGCCTTGTCTCCCCTGTCCCTGTAGCTAAGGAAAAGCTGATTTATTTAGAAAGGAAATCCAGATGGTCTCAGACAGCTAAGTAGTCCTTTAAAGCTCTTTTTTTAAAAAAAATCATTTTGTTGTTGAGATGTTGTTATGTAGCAAAACATAACACCAATTCAGCAGTTTCTACATGTACAGTTCAGTGACATTGATGACATTCTTCAGGGTGTGCAACCATTCTCACCCCCCTTTTCTGAGTCGCTCCTCTTCCATTAACATAAACTCACTGCCCCCTCAGGTTCCTGTCTAATCTTCTGAGTTGCTTCTGTCAGTTTGATCTCATAGAGATAGTTCTTAAAGAGCGTTATGCTCAAGGAAGACCTTCTTTACTAGTTAAGCTTAACTGTTGTTCGGTTTTAAGGTGACTTCAGGGAATATTTTTCGTTTAAGTTTTAAAGATTATCTCAGGGCAGTAGTTTCAGGGGCTTATCCTGCCTCCATGGCTCCAGAAAGTCTGGAGTCCATGAGAATTTTAAATTCTCTGTTTCCCCCCCTTTGATCAGGATTCTTCTATGCAGTCTTTGATCCAAGTGTTCGGTCATGGTAGCTGGGCACCATCTAGTCCTTCCGGTCTCATGGCAGAGGAGGCCTTTAAAAAGCTCTTGATGCAGCCGTGCACTCCCAAAACACACAGCCGTGATTGCAGAAGCACTTGAATCCCAGTCGGTTGGGACATACATTTTTGGAATTATTATTTTACCTGATAAATGATTGAATTTCATATCCCACGCCCTTTTGTGGGAGCCCTGGTGGCACAGTGATTAACAACTACAGCGAGCTCAGCTGCTCACCAAACGGTCGGCAGTTCAGATCCACCAGCTGCTCCTTGGAAACCCTACGGGGCAGTTCTCCTCTGTCCTGTAGGGTTGCTGTGAGTCGGAATTGACCCGACGGCAGTGGGTAAGGCTTTTGTGAGGTGCTCAGCACAGTGTTTTAGGGTGGGAAATGTGTTCCGTTCAGACAGCTGTGGTTTACAGAGAATGGTTAAAGCCTTGAGTTGTTCCAACGTGGGTTTCGTGTTTAGTTTCTGGGATGGAGGTAAATTTAACAGTAACACTAATAGCTCTCATTTTTGTAACTTTCTGGAACTAACAGGCAGAAAGTCTATTTACATTTTGTGGGTGGAATTTTATGGTTTTACTCTGACCAAGATTTTGTTAACGTTTTTCAGGGAAAGTGATTTTCAGATGAAATTGGCTCCAGAGCAGAGGCTAAAATAGTGATCTTAGTATCTTACGTCCATGATCTGTTTTAGCCTCACAGCTCTCAGAGGAGAGAGGCCGTTTTACACATGAGCGTCTGAAGTTCACAGAGATTAACTGGCTGGTCCGGGGCTTGCAGCTGGTAAGTGGAGCAGCTAGAACGTGGCTGTAACTTTCCTCCTGTCGTTGAAAACTTGTGGGCAGGGCCTTTCTGCTGGGGCCCTCAGCCTTGCAGGTTTGGGTCCATCTGCTAAGCGGTGGCTGTGAAAACGGTTGTGTCGTTGCTGCAGTACCAGTGAAGTGCCTGGAAGCAAAGCCCTGTG
>NW_004444029.1:7927913-7932413 GCF_000243295.1 Trichechus manatus latirostris
CTGGAGACATAGACGTCAGAGCTGAGAAGGAAGGCCAGGAGGAAGATGGCCTGGCCAGCCAGCGCTGGGAGAGGCGGCCTCGTCTCCCGGTTCAGCCACCACCACGTCGTCGTGTTCCTGCTCACCTTCTTCAGGTAACCAGCTGCTGAAAGTGCTCTCTAGCTTTCTGTTCTGTTTTTCCTTTTGAAGGTGACAGTGGATGGCAAGTGTCTAGCGTAGTGACGGGCGGGGGCTCACGGTGGAATAGCCTAGTTCTTCCTGTGATTGTGCTTTTTGGTCCATGTGATACTGTAGTTCTCAACGAGGGGCTCTTTCGTCCCCCAGAGGACACGTGACAATGTCTGGAGACATTTTTGGTTGTCACACTGTGGCGTGGGATGCTGCCGGCATCTAGTGGGTAGAGACCAGGGATGCTGCTAAATGTCCTACAGTGCACAGGACAGCCCCCACAAAAAAGAATAATTTGGCCCAAAAGGTCAGTAGTGCTGGGATTGGGAAGCCCTGATCTAATACAAAGCCCTCTAGTTGTTAAAGTCAGGAGCTCGAGAACAGAGGACGCGCACCCTCAGGGAGTGCCCTGTGCTCCTTTGAGCGGGCGCTGCTATGAGGCAGCGTCAGGAACTCTGTGAACTAGTGCGAGAGCCGGGTGAGTGTTGGTGGCCCCGACCGGCCAGCGTGACTGACGAAATCGTCCATGCTGGTGAGTCTGGAACCCTAAGTGGGCCGTTTGGGGTGAAAAACAAAACACCAAACCCCTTGCCGTCAAGCCGATTCCCACTTATAGCGACCCGATAGGACAGAGTAGAACCGTAGGGAGCAGCTGGTGGATTTGAACTGCCCACCTTCTGGTTAGCAGCCGAGCTCTTAATCACCACGCCTTACCTGTGATTCTGTGAATCAGCTACTTTGATGGTTTCTTCTGAGTAGATTTTATTATGAATCTTTATTGAAGGAACCACAAATGATGCTAATGATTTTATTTTAGGCAGAAACTAGGAAAAAGGTTCTCTAATTATGTTAGCGTTGTAATTTTGGATGCTTGGTTTAGGGGATATTCGTTTGCGCGGAGAGGGAAGGGGGGAGGCATCAATGTGAGGAAAAGACAAGGATCCAAGGAAAAAGCTACTGAATGGCTAACGCCATAACTCTTGTGGGTGGTCAGTGGTTGATAAAGACCCTAAGTGATTGAAGTGGGGCGGGGTCAGTTACGCCCCCACCTACTATTCCCAGGACGAGTTACGAGTGACGTTGGGCTCGTGATGGAGACGACTAGTTATTTTTTTCATTTTCTTTAGCAGAGACTATCTCAGTTGATCTTATGAAGCAGCCCCTCCCGCCTTTTAAAAAGCATTCTAAAACTGAATAAAACAGATACAGTTCTGTGACTTTACTGGATGCCATTTTTTTTGCTTTCCATTCTTCTGTATTTCTTCTCTGTCTTTTATAGTTATTCGTTGCTCCATGCTTCCAGGAAAACATTTAGCAATGTCAAAGTCAGTATTTCTAAGCAGTGGACCCCAACTGCTTTCAACACATCTGCCGAGCTGCCTACGGAGGTAAGCAGAACCAAGTGCGTGGGTGGATTTAGGAAGGAGCCCCTGCCCACCCCTGAGGCCTTGTGAGTACTTTTTTGTATCCTCACCTGCTCAGGACACTGAAATAGCTTACTGTTTCCCCTGGCGTCAAATTTACACTCTCCATCTGGCTCCAAAGCATGCTGGGACTCAGGCCCTTGCTGCCTGGCCAGCCGGCTCATTTCCCACTGCTGAGAAATCCCACCACACCCTTAGTCCCAGCGAGGCTCAGCTTTCCATTGAGTTTCACCAGTACCATGCTTGTTTCTGCCGTGGAGATTCCGCTAACGCTCTTGTCTGCTTTTTTGCTGTCTCTCCACCTGTCTAAGTCCTGCCTTTCCCTTTGTGTCAGGATAAAAGGCCACTTCTTCAATCAGGTTTTTTTCCAGCTCTAATGACTTTTCCCTTCTCTGAACATCTGCACAGTGTATTTTATAGTTTAACATCTCAGGGGTTAAATAGTTTCTAATTGGTGTATTTGTTAATATCTTGCTTCAGCTCCTTGAAGTCAGGGAGTATGTATCCCCGTTCCTTATATTTATTATGGACCGAGTGAATTCTCTGATGACAGTTTAGGACGGAGATGCTGTCCTTTACGATGCCCCATCTTAATACAGGATGGTGCAGGACCGGGCAGCGTTTTGTTCTGTTAGACACAGGGTCGTGTCACTGTGAGTCAGCGCCGACTTGATGGTGCCTACGACAACAGCAACAACAGCATCTTAAGACATAGATCCATTCCAGTCAGTCATTTCCACCTGATGTGATTTCTGCTTATGTAGCACTATGGAGAGCTGTTAATATTGTTAGCATATTTTATTAAAAGTTATTTCCCCTATTTGGATCAGTTTAGAGCTGAGAAATTTGAAGGTTATATGATTTATGTAAATAAGTTAGTCAGTTACTCATTGAGTGTCTACCTTGTATAAACACTGTCCTAGGCATAGAGGATACCAAAAAAAAAAAAAAAGCATAGAGGATTAAAAACGGAGCTTGTCCTCATGGCTTGTGGAGCTTACAGTCTAGTGGGAGTGCCCCTGTACAGTTTTCTGGAGTCTAAGTGATTAGGAACTTGAAAAGAGGCCTAGATTTCAGACTGAGTCTCTTGATCAGAGTGGCACAAATGGTTAAGCGCTCAACTACAAACCAAAAGGTTGGTGGTTCAAACCCACCCGGAGGTGCCTGGGAAGATGGGCCTGGTGATCTGCTTCTGAAAGGTCATGGCTTTGAACACCCTATGGAGCAGTTCTACTTTGCACACATGGGGTCGCCATGAGTCGGAATCAACAGCAACTAACAGTGACAACAACACAGCGAATATGTCTAAATTGTTGGTCAGCTGATTCGTTAGACTGTTTAGAATCACAAAATTTTTTAAAAAATTATTATTTTATTGTTGAAGATATAAACAGCAGAACGTTCACCAATTCAAAATTAAAATCACCAATCTTAAAGCTCAAAGTAGCCTCAGAGAGGTCATATACCCTAGCCTCTTGCCAGTGTGGAACCCTTCCTTGGTTGTTATTGAAAGATGACCATCCAGCTCTGCTTTAATACTTCCAGGGGGAAGAAACCCACTATTTTCTGAGACGGACAGTTACGTTTTTTTCATTGCTCGTCCCATTTTATTGCTGTCTGTCTCCCCCAGCTCCCACCTAGTTTTTCACACTTTGAGCTAGAATCTTGGACACATCATTTAACCTTTGTGCATGTGCACAGTACCGCTTTGCCCGCTTTAACACACCAGGTTTTTGTGAGGATGGGCCAGGTTGTCTGAGAAGTGCTTGGCGAGGTGCCGGTCTTGACGTGTCACTGCCTTGTCTCTGCAGATCTGGAGCAGCAACCATCTGTTTCCCAGTGCGGAGGAGGCCACGCTCTTCCTGGGAACGCTGGACACCATTTTTCTCTTCTCTTATGCTGTGGTAAGTTTTAAAGTTCTAGGATTTTAAGTTAAGGGAAGATGTAAAAGGAAATGACTCTTAAGCTTATGAAGTTTGTAAGGGATTTTGAATTTGCTGACCAAAGACAAGTTCAGTATTTCTGAAGTTTATATGTGTGTTCATTGACTCAGCAAACCTTTATTGAGGACCTACCATGTGCAGGTACTCTTCTACTCCCTGGGACTTCATCAGTGGACACCCAGATAAAAATCCCTGCCTTTATAAAGCTTACGTTCTTGGGATAGTAGCAAAAGCTCTGAATAAGGAAGCTGGAGTGTGTTTGGAGGTGGTCAGTGCCGTGGAGAACAGTAAGTCAGGGAAAGGGGTGAGGAAAGCCCAGGGCGGGCCTGCCATTTGAAGGAGGCAGTTGGGGAAAACCTCACTAAAGAGGTCTTTGAGCAAACACCAGAAGTTGGTCAGTGCGGTCAGTAACTGAACTGGAGCAGCAGGAATGAGGACCGAGCGGTGGGCGCAGGTCTTGGGGCCTTGTTGCCTCTACAGGGGCTGGTCTCTAACTCAGCCACGTGAGATGGGAGCCCTGGGAGGCTTTGTGAGAGCAGGGACAGGATCTGACTTGGCGTACGTTACTGAGGTGCTCGTGTTGCCTTGTGAGACTGAACTGAGAGGACAGAGATGGAGACCACTGAGCCTGCTCCAGGGTGGAGGTGAGGCATGGTGGCCTGGGTCAGAGGTCGCAGGAATGAGGTGGAGAGAAGTGGTCAGATTCTAGCTCTGCTTTGGAGGTAGAGCCAACATATTTTTCCTTATTGAATGTGGAATAGAAGCGGAAGAGTATGACGGCTGACTCCAGGTGGAAGACCATGGGAAGAGGGGGTTTTGGGGACATCGGTTTTAGACAGGTTACATTTGAGGTGCCTGTTGTTGCCCAGTGGTGAAGAGTAAGTACTGGGTTATATGAGGTGCCTGTTGTTGCCCAGCGGTGAAGAGTAGGTACTGGGTTATATGAGGTGCCTGTTGTTGCCCAG
>NW_004444029.1:7932989-7935096 GCF_000243295.1 Trichechus manatus latirostris
GGGCTGTGGACAGTCTCATTTCCTGCCTTTGGCGTGTGTCAGTTACAAGGAAGCCTTTTAACTGTGAATGTCAGGGTGATGAGCAGTGTCGGGTGCGAGTCCTCGGTAATCTCTGAGTATCTGTTGGGGGTATTATCAGAATATCTTTTCTTCAGAAAGGAGACTTAGAGAAACAGTTGGAACAGATGCAGATAATCTAGCCTAGCTCCTCCCTGGGCATTTTCTGGACAGAATCCCACCACACACTTGTTGGGCTTTGGCTGGACCACCCTAGTGTCTGGCACACCTGCCATGTTTACCAGCTCTGCTGTGCTGTGTGTGGACCAGCACGTCACCTTGTGTGATCTTTAGTCTCCTCATCTGAACAGCTGTGACAGTGATACCTGCCTGCAGGATTGAACAGACTGAGAAAAGACAAGTGCCATGAAAAGCAGCGATCATAGTTCTTCTTTATATTGAGCTGAATTTGCCTTCTGAAACTTCCAGGCATTTTGCTTTCTGGAGTAATGCAGAGTAAGTTGATTCCCTAATCTGAAACAGAATTGATTTTCTTCATCCCCATTATTATACACAGCATAAGACAGTGTGAGAGGCAGCTGTCTGGAACACAGAATCTGTTCTAATGCGTTGTCCCTTTGGAGGTAGACGTAGCTTGACGAGAATTAGGAAGAAACATTTGTCGTACCAGTGATCGTCTGCGTTTTCTCTGATAGAGTCAGTTTACTGGAGACACTGGGTCCTGTCTGAATTTAGGTTTTTAGTCACCGCATTTACTCATTTTGCATCTTTCTGGAGGAACCTGAAGTGTGTTGCCCTTAAGGTCTTCAGCCTCCCTTCCTGTTTAATTCCTGGCCCGGAGGGAGGGAGGAGAGCGGAAGGTAGGGCATTTGCACCTGTCCTGAAGCACCCGACTGTCCCACCTGTGCTGTCAGGAAGCCCAGGGTCCTGGCGACCAGGCGGCCGGTGTGGCACCGAGCTTCCATTCTGCTGTTCACAGGCTCCCAGCTGCACCCGCATCTAATGCATGTGTAACTAGCACACGGAGCCCCTTTGGGAAATGCGTTACAGCTGGTGGTTTGGAGGTAATCTCATCTAGAGGAGGAAGAGTATAGGTATGCCTGTTTATCAGAATTATTAATTCCTGGCATATTTTTTGTCTCCTTTTAGCAGTGGGGATGCAATGAAACCAAAGTTTGCACTGCATTACGGTGTGTTGGCGAGCAGGGCGTGTAGAGTATAGCGTGCAGAAGCTCCTTGTGCTTCCGTGAGGTGTTTGTGCTGCTGATAGAGACGGCCGGTCCAGGCACGAGAAGACGCAGTTTTAAATACTGTCAGGGCTGGCTGTGGTTGCCTCATTTGCTTTGGAATGCTTGTTAGTTTTTTTCAAACTGTGTTATTATTTGGAGCTGCAAAATAAAATGCTTTATTTTTCAGGGCCTTTTCATTAGTGGCATCATTGGGGACCGGCTTAACTTACGAGGTGTCCTGTCTTTTGGCATGTGTTCTTCTGCTTTAGTGGTAAGTCGAAATGGGCTTTCTTTCTTTCTTTTTTTAAGTCAGATATTTTAGAATCCACGTAATTCCCCTACTTGTGTATGTGATAGAATAAAAAAATTAATCTTCAGTTTCCTATTTCCTTTTCTGCCTTTTTACTCAGATGGGGCTTTGAAGTCTGATTCTAAATCCTGCCTCCTTAATGGCTGTTTCCAGCAGGGTGGAGTCTAAACAACTGGCATGGCCTTTAGTGCCCTCTCTAGCTTGGCCCCAGCCTCCTCAGTCTAACCCTGCGGGGCGTCACCAGCCTGCTCTAGCTGACTGAACTGTGTCCTGGCGCCCCTCACATAGCCTACCCCAGCCTCCTCAGTCTAACCCCGCAGAGCGTCACCAGCCTGCTCTAGCTGACTAAACTGTGTCCCGCGCCCCTCACATAGCCTGCCTCAGCCTCCTCAGTCTAACGCCACAGGGCGTCACCAGCCTGCTCTAGCTGACTAAACTGTGTCCTGCGCCCCTCACATAGCCTGCCTCAGCCTCCTCAGTCTAACCCCACAGGGCGTCACCAGCCTGTTAGCTGACTAAACTGTGTCCTGCGCCCCTCACATAGCCTGCC
>NW_004444029.1:7935866-7937007 GCF_000243295.1 Trichechus manatus latirostris
CGGCTTCACTGGGGAAAGGGGTGTTCGCACTCCCCACCCAGGCGGTACTTCTCCATGCCTCGGCTTCACTGGGGAAAGGGGTGTTCACACTCCCCACCCAGGCGGTACTTCTCCATGCCTCGCCTTCACTGGGGAACAGGGTGTTCACACTCCCCACCCAGGCGGTACTTCTCCATGCCTCGCCTTCACTGGGGAACAGGGTGTTCACACTCCCTGCCCAGGCGGTACTTCTCCACGCCTTGGCTTCACTGGGGAAAGGGGTGTTCACACTCCCTGCCCAGGCGGTACTTCTCCACGCCTCGGCTTCACTGGGGAAAGGGGTGTTCACATTCCCTGCCAGGCGGTACTTCTCCATGCCTCGGCTTCACTGGGGAACAGGGTGTTCACACTCCTGCCCAGGTGGTGGTGAGGGTTCTGTGAGCTCCTCTAGGTAAGGCCTTTGGAGCAGTGTCAGCACGTTATGTGTGGTGCAGGGCAAGGCCCAGAGTTGGTTCATCTTTATTTGCTCACCGGCTTCTGGTAAGGAATTTTTGTGGATTGAATGAAAGCATGGAGTTTAGTTAGATACTAATTCATTTTATTTTCAATGTCTGCCCCTTGAGTTCAGGGACAAATTTTTTTTCCTTGAAATTTTGGAAGTTAAAGTACTTTATTCACAAGCTACTTACCACACAGATATACGTAAAGTTTTAAAACATATATGCAAACTTTTTTTCACATTTAAAAAAACTGAGCTATTATATACACAAACTCGCCTCTTCAGTTTATAGTTCGGACTTTTAACAGATAAGTACAGTCACATAACTACCACCCCTTCTTCATCCCCCAGCTTCCAGCGACCACCACTAGTTAACTCTCTGTCCTTATAGTTTTGCTTATTCCAGAATGTCATAAAACTGGAATCATACAGCATCATGCGTGCCATTTTTTAATCCATACCAGCTATTCCCCAGAAAGGCTTTGGCTGCGTATATATAGAATGCCCACTCTAGCAAAATGCCTGGTAAAGAGCAGCCACTTGGTGAATGCTGTTAACTTATTTAACAGATCACAAGTTCCACAGGCTTAATTGACACTGTTTATCTTCATGGCTGCAGCAGTGCTGATGGCCAGCACTCACCCAGCCCTCCCTGCATGCTGA
>NW_004444029.1:7938173-7939972 GCF_000243295.1 Trichechus manatus latirostris
TTGCAAGTAATTTTCAGAGGCGTAGAAGCCTTCTGATGCTCCCAGGGCACTCTGACAAGTCCTCGACTGGGCGGAATAGTCTAGTGGTTACGGCCTGGAGCTCTGGAGTCCAACTGCTTGGGTCAAAATCATAGCCGCTGCAGTTACTAGCTGTGTGATTTTGGCAAGTCAGTTTCTGAGCCTCAGCTTTCTCATCTGTAAAATGGCGGTGATAACAATAGTGTCTCCCAGAATTGAGTGTGAGTGAGTGAGCATAGGTTCCGGGTGTAGCGAATCAGCTACGTCAGCGCCCCTCACATCTGTCACCCACTCCCCCGTCCATGGCATCTGTGCCCTTAAGCCACTCAAGCAGCACCCTTCCCCCTCCCCACCCTGCTCTGTTCAACGGTGGCCACCCAACAAGGCTGGCCTTCTACAGCATTCCACACCAGTTTTGGACGTTTTATGATTGAAACAATTTACAGAGAAGAGTGATACAGTAGGCTGAAGTTCTTGGAATGTGTGTATTTTAAGAGAGGAGCTTGTGAACAGCTGGCTCCCCTGTTGTTGGAATTTAGGGGGTGATTCCTTTCGGGGGCCTCTCTTGCCTGTCTGGGTGGTGGTGTTCTCCTCCACTCCAGGGTTCCCAGGGGAAGGCAGGTCCCCTCAAGAGAATAATCGTTCTTCTCTGGCCTCAGAGAATAGTGAGGAGGAAGGACTGTTCCTGGATGGCCTCCCTGCCTCCCCTCTCCTCAGTGTTGTTTGTAAGGCATGTCTCTGTCCAAGGACGGTTTCGCTGAATTGCCTGATGCTCCAGGAGTGAGTTTCCAGGAACGTCGCCTGTAATGCTCACTTTTACTGGTATTTTCTAGAAGTATCCATTTCTTCATTGGCTGGTTTAAATAGAATGCATTTGAAATTTTAGTTTGTCATTTAAAACACTCAGTGGGTTTGGAGAAGAGTTGTAATACCTTTAATCTGTGGATGAAAGTTGCCGGTACAGTGTAATGCAGATACATTTTGTTCTGTTTTAGCTCTGTGGTGTGGTGGTAAAGAGTGTGCGAAGAACTACTATGAGTTTTTAAAGAAGTTTGAATTTAGGTGAAATGATCTTAAATCGCAGCTGTGATTAACAGGGTGTGATGCTATCATATTTCAGTAACCAAATG
This sequence comes from Trichechus manatus latirostris, assembly GCF_000243295.1. Classification (NCBI taxonomy): domain Eukaryota; kingdom Metazoa; phylum Chordata; class Mammalia; order Sirenia; family Trichechidae; genus Trichechus; species Trichechus manatus. The sequence goes on from NW_004444029.1 coordinate 7,939,322, forward strand.
AGGCTACACTGTATCATTATGGTAAATTCTGTTTTATATTCCATAGAAAGTCAGGATTTAATTAGGACATCCAGTGCAAATGCTCTAAGACTTTAATCTCCTAGGAGATTTTCTAGAAGTAGATTCTCTAGTTGGTAGATTAGTGCTTTAAGCCCATGCTTTTGCTCCTGTAATCCTGCTGAAGATTGCTGCTTCATTTCCTACACGTGCACAGGTTTGTGGACGAGCAAGTGGGAACAGACGTACAGTGAGGTCTGAAGCTGCGCGTGAACTTCTAGAGGTGAAGGTGCCAGCTTGGAGGCGTGGTATAAAGGATGTAACTCCCGAGTTTTATGTTTCCCATCTCTGCCTCTCTCGTCAGTGACCATTTGGTGGCTGTCTTGCTCAATGCTGGCTCTGAGCAGGGGCGTCTAAGAGCTGGCCACACGTCCTCGGGCTCCGGGTATTTCCTGCCTTCCCTGTAATATGGCGTGTCCGTGAGTACACAGAACGGACCGTGTGGGTGTGACACGTCCTTCTGTCTTCCTTCTCTCTCAGGTGTTCATCTTTGGCACCCTGACGGAATGGCTGCATTTCTACAACAGGTGGTTCTACTGCTCCCTGTGGATCGTCAATGGCCTGCTTCAGTCCACCGGCTGGCCCTGTGTGGTC
>NW_004444029.1:7941044-7942507 GCF_000243295.1 Trichechus manatus latirostris
ATTAAAAGTATTCCGGGCTGATCTCCTTCATGCATAAAGACACCCACCAATTGATGAGAAAAAGACCAACACACGGAAAGAGAAGTAACATTTGAACGTATGACTCATGAAAGGAAATAGAAATGGCTTTTAAACATATGTAACAATATTCAGCTTCACTCATAGCTTTTTACTTTCTTCAGTAAATATTGATTAAGCCCCTCTATATACCCCTGGAGCCCCGGTGGCACAATGCTGAAGTGCTTGGCCGCTAACTAAAGGGTCAGCAGTTTGAACCCCCCAGCCGCTCCTCGGGAGAAAGATGTGGCAGTCTGCTTTAGTAAAGATTATAGCCTTGGAAACCCTATGGGGCAGTTCTGCTATGTCCTGTAGGGTCACTACGAGTCAGGATTGACTCGATGGCAGTAGGGTTTGTTGGTACACACCCCTAGGAACCCTGGTGGCACGTTTAAATGCTCGGCTGCTAATCGAAAGGCTGGCATTTCGAACCCACACAGCAGCTCCATGGGAGAAAAGACCTGGCGATCTGCTCCCATAAAGATTACAGCCTTGGAAACCCTATGGGGAAGTTCTGCTCTGTTCCATAGGGTCGTTACGAGTCAGAATCGACTCAGTGACACCCAGCAACGACAACATGCACCCTAGGCCCTGGAGAATACCCACCAAAACAGAAGTCTCCGCCTTTAGGGGGCTTAGGTGTTAGTCAGGGGAGGAGTGCCACCTGCCCACCCCTCCTCTCCCCTCCTCTCCCCGCCCCTGCCCCTCTGCTTGTAAAGCAGCCGCCTGAGGCGGATTCCTATGGATTTGTAAGCAGCGCCTTCTGTATCTCTTCCAGTATGCCTTCCTGGTGACAGCGTCTGTGCAGTTTGCTGGTGGAGTCGTTGTCTTCTTTGGGCTCTTGGTGTCTCCAGAGGAAATTGGTGAGGACGCCTATCTCTTCTGCTCAGAACTTCCTCCTGTGAGGGGTGACTGTGGCTGTAGGCATCGTGGGCGGCCTGGTGCGGTATGTGGGGTTTAGGGCCACAAGGCATGGCTTTTACTGACAAAGGGCATCTCCTCATCGGCCAATGGTTTTCATAATTGAGACCCTGGCTAGGAATTAGCACGGATGTAGTCCTGATCTCGCCTCGAGACAGATCTCTCTTCCTTCATGGAAATAATTTGCTTTGATACTTACCTATGGTTAAAGGCAGGATATGGAGAAGCCCAGCCACAGAGGCATAGCTTTGAGTACTATTAAAAGTCGTTAGTATTACGTATTAGTAAAGAAACGTTTCGGTATAACAGCATATAATCAACATTTGTTTTCTATGTATAAAGGAGATAGTGTGATGTAGTCGAAATAGCATTGTTTTGAAGCCATCAGATAAAGTGAACTTAGAGTCCTGGGTTTGTTGCTTATTAGCTATTGATCTTGACTGACCTTGGTCTCTGAACTTTAGTTGCTTCTTCTACAAGATGGT
>NW_004444029.1:7942607-7944138 GCF_000243295.1 Trichechus manatus latirostris
TTGTTTTGAAGCCATCAGATAAAGTGAACTTAGAGTCCTGGGTTTGTTGCTTATTAGCTATTGATCTTGACTGACCTTGGTCTCTGAACTTTAGTTGCTTCTTCTACAAGATGGTAATGAAAATAATACCCACCCATAAATACCAGTTGCTGCTGAGTCAGTTCTGACTCATAGTGACCCCATGTGTGCAGAGTAACTGTGCTCCGTAGGGTTTTCAGTGGTGGATTTTTTGGGACATAGATTGCCAGGCCTTTCTTCTGAGACACCTCTGGGTAGACGTAACCCTCCAACTTTTTGGTTAGTAGCTGAGCACTTAACCTTTTGCACCACCCAGGACTCACAGGTGATGATGTCTGTAAAGCATTTAGCATAGGACCGTGCACATAATAGACGTTCTGTAAATGGTAGCTCTTACTGTTTCAGGTCTCCCAGGTGTTGAGGCAGAAGAAGCTCTTGAAGAAGACTCGCACAGGCCGTTAATTAGTGGTGCTGAAAATGAAGATGAGTATGAGCCTGGTTACTCAGTCCAGGAAGGCGATACTGTTACCCAAGTCAAGGCAATAAGCTTCTATCAGGCCTGTTGCCTTCCCGGAGTTATACTGGTAAGGGCCAGGCACCTCTCCTTCCTGCCAGCAGGGAGCCGTCGTAGCCCTGAGGTTTCCTCTGCCTGGGATAACGCATCTTTAAGTATTTAGCCTCCTTTTGGTCCTCTTCGGCAGGATATATGCTCAGAGGAGTAGTGTATAGTGCCCCTTAGCTTGTTTCTGTATTGGCACCGTGTGAAATATCTCACCCAGGGTCAGCAAACCTTTCTGTAAAGAGCCAGAGAGTAAATAAGTGCAGCATTGAGGGGACCATATGGTCTCTGCCACAGTACTCAGCTCTAGAGCAAAACAGCCCTAGAGGACACGTAGCCCCCAGGCGGGCCCTAGTTTGTTGACCCTGGTCTAGCACGTGACTAAGAAGGCCAAGCTGATATTTGATAGACCAAGAAGGGCTGTGACTGGTTCATCAAGCCTGCTTATTTGCCTACATTCTGATCATTCTGCGAGAAGGTCTGTTTGCCCTTTCGTTACAAGGCCCGGAACACAACACTGCACAGTGCCCTTGGCAGTGCGGGCCAGTGTCTCCACAACCTCTGCAGTCTGGAAGCTCGCTAACGTCGCTACTAAATCCCCGCTGCTGCAGCTTTTCTCGGTGTTTCGGGAGCTCTAGCTCTGCAGTGAAGGTTAAGAGGCCTAGGTTATGTGTCCAGCTTACCACTAACTTTCTGTGAGACCTGGGGTAAGTCACTCAGCTGTCCTGTGTCTCAGTCCCCTCCTGGGGACTAGAACTCACACCAGCCTCCCCTGGGATGTGTAGCACTGGGCTGTGGGGTTGGGAATAAGGACTTGTCTTTGGGTTTTTTGTAATGTTATTTTTTTATGATGCTTTATAAATGTAGACTCAAAGTCTACCAGTCATCATATTTCATACTTGTCACTTGCCTCCCACCTGTGCCCCGAGGCTAAGAGAACCACAGCAGGTGGCC
>NW_004444029.1:7945520-7950377 GCF_000243295.1 Trichechus manatus latirostris
TGCCTGAAGTTGGTGAATTACTCCTTCTTCTTCTGGCTGCCCTTTTATCTGAGTAACAGCTTTGAGTGGAAGGAGGCTGAAGCTGACCAGCTGTCCATTTGGTACGATGTAGGAGGAATCATAGGTAGGCGGTGACACGTCTTCCTCCTTCTTGTGGAGTTAGTCTCTACTGGGTTATGAAATCTGGCATCATGTAAGGGTTTATTGCTTATTTCACAGCTGTTTCCCCTAAACTGTCCTCCCAGTCTACAGGCAAACTCTTAAAGGAAAAACAGACCCCTAGGAAGGGAGACCCAGCTCAGGCGGGCATGTGGTTTATAGGGCTCTTTTTCTCTGCCCTTTGGTGACGGAGCAGTTCCTTTGTTTCGGCCTCTCTAAATGTAACCTTTGTACATGTTCAGGGATACCTAAGCTTTAAAGCTAGTCGTGTGTCCAAGATCCATGTTAGAATGCGATGTGTTCCTTTTACCTACTGCCTGCCTTCTCTGCCACCCCCAGCCAGAGAGGAGAAATGATAGCTCCACGTGCAGACAGTCACATCCCAGAGGCAGGGATAATAGCTGGGATTTGTCTTTGTGCATGGTTTGCAATTGCTCCGTTGTAAGCAACAGATTTTAATGGTGACGTTTTGCTATAGCTGGACATGTAAAAATAGAAGTAAGAGACTTTTAAATAAGACAGTCTTACAGAGGTATTACCTACATGGCTACGGCAGACTCCTAATCTCCTTTCTGTGACTGTACATTTAGGATCATGGGAAGGCTAAACTGCCCTGAGCACATGAAAGCCAACAGCATATCCTTAGGTGGGATGCTTCCGTTACACTTGAACTTGACAGCCCTTCTCTTAGCTCCAGAGCCAAAGGCGAGGGTGCCACAAGGTGAGGCTGTGTCCTTTACAGTTAAAGCTGGCAGGCGTCTGCCGCCTGAGGTGCACCAGGGGTTTGTCATGTCTGAACGCGACACCGGAAGGGTTTACGTCACCTCTTTTCACACATGCTGCCCTCCTGGTTGTTACGAACCCGTGATTGCTACATTTAATTTTAGTGGCTATTGGCCAGTATTAATAGTCTGTGAGGCATGGCCCTTCGTGAATTATCTTTCAAAATAAAAAGCAGAAGAAGCAGGAAAATTGTTAACAGCTTGTTTTAGGAAGAGAAACAGTAAGGGCTAGTGGGAGGTTTTGGTGGTTTTTCCTTTGTCCATATTTTGGGGTCTGATTTGGGGTGCCCTGTCCCCATCAGCTATCATGGCGATGCAGCAGTCTGTCTTCCTGTAAGGAAGTTATGGAGGACGCTCTTCAGAGCCAGCCGTCTTTGGGGCTCAGCCGTGCTGGGGTCCTGACAGTGAGATCAGGGTGGGGCCAAGTGGCCCATGCTAATGGTGACTGTGCTGTGCCCTTCCTGCAGGTGGCACTCTGCAGGGCTTCATCTCTGACCTGCTACAGAAGAGAGCCCCCGTTTTAGCGCTGAGCCTGCTGCTGGCGACCGGGGCCCTCGGGGGATACAGTCGTGAGTATTCCTTTGCAATGAAGAAGTTTTCCTCATCTCTGAGATGGAGGACGTTCGCTGGGAGTCAGTGGTCTGCCTGGGGGGACCCTGGGGATGACTGCAGAGGCCTGCCGTGGTCCCTCTCATTGTCCCCTAAGTGCCGAGTGAAACACCCTCGTGTAGCTTTACGTGCGTTGGGGAGGAAGCTGGCATCTCCTCGGCTTTGTTGCCCGTTGAAGACTGGCTTGGGAGTGTGCGGACTTTGTCTGCGGGCAGGCTCCAGTGGGGCAGCATTGCAGCCAGTAAAACATTAAACGGGGAGACGGTTTCGATAGGAGAGAAGATGGCAGTTACTGGTTTGGTGTGTGCTCCTTAAGACGCTCTGCAGTGAGAGTGGCGTTTCTGTTTATCTTCCAGAAGCCTCTGTAGTGTGAGTGCCAGCAGCAGGCGGACACCTCAAATCAGAGGGGGAAGAGGCAGCAAGAGCCGTGGCTCTGCCGTCTCTGGGCGTGTCTTGCAAGGTCACAGACTCGCGTCTTTGTGGGCTGCTCTGCGGAGCTGGGGTACCAGGCTGTGATGTCACCGTGGCCTTTCTGCTCTTTCCTCACAGGCTCTCCCAACGATAAGTCCATTAACGCACTTCTGATGGCTGTCACAGGTATGGCGCGGCGCTCACTCTCCCTGTACCATTCCTCTGTGAATGTAGGGAAACAAACTCTTCTTTCTCACTTTAAGTAACACTAAGACCTCGGTTATAGAGAACTCATGTGGTAAATGGAGAGACTCCTTCTCTTCCAGGTTATGTTTCTCTGCTAGTATTGGACTCAGTCCTATTGTTGCAGAAGCAGGGATTTTCTGAAGTCTTGGTTTGCAGCGCCAGCTTCTGACATTTTAAGGAAGAAGTAAGCTCTGAGACACCTGGGAAAGGACTGGAGGGTTGAGGAGTCATTGCCGTCAAGAAAAGGAAGCACTGTCTGCCTTCTTTGTAGGTTTAATTGACCTGGAGAATGTCATTCTGGAAAAAAACGTGGTGATCCACCTTTGAGGTGTCTGTCTTGCCGTGCGTTTTGCCTTTTATCCTGTATTAGACTCTTCTCACACTGGGTCTTTATCAAGTCCTTTTATGATAGTCAGTGTGGGTAGCAACTTTTGTCACTGTGAAACAGAGGGATTGAATCCTAATTTTAGGATTTGGAGAGGCCTTCATCCTCTGGTCCGACTCCGTCACTTTACAGATGTGGAAACTAAGGCCCCGAGAAACGAACCAGTTTCCTCGAAGACCAAAGTGAAGCTGGAATCCCAGTCCTTGGCAGGTCTTTCTTACTGTACTCTTACCATCTGGGTCACAGTCGTGCTAGAAACTATGAATAATACTTAGTGTGTGTATGTGTAGGCTGAGCGCACTGACAGTTACACACGATGTATCCACGTGTATGCTCTTACACACGGTACACTCTCAACCCAGTAAACGCTGTTGATAAGACAGACCCTCTCCTCTGTGAGCAGAGCTGACGTGCGGCCAGGTGTGGGAAGAACACTCACTGCTCTGTCAGAAGGCTTCCAGTGCTTTTTTGACATACATGCACCTTTGTTCTGTTTTTAAGTTTTGGTTACCACAAGGACTTGCTAATTAGTTACATTCTCATTGCTGGGGGCACTGTCTCCAGAAACCAGAGGCAGACCAGTGCCCAGCACTCTGCACGCACACTTTTCTCCGTGAGGCGAGGCTCTGAGACGCCATGCCTCTGGCTGTCAACCTTTCCAAACAGCCTCTCCTGGCTTCCCCAGCTCCTTTGTCCCTCAGGTATTTTTCACCTGGTGATCCCAAGAAAAGCTGGCACCAGTGAGTTTATGTTAACGAGGGAGGAACCACCCAGAAAAGGAGGGTGAGAATGGTTGCCCAACTCTAAGAATGTAATCAGTGTCCCTAAATTGTACATGTAGAAACTGTTGAATTGGTGTATGTTTTGCTGTGTGTATTCTCAACAGCAACAACAAAATAAATAAAATTCAGGGTTAAAAAAGAAAAGCTGGCACCTACTTCACATAAAGCACGAGCGGTCAATGACACAGTCGCGGGGTGCTGTTAGACTTACTGTTTAAAAACCAGGTCCCATCCTGAAGAGTGCTAAGGAATGTCCTGGTTACTTTGTTTTTGGAACTCAGCTGTATCAGATATGCTTGAGATAGGGGGCTGTTGACCAGGGCTTGGTGATCTCTGAGTTCTGCAGAGTGTTGTGTTGGGTCCTTTTGGGTAGGCTGGTGTTGCGTGTTGCACGAGGGTGTGCTCTGGGATCAGTATGTGGGGTGGACATGTATACACTCAGAGTTGCTTCTGAAAGTGTCTGAGGAAGGCACCACATTGCAAACCAGCTCACCATCTTTCAGAAAGCCCAGTGGGGCTGGTTTTTCGCCTGTGCTGGAACTGATTGGTTTTTCTTCACTCGAGCACCAGGTGAAAGAGTTGGGTGCAGTTAGGGACCATGCTATTTAAAAATTAAGTGTTTTTAAACTCTCGATGATACTCAGGGTAGAGAGAGGCTCGTGCTGTGCAAGGCCCACGGAGCCGATTCCAGCAACGTGAGGGACAGATTCACGTCTGCCCATTGGTACTCCGTTCCTGGGATGACTCCCGGGCAGGCTGGCAGACGGAACCCCCTGCACCATTTACGTAACTTCCTTCTCCGCGCTTTCTCTTCCGGTACGTGGGTCGAGTGTAGGTAGTTAGCTCTCATCTGGTGCACCTCCACTGTGGTGGAATTTGACAAGCTCGTGCGGTTAGCTGTTAATGAACGCACACTTCAGTTAGAAGGGGCTGTGTGTCCACTGTGTTTTCTGTAGCTTTGGGTTCTAGTGAATATACTAGAACGTCACATAATTCAAGAAGGGATTTCAGAAATGTGAATGCTAACTACTTTGAAGATGACAGTATTGGGGAGAGTTTCCATTTCCGCTGATTATTTTTTCCTTTTTCTTTTTCTCTCCAACGTCTGGGTAAAGTATTGGGTTGCTAGTTTGCCTTATTCAATAGATTCCTAGTGGTGTTATGAATAATGTTTTACTAAGAGAGCGTTCTGTGTATGACCAGGATTTTTTATTGGCGGACCTTCTAACATGATCAGCTCTGCGATTTCTGCGGACCTGGGGCGCCAGGAGCTAATCCGAGGGAGCAGCGAGGCTTTGGCCACGGTCACAGGCATCGTTGATGGAACTGGGAGCGTCGGTGCCGCAGTGGGACAGGTGAGAGCGTGAGGGCGGGCTGGGTGAGGGTGCGGCGGGTGTGCCGGGTACGGGTAGGGTGGGGCAGGCCGGGTGCAGGTGCAGCGGGTGGGCCGGGTGCGGGCACGGTAGGCTGGGTGTGAGTGTGG
>NW_004444029.1:7950812-7954249 GCF_000243295.1 Trichechus manatus latirostris
TGTGTGAGTGCAGTAGGCTTGGTGTGAGTGTGGCGGGCGGGCTATGTGTGAGTGCGGTAGGCCGGGTGTGAGCATGGCAGGGGCTGAGACACACACTAGGTTGTCCTGTCCTCCAGAGGCCCAGGTGTCCACCCTGATGGCGTGCACGGTGGGTGGCCTCGTGTGCTGTGGTGCACTGCCCTGAAGTCTCCTCTGAGGTCTAGCTTATGCCACCTGACACGGAAGGATTCTCCACATTTCTTAGTTCCTTCTTTCTAGAGGTTTCAAAGTTTCATTACTTCCGGATTCTTCCTGTCTAGAAATAAGTTCAGATCTCAGAAGACAGCTCCAGCCCCTCCGTTTTACCAGGCTGTAAAAGGGTAAAGGGAAGGGGCAGGCATGAGACAAGCTTCTCGTTATCCTCAGCCGGCATGTAGACCCCACCTCTTCCTCTCCATTGTCTCCCCATAATAAAACCACACACACACGTACACATGTACACGCACACATGTACAAACACGGACACACACACGTACACACACGGACACACGCGTACACACACACGTATACACATGTACACACGTACACACGTCCTTACATGGGTCCTCGGCATGCAGACCCCACCTCTTCCCCTCTGTTGTCTCCCCATAATACACACAGACGTACATGCACACACACACACACACACACACACACACACACACACGTGTACACACACACGTACACACATACACGTTCTTACATGGGTCCTCACCAGAAACAGCCCTGGACCCTGAAGCTGGCCCCTGGGTCACCTTCCCTGATTCCTCCATATCCAGAAATCTGAGACCATGCTTCAGAAGGTGGTCCATCGATTTGTGTCAGAATGACCTGGGCTCCTTCTGAAAATGCAGACCACTGGGCTTACTGCAGACTTGTGGGCAGAGCCTGGGCGTCCGTATTTTCAGCAAGCCGCCTGGTGGTTCATAGGCATGCTAAAGTTAGAGGTTGCCTCAGCCGAGACTGGGCTACTACAGAACTGTTCTAATTGGTCTTTTTGCTTAAATCCAGGCCTTCTCTCAGAAAGGCCTCTCCTGTAGGAAGGTCCTGGATCATGCTTCTCCTAGGGTGCAGCACTGCAGGCCACTGAGAGCCGCTTCTGAACAGTAGGGATTTGGGAGTCATCCGCACGGATAGAATGGTTGTAACTTGGCAGTGGACGAAGTTTTTAATAGGGAGAGAGAATGAAGTACCAAAGGCAGAACCTCAGGGAATGAACGCCCAGTGTCAGAGACAGGCAGTGAGGAGAGGAAAGTGTCGTCCAGAGCAGAGAGCCTGAGGAGGTGCTGGATGTAGAGAAGTCAGGGAGAACTGGAGGTAAAAAAGACTGTTGGTGTTGACATTAAAACCCAATGCTACTGAGTCCATTCGGACTCATAGCGACCCTGTAGGACAGAGTAGAACTGCCTTATAGGGTTTCCAAGGCTATAAACTTTATGGGAGCAGATCACCAGGTCTTTTCTCCTGTGGAGCCACTGGTGGGTTCAAACCACCAACCTTTCGGTTAGCAGCTGAGTGCTTTAACCCTTGGGCCACCAGGGCTCCTCATGTTGACACTGTGAGGTCATTAATGGCCTTGAAGATGGCTTTGTTGCTTGAGTAGCAGGTGTGGGTTGCCGATGTCTGACCGCCGGAGTTGAGGAGAGAGCGGGAATGAGGAAAAGCCAACCTTCTTTTCACCCGCCTCTACCAGCCTTGACGCTGTGCTGTTTACTGCCTGTCTCCCCCACTGAAATGCCAGCTTCCTGCGGGCAGGCGTGTGTTCCCTCTGTGTTCCACGGTATCCTCAGAACAGTGCCTGGCACCTAGGAGACATTCCAGTATCTGTCACACGATTGTAGATGCTTAGCATAATATTCGAGATTAAAGGACAAAAACACACACACACTTAGCAGAGGTGAGGGAAGTCTGCTTACCTGATCACGCTCTGGAGTAGGAATCAAGAAATGCTTTTGGCCACTGGTTCAGTCGTCTTCCTGTGTGGGGCGTGGGGTGAGTGTTGGATGTGGCTCTCTGAAGTGATGCTGTTTAAGTTGCCCGTCCTCACTAACGTTTTCCCCATTGATAACACGGGTGGATGATGATCAGCATTTCAGGGAGTTTGCTTTCGTTCAGAACGTCTCACCAGCTGTGTTCAGATCCCTGGCTCTGAAGTCGGGTCCGCGTCTGCCGGGCTTTCAGGGGCAGGGCAGCAGGCCCAGGAGGAAGTCAGCGTTCACTTCACTAATCCTCTAATACTGAGGGTTGGAATGTTGTTCCAAGTCAATGACTTAATATTAAAACTCTGTCAGCCTTGCCTCAACCCATTGCCCCACTCACCCTGAATAACTTGGCTCTGTCTTTCTCTGACTTCCCAAGAAAAGAATCTGTTGTTCTTTCCTCCTTGTCTTCATAGCTGTTGATGCTTCCCTCTGCTGGAGCACTTGTCACAGTGTGTCACCTGTGCCAGGCTCTGCATCCCTTCATCTTTGTGCTCCCAATGCTTGGTGCATCCTCGACACTAACAGGAGCTCAGTAAGGTTAAGGAGCCTCGTGGCCCAGTGGTTAAGTACTCAACTTCTAACCAAAAAGTTGCTGGTTCAAACCCACCCAGCAGCTCCGCAGGTAAAAGACCTGGTGATCTGCTTATGTAAAGATTGCAGTCAAGAAAACCCTAGGGGCCAGTTCTACTTTGTTACGTGAGGTCACTATGAATCAGAACCGGCTTGACGGCACCCAACAATGACATCAAGATTAAGTTGCAGGATCTACCCAAGAGAAGTGCGCACACAAAACCTTACACATGAATGTTCCTAGCTGCATTATTCATAATAACTCAAAGCCAGAAACAACCCAGATGCCTATCAGTAGATGAATGGATAAACCAATTATGGTACATCCATACAGTGGAATATTATTCAGCCATAAAGAGAAATGAATGATTGCTACAATGTAGATGGACTTTAAACACATCATGCTAAGTGAGAGAAGTCAGTCACAGAAGACCACGACCGTGTTGCACATGATTCCATTCGTGTGAAATGTTAAGAATAGGCAAGTCTGTAGTGAAATAAGTTAGATTAGTGGTTGCAAAGGAATAGGCAGGGATGGGAGTGGGGATGAGAGACGAAGAGTGACAGCTAATAGGTACAAGACTTCTTTTGAGGGAGGTGAAAATGTTCTAAAATCAGATTATGGTGATGGTTGTACTACTGCAAAAATACACTAAACCCAAACTCGTTACCGTCAAGTCGATTCCGACCCGTAGCGACCCTATAGGACAGGAGAGCTGCCCCATCGGGTTTCCAAGGCATTAATTTTTACTCAGGCAGACTGCCACATCTTTCTCCCATGGAGCAGCTGGTGGGTTCAAACCACTGACCTTTCGGTTAGCAGCCAAGCACTTTAACCACTGTACCACCAGGGCTCCTTGTAAATAT
>NW_004444029.1:7954665-7962127 GCF_000243295.1 Trichechus manatus latirostris
GTCTGCTTTCCGCTGCGCGATCCAGGCTAACCTCCGCTGGTCTGCTTTCCGCTGCGCGATCCAGGCTAACCTCCGCTGGTCTGCTTTCCGCTGCGTGATCCAGGCTAACCTCCGCTGGTCTGCTTTCCGCTGCGTGATCCAGGCTAAATCGTTCCCTTTCGTTTTTCCAGCTTGTCAGTGTCGGTAGCAGTGTGATCAGAGGACATGCGTTCAGTGCTGTTAGATCCTTTCCAGCGATTGAAAGTAAAGAAGATGCTACAGAACATTAACGTAGCACAGTAGTCCTGGGAGCAAAGAGCATAACTGGAGAACGGGAGGTGTATTACACAGTAATCCATCAGAAAGCGTCAGTTGTGGTGCTTTTTATCGGAAGAAAGGGTGATGACGCGGGAGTGGTCTGAGAGCGTTCATCTTCTGTCTTCATAGCAAAGAGAATAAAGAACCTCAACTTACGTGTCTTCTGTTGTACAGATGTTGTGTGGGGGCCTCTGTAAGCCCGTAGCACTCGGGGCGTTGATAAAGCGTCAGCAGGAAGGTGCTCTTGGAAGAGTTTTGTAAAATGCAAAGCGTTACACAACGCCCCGCTGTCTTCTGTTGTGGAAAATAGCCATGTTTAATCTGCTTTTTCAGTGGTTTCATCTTACTAGTTAGAAATGATTGTATGGCACTGTCTTTGTCTCCCCTTCAGTATCTGGTGTCTCTGATCCAGGACAGACTTGGATGGATGTGGGTTTTCTATTTCTTCATTCTCATGGTAAGTGTGCGCTTGGTTTTTTTAATAACTAATCATTTTTCTAATTAATTTATTCTGAAGCGTTTACTTAAGTCAGTTCTTGAAACCAGTAAATTTGATGATTTCTTTTAAAGACCGTTTTGTGAAAAGTAACATTTTTTTCTTTTTTAAGGATGAAAATGGCCCCCCATTTGTCTTTGACCTGAGTCTAACAAGTATTACCGTTTATAATTCCAGAAAAACTAACAATGAGACACTCATTTCCAGTGTCACCAGCACTGATCAGTGCACTCCTCCGGGGTCCTCTCCACGTGGTGAATACGGCGTGGGGATTCTGAAGGAAATACCAGTGCCTGCCAGGCACCGTGGGGTTAACAACCACGCATTGCTCTAATTAACACTGCGTTAGTCCATGTGTGGATTCCAAAATAACCATCATCTCTTGAGGAAGTATTTGCTGTCCCTTGGACATTGACTGGAAGTTCGTACTTTCTGGGAAATAGCCAGTATAGAAGGATGCCTGGTGCTTTTAAAATGTAGCATCCATTGAGTCAGCACACGACATACTTGTGATGCTCTTGGTGGGACAGTGCTCGCGAGAGGGCTCCTTGAGACTCTGGTCACTGCCTTGTGGACCAGGGGGTCCATTTAGCACCCTGTACCTAAATCTTGTTGTTGTGTGCCATCAAGTCGATTCCGACTCTCGGCGACCCCACATGACAGAGTAGAACTGCCCCATAGGGTTTTCTAGGCTGTAATCTTTATGGGAACAGATCGCCAGGCCTTTCTCCCATGGAGCTGCTGAGTGGGTGTGGACTGCCAGTCTTTCAGTTAGCAGCTGAACGTTTAACCACCGCGCCACCAGGCTTCCTGTACCTAAATCTTGGGCATCCTAATTAGGAGGCATGGCCCTCTCTTTAGCTCCAGTCAGCCCAGTACAGATCGCTGTTCTCTTGCCTTGTGCAGGGGCCCAAAGTAGCTGAGTCCAGGTGCTCCCAGAGCTGGCGCCAGGCTATCACAGGGGGTGCTTTCTTGTCCCTAATTGCCTTTTAGTTTCCCGAGGCGGACGTGTCTCTCGTGAGTCCCCCTCCTGACACGTCAGGGAGGGAGTTGTCTCCTGCTGGTGTGATCCCCTGGGAAGTGTAGTAGAAAGGAAACTGGGTCTAATTCTGAGCCCCAGCGTCAGTCTTCTGCCCTGCCAATGGCAAATGGTTTATCTACCTCAGCCCCTTTCCAGAGACTGAAATGTAACATTAAGTATTTTGTAATGATATGAGCTCTGATTTTAAAAAGCATTTTCTAATTCATTTAAGATCAGGTGTTGTCTTTGTACAAAGTCAAAGCGAATGCAATTGTCCAGATCCCTTATGATGTTCAAACCTTGATGCTCCAGGAGCAGTAGCTGGACCGCTGCTGCATTTTTGATCTTCTTTCTCTTCACAGACGAGCTGTACCATTGTGTTCATCTCACCATTAATTGTGAGGGAATTAGGCCATCTTGTGCAGAGAAGGCAGGCTCATACATTGAGAGAGTGACTGGTGCCCTCCGCCACAGCCTGCCCCGGGTGTCAGCCACCTGCGAGATGCTGACCAGCCTCGAAGGCTGGCTGATTTTTCTACACTACACGATTATTGTTGACGATTTGTTGCCGTATTTCATGAATGTACCGTGCACCCACCAGCTCTTTGTATGGCCTGGCGGAGGCTCCTCCCTTCAGCCTTAGCGCCCAGCTGGACGTGGGCTCTTGTTCTCCAGCCTCAGAAGCTGAGTGAACAGGTGGCAGTCACGCGTGGCTGGTGTCTGCAATGTGCTGCACGAACAGAAGGGGCATGGCGCCTGGCTTTGTCACGAGCCTTTGAAGAATGGGTCATTTTTGGCATGTTACACCCTGACACTCAGGCCGGATGGAGCCTGAGCCTGCCGTGGACAGAGTGCCTCTCTGCTCATCTGGTGGGAGAGGGCATAGTACACGCCGGGAGCTCCATCATTGTCTGTCCCATTGAAAATCATCTGAAAGTCATCCCCCTCTAGAAACAATACCGTCAGATCATTGTCACCCTGCTCCGCCCCATCCTCATTCAGAATTCACTTTGACTCCAGAACGTACCTAGCCTTCCTTTCGAGGACCGGAAGGCATGTCCGTTATCTTGAACATTCCAGCGAGTGACTCCAGCCAAAGGAGTGGGCCCTGCATTTGCTGTGTGGGGCTTTAGGTCCAGCGTAGAAGCTGGTCTGTTTGGCCCTGTGCACAGGGGTGATTGCCATCACAGCTGATTCCTTGACTTTCCTCAGCAGACGCTGCAGTTAGAGGAAGAGGCCTTGCTCTGCTGGTGAGGGTACCGTACGTGACGTGGGGTCATGTCAGTGGAGCACTAGGGCCTGAGGAGTCTCTTCTTCCAAGAATGGCATGAGTCTTCAAGGCCGTGAACTCTATAGACTAGTGATCAGTATTTTAAGGCCGTTCTGTAGGTGGGTTTAAATTACATAAGCAAACTAGGGGGAAATGTGCAATTTGGGAGGGACCTGATTTGCATCGGGCTGGGGAATATATTTCAGCGTCTTACTTTATACTCTGAAATGTGGTTTGTTTATGAACTTGATAAACGAATGTTATTTAATCAAGCAAATTTCCAATCAGTAGTATTGCTGATTACTGACAAGGGAAAATCTGAAACACAGAAAGGAAAAATAAACTGACTTTTCTAGTAAATATATGTCTGTTTGTCTGTTTAAACGTCTAGTCTGAGCTCTGAAGTTTATAACTGATGCCGTGGAATTTCCTGAGGTGGCTTGGTCCCTCCTGATCATCCGCTAACCCTGCAGTGCCTTCTCTCTGAGGAGCTGCGGCGGGGGGGGGGCCTTCCTGTGACGTCTGTGAACCCCCCCACCCCGTGTGTGAGATTGTGCTGAGTCTGGATGGATTGCCTAGTTTTAACTTAAGAGTTGTTTGTAGACAGACCCCATTTTTAATGTTGAACCGTCTTTCTGACACTTGGCACAGAGACCGTTTCTCCTCCGCCCACGTAATCTGCACGGTCGCGTCTGAGTGCCCCCATCCCAGTCCTTGTTTTCTCTCCAGTATAAACTGCACAAGGGTGAGTGCTGCACAGAACTCTCTAGAGCCCCAGTCTGTCCCTGTCTCAGTCTCCTAGTGCTGCTTGTAACAGAAACACCACAAGAGGGTGGCTTGAACAAACGGAAATTTATTTTCTCACAGTTAGGAGGCTACAAGTCCGAATTCAGGGTGCTGGCTCGAGAGGAGGGCTCTCTCTCTGTCAGTTCTGGGGGAAGGTCTTTGTCTGTAGCCCCAGTGTTCTTGATTCCTTGGTGAACTCCATGTGGTATCTGCCTCTCCCTCATTTGTGCTGGCTTCTGCTTTTATGTCTCAACAGTGATTAGGTTTAGACACACTCTACATTGATGTAGGGTCGCTATGAGTTGGAATCGACTCGACGGCAACGGATTTGGTTTCTTTTGTTTTCTACATTGATATAATCTCATTAACATAACAAAACTCTATTCCCGAACGGGATTACATCCCTAGGTATGTTGTTGTCGTTGGTAGGTGCCATGGAGCCGATTCCGACTCCTAGTGACCCTATAGGACAGAGTGGAACTGCTCCATGGAGTTTCCAAGGAGTGGCTGGTGGATTTGAACTGCCAGCCTTTTGGTTAGCAGCCGAGCTGTTAAGCATTACACCACCAGGGCTCCATCCATAGGTATAGGGGTTAGAATTCTGACATGTTTTTGGGGACACAATTCAATCTGTAATAGTACATGAAATAACATTATAGGTAAGATAGACACCTCTGAAAGAAATTACATATTGCACTATGGAGATAATTTTCTTACTGTTCTAGTCGGGCAGTCTACGTAGGAATTACCTCTAAAGAACTCCTAAGAGTAGGCTTCACTTTCTTCGTTTTTTCCCCTGAAGGAAAGGCCATCACGAATTGAACTGGTGTCACCTCCTCTGTGAATGTTTGGTAGAAGTCTCCAGCGAAGCCATCTGGGCCAGGGCTTTGTTTTGTTGGGCGTTTTTTTAATCACCTTTTCAGTCTCTTGTTACGGGTCTGTTCAGATTGTCAGCATCATTTTGTGTTAGTTCAGGTAGATAGTGTGTTGCTAGAAATGTGTCTGTTGTAGGTTTTCAGATTTGTTGGAGTACAGTTCATAGTATTCGGTTATGATCCGTTTTATCTCAGTTGGTTCTGTTGTAATGTCGTCTGTCTCATCTCTTATGGGTGTTGTTTGCATCTTCTTTTCCTTTGTCAGTTTGCTCAGTGGTTTGTCAATTTTATGGATCCTTTCAAAGAACCAGCTTCTAGTCTTGTTGATTCTTTTTCTGTTTCCTGATTTATTTCGGCTCTAATCTTTATTTGGCCATGTTATCAGGAGGGATCAGTCCCTGGAGAAGGACATCGTGCTTGGTAAAGTAGAGGGTCAGTGAAAAAGAGGAAGACCCTCAACGAGATGGATTGAGACAGTGGCTGCAACAGTGGGCTCAAGCATAGCTACGATTGTGAGGATGGCGCAGGACTGCGCAGTGTTTCGTTCTGTTGAACATGGGTCGCTATGAGTCAGAACCGACTTGACCCCACCTAACAACAACAACAACCATCTTTATTATTTCCTTCCTTTTGGTTGCCGTGAGCTTCTTTTGCTGCTCTTTTTCTATTTGTTCAAGCTGTAGGGTTAAGGTATTGATTTTGGCCCCTTCTTCTTTTTTAATGTGTGTGTTTACTGCTGTAAATTGACCTTTGAGTACTGCTTTTGCTGTGTCCCAGAGGTTTTGGTATGTTGTGTTTTTATTCTTGTTTGATTCTAGGAATTTTTTAAATTTCATTTTTAAGTTTTTCTATTACTCAGTGGTTTTTAAGCAAGGTATTAATCGGTTTCCATATATTTGGTTTTTTCCCTTTTTCTTCCTGTTATTGATTTCTAATTTTATAGTGTTGTGATCAGAGAAGATGCTTTGTATTATTTCGATATTTTTAATTTATTGAGGCTTGCTTTGTGATCTAAAAGATGCTCTGTTCTGGAGAATGATCCATGTATGTTGGAGAAGAACGTGTACTGGGCTGCTGTTGGGTGGAGTGTTCTGTATACGTCTTTGAGATCAAGTGGATTGTGATGTTTGGATCTACTGTGTCTTTGTTGAGTTTCTTTCTAGTTCTGTCCTTCATTGAAAGTGGTGTATTAAAGTCTCCTACAATTATTGTGGAATTGCCGATTTCTGTTTTCAATACTGTTAGAGTTTGTTTTATGTATTTTGGAGCTCTGTCATTGGGTACGTAAATATTACTATGGTTATATCTTCTTGATGGTTTGACACTTTAGTCATTAATATAGTGCCCTTCCTTGTCTCTTATGTTGGATTTTGCCTTAAAGTCTATTTTATCTGAGATTAGTATTGTCACTCTTGATCTTTTTTGGTTACTGTTTGCTTGATATATTTTTTTCCATCCTTTGATTTTTAGGTTGTTTTTATCTTTGTGTCTAAGATGTGTCTCTTGAGGGCAACATATTGATGGGTCTTTTTTTTTTTTTTTTATTGTACTTCAGGTGAAGGTTTACAGAACAGATGTGTCATATTTTTTTAATCCATCCTATTACTCTTTGCCTTTTGACTGGTGCATTTAACCCATTTACATTCAGTGTGATTTTCAGTAAATATGAATTAACTGCTGTCATTTTGTTGTGTGTGTGCGTGGTTTTTTTTTTCTTTTTTTTTTTGTGGTGTTGATGATTTCTTTGTTCCACTTACTTTTCTGTGCTGAGTTCTTTTTGTTTATGGATTTCCTTTCATTCTTGTTGATTTTGTGTTAACTGAGTCTTTATGGTTTTCTTTTTTTATTTTGATGAGTAGGTTTATTAATTTTCTTTGTGGTTACCCTGAAATTTATCTTTATCTTCCTAATTTTAAAACAGTCTATTACATCTTGATGTTGCCTTGACTTCCTTCCTATATGGAAGTTTTGTAACTACACCATTTATTCCCCCTTTTTATTTTGGAGTTACCGTTTACAGATTGACATCTTTGGTTCCCTGCTTTCGGTTTTGCAGCTTTATTTTATTTTCGAGAATTCTTTATCTTGGTTGTTATCCGGGGTGATGCTGTCAACATGTCTTAATCTTGGGTTGTTGTCCAATGTTGTTGGTTCTCTGTCCAAAGGACTCCCTTAATGTTTCTTGTGAGGTTGGTCTGGTTTTTACAAATTCCCTTAATTTCTGTTTATCTGGAAATGTCCTGATTTCTCCATTGTATTTGAGAGACAGTTTTTCTGGATATGTAATTCTTGGTTGGCATTTTTTTTCTTTCAGGGTTTTATATATGTCATCCCATTGCCTTCTTGCCTGCTTGGTTTCTGCTGAGAAATCAGAGCTTAGTCTTATTGGCTCCCCTTTGTAGGTAACAGTTCATTTTTCTTGGGCTGCTCTCAGGATTTCTTCTTTGTTTTTGGTCTTAGAAAGTTTGATTATGGTATGTCTTGTTGACTTTCTTTTGGAGTCTGTCCTGTACGGAGTTCTTGGAGCTGCTTGGATGGATATCTTCTCATCTTTCATGATATTAGGGAAGTTTTCTGCCAGCAAATCGTCAAAAATTTTCTCTGTACTTTTCTTTTGTCTCCTGTTTTGGAATTCTATAATACATAAGTTATTCCTCTTGATGGTGTCCCATGTAACTCTTAGACTTTCTTTGTTTTTCCTCATTTTTTCTGAATAT
>NW_004444029.1:7963419-7964547 GCF_000243295.1 Trichechus manatus latirostris
GTATGGGTTTACTCCCACTGGTCACTGGGCATGGGTGCAGGGGGTGCTCCTGCCTGGCCACCCCAGGTGATTGGGGCCTGGCCTGTTGACATGTATAGGGGGCACAGAGAGGCTGGCTGGGTGGGGGACCTCTAGTTGTTACTCTGCAGTTTTACTCAGTGGGTGTTTTCCAGCCAAATGATCAGGCTCTGCTGCTGGCAAGTAGACACTTCCCCAGTTCCCGGCTCCCTCCTTTCTCTGTGGTTGGCAGGATCACTGGAGCGCCTGCCCTGTCTTCCTGCACTTTCCCTTTTTAGCCCTACTTGTGTCCTGCTCACCTTGTTTCATCCCAGGTTTGTTGACATGGTATCTCTTTCTCCTGTTGTGAATTCCATGTGGCTGCCTTCCTGTGTTCCTCACCCAGGAACGCTTCCCACTTTGTCTGAAGATGGTCGTGCTCTGCCAGGCCAGCTGGCAAGGTGCTCAGGATTCGTATGTTTCCGCGTCCGCTGTGTGCTGTCTGCTGTCTGCCTCTCGTTCCACTCAGAGCTCAGTTTAATTCTTCATCCTTCTGTTTGATGTTCAGGGTTCCAGGGTTGTCATCTGTATCTGTTTTACTTGGTTTCTCAAGTCTTTGATGTTGGGGGACATTCTGGTGCATCAGTCTAAGTCACCATCTTGGGCTTCTCCAGGTTTTGTACTTTTTGTTCTTCAGATGTGGGAACAGAGGCTCAGAGAGGTCAGTGGTTTGCTCAGGGCGATATAATCTAGAACATGGCAGACCAGGACAGAGCCGCCACCAGGCCTTTTTTTTAAAAAAAATAATTTATTTTATTTTTACTGTTGTTGAGAATATACACAGCAAAACATAAACCAGTTCAATAGCTTCTACAGGTACATTCAGCGACATTGATTACGTTCTTGGAGTTTTGCAAGCATTATTACGCTCCTTTTCTGAGTTGTTCCTCCGCCATTAATGTAAACTCACTGCCCCGTAACTTCCTGCTTAAGCTTTTGAGTTGCTGTTATCAGTTTGATGTAGCTCTTAAAAGAGCATAATGCTCAAGACAGACATCTTTGCCAGTTAAGCTAAACTATTGTTAAGAAGACTTCAGGGGATATTTTTGGTTTAAGGTTTAAAGATTATCT
>NW_004444029.1:7972071-7978457 GCF_000243295.1 Trichechus manatus latirostris
TTATTTCTGCAAAAAAAAGCAGCTGGGATTTTGATAGGGATTGTGTTGAGTCTGTAGATCGATTTGGGGAGCATTGCCATCTTGACAATATTCAGTTTTCCAATCCATGAATCTGGAATGTCTTTCCATTTATTTAGGTCTTCTTTAATTTCTCTCAACAATGTTTCATAGTTTTCATATATGTGCTTTGGACTTCTTTTATTAAATTTTTTCCAAAGTACTTTATTCTTTTCAATGCTATTTTAAATAGAGTTGTTTTCTTAATTTTATTTCAGATTGTTCATTGCAAGTGTATAGAAAAGCAATCGATTTTTGTATGTTGATCTTCTAGACTGCAACCTTGCTGAACTTGTGTATTCGAAATACTCTTTTGTAGAGTCCTTAGGATTTTTTATATATAAGATCATGTCGTCTGACATGCTACATCATGGATGAACCTTGAAAACATCATGCTGAGTAAAGTTAGGCACAAAGGGACAAATATTGTGTGACCTCACTTCTATGAAATAACAAGACTGGGTGAAGGTATATAGAGACCAGAGTGGATTTGTGGTTACCAAGGGCAGGAGGGAAGGGAAGCGAGAGTCTTCGTTTACGAAGCAATGAGTTTCTGTTTATGGTGATGGGGAATATGGCAATGATTATGAGCAATGTTTGTACAACATGATTAATGCAACTGATATCACTAAACTGTACACCTGAAAAATGTTGAATTGGCAAATGTCATGTTATATATATATTTTACAACAATAAAAAAAAATGCAGAAAAAAGAAAAAAAAAGATAATGTCATCTGGAAATAGAGTACTTTTAGTTTTTCCGTTCCAGTCTGAATGCCTTTTATTTCTTTTTTTGCCTTACGTTTCTGATTAGATCGTCCAGTACATTGTTGAATAGAAGTGGTGAGAGCAGACATCCTTGTCTTGCTCCCAATCTAGGGGCGAGGCGCATTCATTTTTAACCATTAATATAAAGTTCTTGTCGATTCCAACTCATAGTGAACCTATAGGACAGAGTAGAACTGCCCCACAGGGTTTCCAAGGAGCAGCTGGTAGATTTGAACTGCCGACCTTTTGCTTAGCAGCCAAGCTCTTAACCACTGCACCACCAGGGCTCTTGGGTTCTTCATAGATGGCCTCTAGCCTTTTTATCATCACAAACTGTTGTTTCTCTTTCTACTCTCTGACTTTATGGTATAGTGGTGGAAGTGGAAACCTCGGAATCAGAGTTAGGTTTGAAGTCAATGTTGCATTAACCCAAGCAGAAAACATTGAGTGTTGGACACCAGAGTGTAAAAGAAAATCCATGTTTCCCAGCTGCTCCTAATATAGTGGCAGAGACTGTCATCTGGATTGAATATTGCAGTGCAGTAGTGCCGTGGTGGGCATGTGGCTGGGGCAGTGACGGTGTCCAGAAAGCGGGTCCCTAAGGAGATCAGGGCCCCGTGAGAGTAAGATGCCAGGACTGGTCTTGAAGGATAGAAGGAGGCAGTCTGGGAAGAGAGGGAGTCATGAGCAGAACTGGGACGAGAGCTTTGTTCTGTGAACCACAGATAGGTTTGTGAGGCTGGAGCCCAGGGTGCTTGCAAGAGAGGGGCCTGAGGTGAACCTAGAGGCCATTGGGAGCCATCCCCCCAAGAGCCTTGCAAGCTTCTGACAGCTTTGTGAGTACCAGATTTATGTGTGGAACACGTGGGTGGTAGGGGAGAAGATGGGTTGGTGGTGGCTGAGGCCGTGACCAGGGAGACCTGGAGATAGGCGGCTGTTGCCTAAGCAGGGAGGAATAGAGGGCCTGCCATAAGGCCCTAAAGTAAGGCTGGGAGAAGGGAGAAGAATGAGGAAGATTAGAAGGTGGGATCACCAAGGCTTGTTGCAGTTGACTGGGAGAGGTGAGGGAGATGGGTTTGAAGAGAATGACACTCAGGAGCCAGATGAGGGTGTGTGATTGTTCGCTGGACCAACCTGAGATTCAGCTTTCTCATTTATAAAATGGGGGAAAAATACCTCCTAGAAAATGATACATGCAAACCTCTTAGCACAACCCCTGGAGTGTTGTTGGGACTCAGTAACTGCTAATTCGTTTCACTATCCTCCATTTTGTTTCTGCATCTTCCAGCCTCTAAATGGAGGTCTTGTTTGGTTTGGAATGCTTTGGTTCCACCTTCAGAATGATTTTCGGGGCCCTGGTTCTCGCTGTTGTCCCTGTGAGGAGGACGTCCAGATCTCTCCACCCCTGGGCTCGTAAGCATTTTCGACTGTGTTTTGGGCATCTGCATGGCCTGGAACCATCCCTCAAATCTCTTCCTCCTTCTGGTGGCCATATGCATGCTAACGATGCTGTCATTTTCTCAGTCATTCCAGCTTAAGATAACTTTCTCTAGTTAGAAAAACAAATCCTTCTCTAGTGGTTTCTTGCTTCCCAGAGTCATTTTGTTGCCTCTCTCTCTTCCTCTCTCATTTCCTCTTGTCTGGTGAGTACCCAGGTTCTGTTTACTCCCTTCTATAACACTGTACACACCTGCCTCCCTTTCTGTAGCCATCCTTTCTGCCCTTGTTGAGGCTGCCATTACTCCCATCTAAACTAAAATGCCAATTCTCTACCTCTGGTTTCCCTCCCTTCCAGTCCATCCAGCAGGCGACTGCCAGACGGAGCTTCTGGAGGCCCTGACTCCGTTGTCTCTCCCACTCTATTGAGCGTCTGTAGTGGAGTCTCCACATCTCCTGGGTCACACCCAGGCCCCTCAGCCAGCCATCTGAGGCACTCTTGTCCCAACCTGTGAACCTTCCAGTGTTACCTCCCCACATCCTTGTAGAGAAATGGGGTGGTTCTCAGCACCTTGAGGCCCCCGTCTGTGTCTTCCTGGTGGAAGTTGTACCTGCTGTCCAAGCCACAGTTCATGAGTCCTGCCTGACCTTCATCAGACAAGGCAGTTCTCCTTCCCCCTTCCCACAGGACTTGGTGCTTCTGTGAAACTGCGCACATGACTTATCTCTCCCCGGGGGTTGCCCCCTTCATCTCTCTAACCCCCAAAAGCCTTCCTCATAGTGGGTATCCAAGAAGTGTTTGTTGATGGAATGTGCTACATTCCCATCCTCCAGGAGTACCCGGGCACGGCCATTGCTTTTGCAAATGCCCATCCCCAAGGGTCCAGGACACAGACAGTGAGAGGACAGAGAAAGCTGGCTTTCCCATGAATTCCCTCGCAGTTGGATACAGGCCATGTGAGGATGCTGCGCAGGCACGCTCTAGTTGGCGTCCCTGGTGCCGGAGCCCAGCCACGCATGGTGAGTTTGCTGCAGCTTATACACCACTAAACTCTTGTGTGGACCCAACTCCTGGTAAACTGTGTGGGAGCCAGAAATAACCCAGGTGCAACGCAGTTATGCAGAGCAGTAGGTGCCTGTCTGATTGTTTCTTGTAGAATCTAGAAATGAAAATCACATGCTTCTCAGATCCTCTCTGTTGAGAGAAGTAACCGGGTGATTCATTTGGAGACTGCGCCCGCTGTGCACGCCGTCTCCCTCCCGTCGTTGGGGCTGCCTTCCTGGCTAGGCCACCTGAACAAGTCTGGAAGGAGGTTGCGCCCAGATCCTGGCTCCTGCCCGTGATTCCCAGGATCGAGGAGGGAAGCAGGAAGAACAGGGAGAGGCAGATGGTGTCTGTCTTGGGCTAGAAGCCCTCAAACACCCTGTTTCTGTCAGCACTGGTGCCCTGGCAGCCAGATGGGGAAGGAGAGGGCCGTGAGGTGCCAGGTGCCCACAGAGCACCGTGGCCTTGGCAGCCCTCAGGAGAGGATAGTGACCCTCCGTGAAAAACCCTCTGCAGTGCCACCCACTGAAGTCCCTGCCTTCCAGGCTCACGTACTGCTGGGTGGCTGTGGCCAGCAGAGCGGAGGGCAGGCTGCTGATGCAGGTGGGAGCAGCCGGGGGAGGAGGCCTGCTCCAGAGGCCAACCAGAGTGGCTTGCGGAAGGGCTTCCTGCTCCCCTGAGTTACGCCCTAGATAGATCTGGGAAGAAGAGGAATCCTGTTTGGTGTGGAATGAATTGTGTCCCCTCAAAAGATACATGGGAGTCCTAACCCCCATACCTGTGAGCTGGACCTTGTTTGGAAGTCACATCTTTGAGATGTCTTCGGTTAGGTTAACATGAGGTCACACTGAACAGGGTGGGTCAGGATCCACTCTGAGTAGCTGAGGTTTGGGGCAGAAGGAATTGGTATGATCTGGCTGACAGAGTCACCCAGGTGCTGGGCTGTGCTGTGCAAGGTTGTAAGAAAAAGGAAATAAATCTCAGATGGGGAAGTGGATTAGAGGGAATGAAGGAGGGCCCACCCGCTTCCTTCTAGGACATGTTTCCTCATTAGCGTTTTTGTTTTTTATCACTCCTACCTTTAGTTGATGAAAGTCATCTAAAAGGTGAGTTCGGGAGGACCGAGGCATAGCATTGCAGAACAAGTTGATCAAAGTAAAATTAAAATGCAATGCCTGTATTCACATGCCAAAGAATAAGTTTAGACCCCTATCTCACACTCTGTATAAAAATTAACTCAAAATGGGTCACACACCTAAAAGTAAGAGCTAAAATACATTCGGACAATGCTCTGTAGCGATCCACAGGGTTTTCATTGGCTAAGTTTTGGAAGTAGATCACCAGGCCTTTCTTCCTAGCCTCTCTTAGTCTGGAAGCTTCGCCGAAACGTGTTCACTATGGGTGACCCTGCAGGTATTTGAATAACCAGTGGCGTAGCTTCCAGCGTCACAGCAACACGCCAGCCACCACAGTACGACACACTGACAGACAGGGGTTCAGTTACCTACAGAACGTGTCTGTGGTGTTTGTGTGGAGGGCTGAGGCCGTGGACGCCACATGCTGATTTCTGGTATGGATGTCTACATGGATGAAGAAGAAGAACACCAGACAGGGAGGCCAGGGCACTTGGCAGAATAAGCAGACAAGTGAGGCCGCTCTTAGCAGCGCAAATCTCTACAGCCGAATCTTCAACATCCAGCCAGCAGGCCACAGTGGACGCACTGGACCAGAAGGGATCCCTCGCCGGCCCACTTTACTTTTTCCAGGCTGAGACCAGCCTCTCCTGGAACCCACTTCCGCCCCAGCATCCTTGATCCATGGCTGCACACCGGGACTCTTCAGAGGTCTACCAACCGTTTCCAGCTGAAAGTTGTTGGGGGTGATTCCAATAGCATCTGCTTCCGATTGGACGGACACAGTGGCTGCAACAGTGGGCTCAAGCATACCTACGGTGACGAGGATGACGCAGGAGCAGGCAGTGTTCCGTTCTGTTCATACGGTAACAACATTTACTTCAGATACGCTTCAGAAAAAGCCAGTTTGCTATTCTTGGACGCAGACACGCACACTGCTTTTAGAGCTTATCTTTGGAACTGGCTGCCGAAGTTATTTTCGACTCTACAGTTAAGTTGACCCAGATATAATCCCTTCTTAGACACTTCCGTCAGAAATGTTATTCCTCTGACTTTTCACCTCAAGATGATATTGCTCTGTTCTTTGCTCTGTAATCCTACTCTGGCCTTCGACCAAAAGCAATAAAATCTGACCCCTCTGTTAGATGGAAATTAAAATACATGTGATGCTACTCTGGTAAGATCGTCACCATGCATGAGGCCCTTGGGGTTTTCATAACTGGACTGGGGGCTACACTCTGCTCCCTGACACCAGTCAAAACTGTGCAGAGTCCACAGAAACCACCCCTTAGACGGGAGTCCCTGGTGGTGCAAACAGTGAGCATGCTTGGCTGTAACCGAAAGGTTGGTGGTTCAAGCCCACCCACAGGCACCTCAGAAAAAAGGTCTGGCGCTCAACTTCCGAAAAACCAGCATTGAAAATCTTTTGGAGCACAGTTCTACTCTGACTCACATGGGGGCGCCATGAATCGGAGTCAACTCGATGGCAACCGCCATCCCTTGAAAATGATCTCCCCACAAGACCCTTATTTCCTTTGCTTGTTTGGAACAGTGTCTGAGAGCCCGAACGAGGCAAAGCTGCCGTTTGTGGCTCTTGCTGTGACCCGAGTTCTCAGGGGAGAAGGAAGTGAGCCCGCGCCTGGCTTGGTGTGAGAACTCGCTCAGTTCCTGTGGACGGCTGGGAACTCAGCGTCCACCTCGTTGCTGGCCTCGTTTCTAGTCTCTGCTCTGACCCGCCGGCTGCTTTCTGCTGTCTGTGGGAGTGTTGGTTCTCCACGTCACCTTTACAAAGCAGCCCCTCAGTGGGTTCATACTCTGCTCTTCGGCCCGGTTTTGCATTCTGGTTCAGGAGTCTGGGGTGGGGCTGGGTTTGCGTTTCTAACGAGCTTCCAGGTGACGCTGCTGCTGCTGCTCTGCGGGCTGGCCGCGCCTTGGGGGGCGAGGG
>NW_004444029.1:7978952-7979458 GCF_000243295.1 Trichechus manatus latirostris
GTCATGGAACCCAGGCCGGGCCACAGTAAAACAGAGGGACTGAACACACCAGAGTCCCCTGTGGCACTGTTCACAGTCGCCAAAAGGTGGAAACAACCCAGGTGTCCGTCAGCGGATGAATGAACAAACAAAACGTGGTCTGTCCACACTATGGAAGACACCGGACCGTAAAGAGGACTGAAGTCCTGATGTATGCTATCATGTGGATGACCCCGGACAACATCATGCTCAATGAAATAAGCCAGACTCGAAAGGACAAATGTTGTATGATCCCACCTGCAGGGAATATCTAGAACAGACACATGTACAGAGATGAGAGTTCTTCAGTGGTTCTTGGAGCTCGGGGGAGAGGGAATGGGAGTCATTGCTTAAGGGGTACAGAGTTTCTGTTTGGGGCAGTGGAAGAGTTTTGGAAATGGATATTGACAGCATGGTGAACGTAATTCATGCCACTGACGTGCCCACCTAAAAATGGCTGAAATGGCAGTTTTTTTTGTTATATGTAT
>NW_004444029.1:7980463-8008657 GCF_000243295.1 Trichechus manatus latirostris
GGATGGCTCAGTCAGCAGGGTAAGCACAGGCTTACTTGTGCTTACTTTCTGATCTGTAGTGAACAATTTCACATGGGTTTCACCACAGATGATCTGATAAGCAAGGTAAGCACTGTGCTTACCTTGATTGTTGGATAATTCCCCCGCCCCCTGCATGATGGTGTTTAGTTTTCGGGGGTTGTTGTACTCTGGGCTCCCTTCCCCAGTAAAACACACAAACACATCTCCCGTGTCATTCCCGGGGGCTGGCGGATTCCCTACGGCGTCCGTGGGGTCCAGGTTAAAATCCTCTGATGCAATGCATTTCCTTCATTTATAGATGAAAAAACCGAGGTCCAGAGAGACGCAGGTCTCACAGCCCACCTGACAGTGAGCTGATCGCATGAGAGGACCCAAGCACCCTGATGTCCCAGGAGGGAGCTGGTGGCGAGGGTCTCACAGGGTTTCCTTCCGCCGGCCCTGAGAAGCACCGCGCCAAGTGGCTGTTCGTTTTGTTAGTTTGTTTATTTATTGTTTATTGTGTTTATATATAACATAAAATTTGCCATTTTTCCCTTTTTTACATCACTGTAGAAATCTATTGAACACAGCATTTGCCAGTGAAATGGCTTTTCATGTGTACAGTTTAGTGACATCAGTTACATTAATTACATTCTGCAGTCTTCACCACTATTTCCAAAACTTTTTCGTCATCCCTAATGGAAACTCAGCACTGCTTCATGGCTAGCTCCCTATTTCCCTCTCTCCCCCGTCCCTGGTAATCTCTTATCTGCTCTGGTCTCCATGCGTTTGCCTATTCTAGCTATTTCATGTAAGTGGGAACATAGACTATTTGTCCTTTCGTGTCAGACTTATTTCACTCGGTCTAGTGTTTTCAAGGTACGTCCATGTCGTAGCACGTATCAGGACTTCTCTTTATAGACCACACTGTGTTGATCCACTTGGGATCCACTTGGGATTGTTTCCACCTTTTGGCTATTATGAATAATGCTGCAATGAATATGGGTATACAAGTATCTGAGTCCCTGCTTTCAAGTTTTTGGGGTGTACAGCTAGGAGTGGAATTGCTGGAACACAGATGGTAATTCTGGTTCACTTTTTGAGGGACTGCCAGCTGCACCATTTCACAGTCCCGCCAGTGACGGATAAGGGTTCCAGTTCTCCACTCCCTTGCTAACAGCGTCAAGTGTCTTTTGAGGTTTTCATATCAAATGTTAGAGCTTTTAGCGTTGAGAATTCCAGTATTTAACCAAAGAACATTTGAAAAAAAAGTAGATGAAGTATGATTGAGGCGGAAACTTACTGGACCTAGATTTTATGATGTGTTCAGAAGACATAAGCGATGCCCCACTGCTCCTGGGAGCTGTGCGCAGCACTGCAGCCTGGGTGTTTTTAGGACAGCTAATAAATTCCTTTCAAAGACTGAGTTCACATGCCAGTGCAAATCGTCCACATCCCCGAGAAGTACCGAGGCAAGATGCCCACTGAACTCTCAATTTGGCACAACATTTTGGGGTTTGGCCCCAACTCTGTCCCTGCAAAGTCTAGGTGCTCAAGAAATTCTGACTTGAATAAATGGGTTTTACAGAACGTTATTCTGGTTTTCTTGATATGGGAGAGGCAGGAGGCTGGAGAAAGACCAGGTACAAGTCCCCAGCGGGAGGCTGGGCTTCCAGGCGAGGACTTCAGAATCTCAGAAACATGTTGTGAGACACTAGGACATGTACAATATGACCGAGACATAAACTCACATTTTATGTTGTCATGTCTTTGCTCTTGACTGCTTTCTTACGGCATTCTGTTGCTTTTTAATTGTTTGACACGTTAGAGGAAGTTGTCATCTGTCGTGTTTCAGAAGGGCGCTTTGTTCTAAGATTCTGCCCCTCTTACATTTCTGGTGTTAAAATGCCCTTTTATCCTAATGAAATGTTGGTGATAGTAGTAGTGTAATTGGGATTTAAAAATAAAAAGTGAACAACATAACCCGTGTCACTGAACTGTACATGTGAAAACTGTTGAAATCTCAGCTATTTCGTTACATATATAGTCATCACAATAAAAAACAAAAAGCTCCCTGACAGTTTAAATAACAAACTGGCAACTTGAAGTTGCCCCACCTCTCTCTGCCCTTTTTCGTTGTTGTTGATTCGAACTCATGTCAACTCCACGTGTTTCAGAGTAGAACTGTGCTCTGTAGGGTTTTGTTTTTTCTTTTTTTGATTTTATTTTGTCGTTGTTGTTGAGAATATACACAGCAAAACATACACCACTTCAACCATTTCTAACTGTACAGTTCAGTGACACTGATTACATTCTTCGAGTTGTGCAACCATGCTCACCTTCCTTTTGAGTTGTTCCTTCCCTGTTAACAAACTCAACTGTCCCCTAAGCTTCCTATCTAAACTTTCGAGTTGCTGTTGTCACTTTGATTCCATATGAAAAAGCCCAAAAACTCATTGTTGTCGAGTCAATTCTAACTCATAACGACCCTGTAGAACTGCCCCATAGGATTTCCAAGGGCGGCTGGTGGATTTGAACTGTCGACCTTTTGGTTAGCAGCTGAGATCTTAACCACTGTGCTCAAGGCAGACATTCTTTACTGAGGGGAACTATTGTTTGGTTTTCCCCTGCCATTTTTAAAGTTAATTGGTCTGTGACATTCATAAGACTGGGAACTACAGATATGGTCAACTTCTCTTTTGGGAAAGAGAGACAGTATCCAGCTCTAACAAGTTTTGCAAAAAAAAAAGAAGGGTGGAGAGGGAAAATGTCTGGAGACAGTGAAAAGGATGGATAGAATCTTTTCAAAGAGCTTTTCCGGTTTTCAGATACATGGTGTGTTAGTTTGGAGGTATTTCTTGTGGTCTTAAAAAGGAGGAAACATGGAGGGGGTGGAATAGAACTGCTGTATGTCATATTTAGTTAGACACCATCAAGTGAACCATGCGGCAACTTTCAAGTTGACTCTGTTTCAAAGGGGGGATATTTATTCATGTCTCCCAAAAATTGAAGCTGCAGGTATGCTGCCACCGAGTAGCAGTGCTCACAGAATCTGAGAAGTGGAAGAATTTAGAGGTAATACAGCAACTATTATTATAGCCTGCATTTATTGACCTTTGACTATGTGCCCTGTGTAAGTGCTTTACATATATTTTATTATTGTTGTTGCTAGGTGCCCTCGAGTCGATTCCGCCTGATAGCGATCCTGTGTACAATGGAACAAAACACTGCCTGGTCCTGCGCCATCCTCACAATTGTTGCTGTGTTAGAGCTCATTGTTGCAGCCATTGTGCCAATCCATTTCCTCAAGGGTCTTCCTCTTTTTTGCTGACCCTCTACCTTACCGAGCGTGACGTCTTCTCCAGAGACTGGTCCCTCCTGATAACATGTCCAAAGTATGTGAGATGAAGTCTCGCCATCCTTGCTTCTAAGGAGCACTCTGGCTGTCCTTCTTCCAAGACAGACTTGTTCATTCTTCTGGCAGTCCAAGGTATATTCAATATTCTTTGTCAACACCGCAATTCAAGGGCATCGATTCTTTTTGCATCTTCCTTATTCATAGTCCAGCTTTCACATGCATATGAGGCAACTGAAAATATCATGGCTTGGGCCAGGCGCACCTTAGTCCTCAAACTGACATCTTTGCTTTTCAGCACTTACGTACATGAGCTCACTTAATTCTCTTATCACCTGTAAGGGGATAGGTACTTATCTCCATTTTATTTTATTTAAGTTGCTTTTGTTTACACACACACACACACACACTTTGTTGTTGTTGTTAGGTGTTGTCAAACCAGCTTCAACTCCTAGCGGCCTTATGTATAACAGAACGAGACGCTGCCCAGTCCTGCGCCATCTTCATGCTTGTTGGTGTGTTTGAGCCACTGTTCTGGCTATTGTGTCAGTCCATCTCATTGAAGGGTTCCCACGTTCTCACTGAACCTTTACTTTACCAAACATGATGTCCTTTTCTAGCAATTGGTTTTTCTTGATGATGTGTCCAAAGTAAACTAGCCGAAGTCTTGCCACCTCACTTCTAAGGAACATTCTGGTTGTACATCTTCTAACACTGATTTGTTTTGTCCTTCTGGCAGGCCATGGCATAGTCAATATTCTTTGTCAACACCATGATTTGAATGTATCTGCAGGGCAATAGGTTTCTTTTTTCATATGGCCTTTCTGGCCGTGGTCTTGTAACTCCCACTAGATGATTGGCTTGGATCCACAATCAATACCCATGGAAGCAGCAGTCAAGAATCAAATGACACATTGTATTGGGCAAATCTGCTGCAAAAGACCTCTTTAAAGTGTTAAAAAGCAAAGAAGTCATCTTGAAGACTAAGGTACGCCTGACCCAAGCCATAGTGTTTTCAATCGCCTTATATGCATGCGAAAGCTGGACAATGAATAAGGAAGACCGAAGAAGAATTGATGCCTTTGAATTGTGGTGTTGGTGAAGAATATTGAATATACCATGGACTGCCAGGAGAATGAACAAATCTGTCTTGGAAGAAGTACAGCCAGAATGCTCCTTAGAAGCAAGGATGGCAAGACTAAGTCTCACATACTTTGGACATGTTATCAGGAGGGACCAGTCCCTGGAGAAGGACATCATGCTTGGTAAAGTAGAGGGTCAGCAAAAAAGGAGACCCTGAAGGAGGTGAATTGACACAGTGGCTGCAACAATGGGCTCAAGCATAACAACAATTGTGAGGATGGTGCAGGACCAGGCAGTGTTAAATTCTGTTGTACATGGGGTCGCTATGAGTCGGAACCGACTGGATAGCACCTAACAACAACAACATTATTTCAAAACATAGTTAACGTGTAAAATATCACCCACGAGATACCATGGAAAGTCGCAGAGTAGGGCACACCGAAGAATCAGTTTCTCCACCAGAACAACCATAACTGTCAAAGTACAATGTCACAGCAGGCACAATGTCAGTAAGAAGACGGGGTGCCCTTCCTTCCCAGGCACAGCAGGCTGTGAGCCCTCACAGGAAGGGCCTGAGCTGGGAAGCTTCCGTGGGGGGCTGCTGTGGGGTGGGGCCTCCAGGTACCCCTCAGAAAGCTCTGTGGGGCCTGGCCCACTTGCAGCGCTGGGAGCCCCACCCTTCTGGGGTGGAAGGCACAAAGGGCTACCTTCTTCCACATAGTGGGGACATTTCGGGGCCAGCTAAGCAGGGCCCTGGCCAGCTCAGAACCGAAAAGGTCCCAGCAGCCCCCCTGCCCCCAAGATACTGATTACAGCCCAGGTCCACATCTGTCTTTCTGTTGATGGCCCCAGGGGGCTTCCAGAAGGACGGTCTCATCGAGGGCCAGAATGAGCTCGAAGAAACTAATGTGGAGAGAGGAGCCCGCTGAGGGGACAGGGCAGCCCCCACCACCTGTGTCAGGGGACTTCCTGTTGGCACGCTGCCTTCAAAATCCCCTTGGATTCAGGAAAACTGGCCTCCCTTCCTTTTTCCTGGAGGAGCTGTTTCCGTCTGCCGCTTCCCAGCAAAGGTATACGGACAGTAGTGGTTTCTCACTGTTTCTTCTCTGCTTGGTCCCTGTCATGGGTTGAATTGTGTCCCCCAAAATATGTGTGTCAACTTGGCTAGGCCATGATTCCCAGTATTCTGTGATTGTCCACCATTTTGTCATCTGATGTGATTTTCCTTTGTGTTGTAAATCCTGCCTCTAAGGTGTTAATGAGGTGAGATTAGTGGCAGTTATGTTAATGAGGCAAGATTAGATTGTGTCTTAAGCCAATCTTTTTTGAGATGTAAAAGAGAGAAGTGAGAAGAGAGACACGGGGACCTCATACCATCAAGAAGGTAGTGCCAGGAGAAGATTGCGTTCTTTGGACCCGGGGTTCCTGCTCTGAGAAGCTCCTAGACCAGGGGAAGATTGATGACAAGGACCTTCCTCCAGAGCCGACAGAGAGAGAAAGCCTTCACCTGGAGCTGATGCCCTGAGTTTGGACTTGTAGCCTCCTAGAGTGTGAGAGAATAAATTGTGTTGAAGCCATCTCCTTGTGGTATTTCTGTTATAGCAGCACTGGATAACTAAGATAATCCCTGTTTTGTGACTGGAGGCTGTTAACAGCCATCCTAGGGGTTACTGTTACTGTAGGGTCGCTATGAGTCAGAATCGACTCGACAGCAACAGATTTGGTTTTGTTTTATTACCATCCCAGCTATTACTTCAGCTAAAAAAAAAAAAAAAAAAAAATGCTTTTAAAAGATGAGAAAGTGTGACTACTGAATACCTTCTAGAACTATCCTAAATAAACAGACTTTGGTTCTGGATGTAAAATAAAATGCACTTTAAAAAGTAGGTAGAGCTTTGAGAAAGTCGCTCTCTCTCTCTTAAAACCGTGTTAAGCCCTGTTTAATGGCTATTCTGGGAAAAGGACAGCATTCCTTTTAAGGCCAGCCTGCCCTGCAGCTGGAGCCAAGATGTAACACCGTGTGGGATGGAGAAGAGTTAGTGAAGAGACCAACTGCACAGCCATTTCTCATGATCCAATGGGAGGGGCACTTGGAACAGGGTCAGTACTGGCTGCCAGGGAAACCAGATGATAGGAAAAAGAACATCACGGGCTTTTATACCGCCCGACAGTATCATGACGCAATGTGAGTATTTTTCTGACTTTCTGCTTTTGCCACAGGAAAAGGAAGAAGCCAGGGAATCGGAGGAGCACTTGGAGGCCTGATTACCAGCGCTTCTCTCCGGGAAATTATAAACAGGCAGTTAAAGAGGTCTCCTGCCAGAGCCAAGAGACGAAGCAGCCTTTAAACACTTGGGATGTCAAGATGCCCCAATTTCAAAAGCACTAGAGCTGTGTATAACTTCAAAGATAATTTTTTTCTCCAAGGAACGATTAACTAGAGTTAAAATAATAACAACAAAGTAGCCCCAACTCCCCATTCCTGGGCCCGTGGGAGACATTATTAATCAATCAAGGCAGAGTTTCCCATGGAACCTAGATCCTTCCCTAGAAATTTTCTCAACAACATGTGCCTGACAACTAACTGCTATACATGGATCAGAATTGGCATGTGGGCCGAGCCAAGTAAAGAGGCAACTAAAGAGCACAGCTCATGGTTGGGTGCTGGTGCCGTGGAAGAAAGACCTGGTGATCTGCTTTTGTAAAGATTACAGCCAAGAAAACACTACAGAGCACAGTTCTGCTGTGTAACACAGGGGGTGCCATGCGTCAGAATGGGCTCCACAGCATCAGGTGGTGGTGGTATCACATGGTTAAACGTACAGTGTCTGAGTCAAATCTCAGCTCAGCCCCTTAACCTCTCAGTCCCTCAGTTTCCTTATCTGCAAAATGCAGATAATAATAGAACCTGTCTCATCAGGTTGTTGTAAGGATTAAATCAACTAACACCCCTAAAGAGTCAGAATAGGGACAAATGTTAACTACTGAACAAATGATATTATTGTTTTAAAAATTTATTTATTTTTTATTTTTATTTATTTTGTTGTCAGCAATAAAGAGGAAGACCCTCGACTAGGTAGATTGACACAGTGCTTGTAACAATGGGCTCAAGCATAATAACAATTGTGAGCATGGCGCAGGACCAGGCAGTGTTTCTCTCTATTATACCTAGGGGCACTGTGAGTCGTAACTAATTCAACAGCACCTAACAACAACTAACAACACTTTGTTGTTGTTATTGTATACAATATACACAGCAAAACATACTCCAATTCAGCAGTTTCTGCATGTACAATTCAGTGACATTGATCACATTCTTAGAGTTGTGCAACCATGCTCACCTTCCTTTTCTGAGTTTTTCCTCCCCCATTACTATAAACTCACTGCCACCTAAGCTTCCTATCTAACCTTTCGAGTTGCCTTTGTCACTTAGATCCCATATAGATAGTTCTTAAAAGAGCATAATGCTCAAGGCACACTTTTTTTTTTTTTTTAATACTAATTAAGCTAAACTATTGTTTAGTTTTAAGAAAACTTGAGGGGATATTTTTGGTTTAAGGTTTAAAGATTATCTCAGCACAATAGTTTGAGAGATTCATCCAGCTCTATGGCTCCAGAACGTCTCAAGTCCATGAGAATTTGAAGTTCTATTCTGCTTTTTCCCCCTTTTGATCAACAAATGTTATTTTTTACTTTTCTAGAAAAAAGAGTTAAAGAAGATCATTTAGGATCAACTACATTAAGATTTAGTGGTAATTTATAAGGGTTGAAAATTTATTCATTTACTCAACAAGGATACACTTAGCAACCATTATATGCCAGACCTTGTACAAAATGCTGGGGATTCTGTGGCTAGTAAGATAAGCAAAAATACCAATTTTATATATATATATATATATATATTTATATATATATAAATCTTTAAATCTTGCTCACATTTGGTATTCTTTTAAATGCAGTGCTATACTGACAAGTTATTTGTTTATATTCAGTTATTTTAAATAAATAATTCTACTTAATAGAAAAAGAATAATTGAGAAGGTAAGGATAAGTGGTCAATAAAGTATGGAAAGCTACTCAACCTTATTAATAGACAGGGAAGCACAAATTAAAACAACTAAAGCTACAACAATGATAACAGGTAGGAAAAGGTGGGAGAAATAGATCAATCTAGGTGTTCAACATCCAAATATAAGGGATTCTAGGAAGAGAGAAGAGGCAGTTAAGAGGAGAAGATCTTCAAATAAAATAATATAAAAATATTTCCATACTTGGAAGATGACTAGGAAGAAGGACCTGGTAGTTTACTTCTGAAAAGAATTAGCCAGTGAAAACTTATGAATAGCACTGGAACATTGTCTGACGTAGTGCTGGAAGATGAGCCCCTCAGATTGGAAGACTCTCAAAAGACGACTGGGGAAGAGTTGCCTCATCAAAGTAGAGTCAACCTTAGTGACATGGATGGAGTCAAGCTTTCGGGACCTTCATCTGCTAATGTGGCATGACTCAAAATGAGAAGAAACAGTTGCAAACATCCATTAATAACTGGAATGTGGAATGTACAAAGTATGAATCTAGGAAAATTGGAAATCATCAAAAAATGAAATGGAACACATAAACATCGATATCCTAGGCATTAGTGAGCTGAAATGGACTGGTATTGGCCATTTTGAATCAGAAAATCATATGGTCTACTATGCCGGGAATGACAACTTGAAGAGGAATGGTGTTGCGTTCATCGTCAAAAAGAACATTTCAAGATCTATCCTGAAGTACAACGCTGTCAGTGATAGGATAATATCCATATACCTACAAGGAAGACCAGTTAATACGACTGTTGTTCAAATTTACGCACCAACTACTAAGGCCAAAGTTGAAGAAATTGAAGATTTTTACCAACTTCTGCAGCCTGAAATTGATCAAACATGCAGTCAGGATGCATTGATAATTACTGGTGATTGGAATGCAACAGTTGGAAACAAAGAAGGATTGGTAGTTGGAAAATACGGCCTTGGTGATAGAAATGATGCAGCAGATCGCATGATTGGATTTTGCAAGACCAATGACTTCTTCACTGCAAATACCCTTTTTTTAGGAACATACATGGTGACTATACACATGGGCCTTGCCAGATTGAATACACAGGGATCAAATAGACTATCTACGTGGAGGGAGACCATGGAAAAGCTCAGTATCGTCAGTCAGAACAAGGCCAGGGGCTGACTGTGGAACAGACCATCAGTTGCTCATATGCAAATTCAAATTAAAGCTGAAGAAAGTTAGAACAAGTCCATGAGAGCCAAAGTACAACCTTGGGTGCATCCCACCTGACTTCAGAGACCATCTGAAGAACAGATTTGACAACTTGAACACTAATGACCGAAGACCAGACGAATTGTGGAAGACATCAAGGACATCATACATGAAAGCAAGAGGTCATTAAAAAGACAGGAAAGAAAGAAAAGACCAAAATGAATGTCAGAAGAGACTCTGAAACTTGCTCTTGAACGTTGAGTAGCTAAAGTGGAAGGAAGAAATGATGAAGTAAAAGAGCTGAACAGATTTCAAAGGGTGGCTTGAGAAGACAAAGTATTATAATGACCTTGAAATAGAAAACCAAAAGGGAGGAAGATGCTTGCTATTTCCCAAGCTGAAAGAACTGAAGAAAAAATTTAAACCATCAGTTGCAATACTGAAGGATTCTATGGGGAAAATATTAAACGATGCAGGAGGCTTCAAAAGAAGATGGAAAGAATACACACAGTCACTATACTAAAAAGAACTGGTTGACGATCAACCATTTCAGGTAGTAGCATATGATTAGGAACTGATGGTACTAAAGGAAGAGGTCCAAGCTGCACGGAAGGCACTGGAGAAAAACAAGGCTCTGGGAATTGATGGAATACCAAATGAGATGTTTCAACAAACGGATGCAGCGCTGGAAGTGTTCACCTGTCTACGCCAAGAAATTTGGAAGACCTGGCCAACCGACTGGAAGAGATTTATATTTATGCCTATTCCCAAGAAAGGTGATCCCACCGAATGTAGAAATAATCGAACAATATCATTAATATCGTATGCAAGTAAAATTTTGCTGAAGATCATTCAAAAGCAGCTGCAGCTGTACATCAACGGGGAACTGCCAGAAATTCAAGCTGGATTCAGAAGAGGACGTGGAATGAGGTATATCACTGCTGATGTCAGATGGATCCTGGCTGAAAGCAGAGAATACCAGAAAGATGTTTACCTGTGTTTTATTGACTATGCAAAGACATTCAACTGTGTGGATCATAACAAATTATGGATAACGTTGCAAACAATGGGAATTCCAAAACAATTGTGCTCACGAGGAACCTGTCCATAGATCAAGAGGCAGTCATTCGAATAGAATAAGGGGATACTTCATGGTTTAAAGTCAGGAAAGGTGTGTGTCAGGATTGTATCGTTTCACCATACCTATTCATTCTGTATGCTGAGCAAATAATCTGAGAAGCTGGACTATATGAAGAAGAATGGGCCATCAGGAGTAAAGGAAGACTCATTAACAATCTGTGTTATGCAGATGACAGAACCTTGCTTGCTGAAAATGAAGAGGACTTGAAGCATTTGCTGATAAAGATCAAAGACTACAGCCTTCAGTATGGATTATACCTCAACATAAAGAAAACAAAAATCCTCACAACTGGACCAGTAAGCAATATCATGCTAAATGGAGAAAAGATTGATTTCATTATACTTAGATCCATAATCAACACCTATGGAAGCAGCAGTCAAGAAATGAAAAGACACACTGCACTGGGCAAGTCTGCTGCAAAAGAACCTCTTTAAAGTGTTAAAAAGCAAAGATGTCACCTTGAAGACTAAGGTGCGCCTGACCCAAGCCATGGTGTTTTCAATTGCTTCATATGCATGTGAAAACTGGACAATGAATAAGTAAGATCAAAGAAGAATTGATGCCTTTGAATTGTGATGTTGGAGAAGAATATTGAATATACCATGGACTGCCAGAAAAACAAACAAATCTGTCTTGGAAGAAGTACAGCCAGAACGCTCCTTAGAGGCAAGGATGGCGAGACTAAGTCTCACATCCTTTGGATGTATTATCAGGAGGGACTAGTCCTTGGAGAAGGACATCATGCTTGGTAAAGTCAAGCATCAGAGAAAAAGAGGAAAACCCTCAAGGAGAGTAATTGACACAGTGGCTGCAACAATGGGCTCAAGCATAACAACAATTGTGAGGATGGTGCAGGACCGGGTAGTGTTTTGTTCTGTGGGCGGTGCTTTGTTCTGTTGTACATAGGGTCACTATGAGTTGGAAGTGACTCAGCAGCACCTAACAACAACGTAGTGCTTGAAAAAATGAATGATAAAAGACCCTCTAAATTCCAGGAATAAAGAAAAACAAAACAAAACTTGGGGTGCAGGGAAGGTGAAAAAGTATTCATGTACAAAGAAACAGGAATCAATATGGCCTTGTATTTTTAACTTGTAATTTTATATGCAGCCAATCTATCAGCCAAGCGTGACGGTACAGCAAAGATATTTTCAGATTGTAGTGACTCAAAAATATACTTCTGTTAATAATTTTCAAAAAAGGAAATATCATGACTCCTACAGATATACAATGAGCATGTGTTAAACATATTATTATTTAATTCACATTAATGAGGGAACCAGTAAGATGTTACAACCAGTTTAGAGAAGCCAAAGGAGCTCAAATTTATATGGAATAAAGGAATTTTGAAATGAATTTACAAATAGATATGAAACTGGCTTCATAAGTGGAGAGTAGGGAGAGGGAAGTCACTTGAACCTGCACCAGATAGCGTTTATTTGCATGTCTATAGATAAGAGTTATTTTGCATTGCTATCAGTTTTCTACAATTTATAGCGTTGCTCAAAGGAACAAAAGGCACAGAGCTGCAGGAAGGGTGTGCTCTAAATAATGTGTGGTTTTTCATTGAAGCACAAAATTTTTCCTACACTTCCAAGGAACTTTTATTAGGACACTAGTGGAGAACATGCTTCATCAAAAGGAGGGAGTGGATTAAAAAAAGAGAGAGAGACATGGGAACCCAAACACAGGACAGCCTACACTGGAGGGTGGTGAAGGGAAGTGCCAGGACTAGAGCAGAGCATCTACCCAGAGCCAGCCAGCTCAGCTTGCAGAGGGAAGGAGGACTCCTGAGAGGGCCCTGGGGAAAAAGAAATGGGACTGATGTGCTTGAGCATACGGAAAGTATTATTGAAAAGTTTTTACCTAAAACTTCTAGAGAGCACTAACGATAAGTACTAGAAAATCAGGTGAATGAAAACATGAGGCCATCGTTCAACTTTAGGAATACTGGAAAGTTGCCCAAGAATGGAGGTGATGGAGCTAGGTAACCCTCTACTTGGCTGGGCAGTGAAGAATATTTGCATAGTCACTATAATGTAAAAACAGACTCTTTGTTCCTCCAAAAAGTGTGATGCAGCTGTGTTGGCATGATGGGGGAGGAAGGGGAGTGGTGGGTGTCCCTGCAGGAGACTTACATACCTATCCACCAAAGTACGTGAATACTGTGTAAAAATGATACATTAAGAAACAGCAGACCAAGGCACAACAATTGGTCTTATTTGCCTGGAGCAACGGAGGAAGAAGGAGAGTCAGGACTGGGAGGAGGAACTGGATGGTGCCTGGCTACCGTTACCAAACATTTTGATCAAAGGTTCTGTAGAAGAATCCTGATCAAAAGGGGGTAAATGCAGAACAGAATTTCAAATTCTCATGGACTTCAGACGTCCTGGAGCCAGGGAGGCTGGACGAACCCCTGACACTATTGCTCTGAGATAATCTTCAAACCTTAAACCAAAAATATCCCCTAAAGTCTTCTTAAAAACAAACAATAGATTAGCTGAACTAGTAAAAAATGTCTGCCTTGAGCATTGTCATGGATTGAATTGTGTCCCCAAAAAATGTGTGTAGCAACTTGGCTAGATCATGATTCCCAGTATTGTATGATTGTGTAATCTGATGTGATTTCCTTATGTGTTGTAAACGTTATCACTATGATGAGATTATATGTGATCTCCTTATGTGTTGTAAATTCTATCACTGTGATGAGGTTATACTGATGAGGTTGACAAGATTAGATAGTGTCTTAATGCAATCTTTTTGAGATATAAAAGAGAGAAGTGAGCAGAGACACATGGGAACCTCATACCACCAAGAAAGCAGTGCCGGGAGCAGAGTGCGTCCTTTGGACCTGAGGTTCCTGCGCAGAGAAGCTCCCAGACCAAAGGAACATTAATGACACGGACTTTCCTCCAGAGCCGACAGAGAAAGTGTTCCCCTGGAGCTGACACCCTGAATTTGGACTTGTAGCCTACTGGACTGTGAGAGAATGGACTTCTCTTTGCTAAATCCATCCACTCGTATTTCTGTCAGAGCAGCACTAGATGACTAAGACAAGCATTATGCTTTTTTAAGAACTATATGAGATCAAATCGACGACTCGAAAGATTAGGTAGGAACCTTAGGGGGCAGTGAGTTTATGTTAATGGGGGAGGAACAACGCAGAAAAGGAGGGTGAGAATGGTTGTACAACTTGAAGAAAGTAATCAATGTTGCTGAATAGGACATGGAGAAGCTGTTGAATTGATATGTGTTTGCTGTGTATATTCTCAACAGTAATAACAATAAAATTAATGAAATAAGACAGAAATAGCAGAAGTGTAGTATTCATCAGAATATATGTATACCAGAGAAGATAGCTAGAAGAGCTGCGGATGGCTGCATCTGGGGGCAGGACCCAGTGGGGAGACGGCATGGACCTGTAAATGGAAGACAACTCAACAGAATAAATTCAAGGGTCCAGAATAGACTGGTAATCTGACAACACTAGGCTCTAATCTGTCTTGGAAGAAGTACGACCAGAATGCTCCTTAGAAGCGAGGATGGCGAGACTGCATCTCACATACCTTGGACATGTTATCAGGAGGGATCAGTCCCTGGAGAAGGACAACATGCTTGGTAAAGTAGAGGGTCAGTGAAAAAGAGGAAGACCGTCAATGAGAACAGCGACTGCAACGATGGGCTCAAGCATAACAACGATTGTGAGGATGGCGAAGGACCAAGGCAGTGTTTCGCTCTGTTGTACACAGGGTCGCTGAGTCGGAACAGACTTGACAGCATCTAACACCAGGCTCCAATAGGAGTCCCTTGTGCTGAGCCCCAGTCGGCAAACCGAGCACTAGCTAAAGTTTCTGTTTTTTTGTAAACGCCTGACCTTCCCAGGAGCCGAAACACAAGTCAATCAATTGACTCACCCGGACATGGAAACCTAAGCTGGCCAGTTAGAACTTGCCTACTTGGTTTACAGTAACCTAGTTTAAAATTGTCCCCTTATCCCAAATAAGGACAGAAAATGCCCACCAGCCAATCTGAAATTTGCCCAGTATAAGCTTCCTTGTTATAAAACCCTTTTGTTTTGTAGACTTTTGTCTGACTTGCAGGCCAGGTGCTCCGCAGTTTATGAATTGAAAAATAAAGCTTAGGACTTTGTACACAAAATTAATACTGTGGAAATTTTATTTTTAACAAGACTCAAGTATATACAGGAATTGAGTTTATAAGAAAAGAGGCATTTCAAATCAGTGGTGGGCACTCATTCCTACTGTGCAGTCAACGATGTTGGGACTTGTGGCTGGCCA
This sequence comes from Trichechus manatus latirostris, assembly GCF_000243295.1. Lineage (NCBI taxonomy): Eukaryota > Metazoa > Chordata > Mammalia > Sirenia > Trichechidae > Trichechus > Trichechus manatus. The sequence continues at coordinate 7,995,594 of NW_004444029.1, forward strand.
TCTAGAAACACCATTGTATCTCTTCCTCACGTCTTAACCTAAAATAAGATGCAGATTAAGTGTAAAAATGGAAACCATAAAAACACTAGAAAAACATGAGTATTTTTTTTTTTATCTTATTGTGGGAAGGCCTTTCAAATATGATGTAAAACCCAGAAATCCTAAAAGAAAAGGCTGAAATATTCAACAACAGAAATAAAAAATGCCTACGTAGCTAAAACCAGTCACAGGACAGAGTGTTGGGAAATGTGTTTATAACTCACAACACGGACAACAGACTAATATTCCTAATGCAACGAATCTAAAAACTCCTGCAGACCTGTGTCCTAATAGAAAAACATGGACGAAGATAACATCTAAATTCATTGTTGTTAAGTGTTTTCAAGTGGTTTTCAACTCATAGTGATCCTGTAGGACAGAGTAGAACTGCCCCTTAGGGCTTTCTAGGCTCTAATAGGTTCACTATGAGTCGGAATTAACTCTATGGCAATGGGTTTAATCTTTACAGGAGCAGAATGCCAGATCTTTCTCCTGAAGAGCCTTTGGGTGGTTTCGAACCGCCAATCTTCGATTAGCAGCTGAACACTTAACCATTGTGCCACCAGGGCATAGCAGTGTCCTAGGTACTCTTTCGATGTCCTAGGTACTTTAAAAAAATACTTTAACACATTTAATCCTCACCAGAACAGTAGGTGCTGTTACTGTCCCCATGAAAAATTAGGCACAGACAGGTTAAGTAATCTGCCTAAGGCCACACAGCTGATAAGTAGCAAAGCTGAGGTTCAGACACAGGCACTGTAGCTCCAGAGAACATGATCTTCACCACTACACTAAATTATCTGACTCCAGACTTCTGTAGAAAAGAAAATACACGTGGCTCTTCAACATGTGAAAAGATGCTCAACCCCTGCCATAATACAGACAATGACGAGTTAACGTACAACGAGGTTCGTTCGTTCTTTCTTTTTGCCTGTCAGCTTGGCAAAGTTTGATAGTACTTGGTGTGTTGGTGAAGTTATGGGAAGTCAGGGAGAGCCGATTGGTTTCACTTCTGTGGGGAACAGTTGGGCAACTGTCTATCAAAATGACACAGGCACACACCCTTGACTCCGAAATTCCACTTCTAGGAAGTCATCTGACAGCTAAGCACGTGGACAAAGTGATATATGTAGCAAAAACTTGGAAAGCATTTATAAATTTTGCTTTTTTTGGAATGCTAAAGGAGTCCCTGGTGATGCAAACAGTTGAGCACTTGGCGGCTAACTGAAAGGTTGGAAGTTCGAGTCTACTCAGAGGCACCTTGGAAGAAAGACCTGGCTATCTGCTTCTGAAAAATCAGCCATTAAAAACCTTATGGAGCACAGTTCTCCTCTAACACATATGGGGTCGCCACTTGATGGCTACTGGTTATGAATTTTTTAAAAAAATTTTTTTAATTAAAAAATTTTATTTTTTTGTTATTGAGAATTATGAATTTTTTAAAAAGAAAGGATTTGTGCGTATGTAATAGTATGTTGTCTTGGGGTTCCATTACTAAGGAATAAGATGAAAATGAATATCGGGATAGGTGCCAGCAGGCTCGCTATACACCCCCCAAAAAACCCCATTGCTGTTGAGTCAATTCCAACTCATAGTGACCCTAGAACAGAGTAGAACTGACCCATACGGTTTCCAAGGAGCACCTGGTGGATTCAAACTGCCAACCTTTGGGTTAGCAGCCAAACTCTTAACCACTGTACCACCAGGGTTTCTAGGCTCACTATACTGCTTTTTAATTGCAACCATTTAATTGCATTATGTCCCCTTGGGCTGCATGGACTCTGGGCAGGGGAGGGGTGCCATGACTGGTCAGTCTGCAGTCACTTACTAGGAGAAGCTGGGTGCACAGACAACAGCCGCCCTGACATGTGTCACTGGGATTAGCTGCAGAGCTTCCTTGATGTGAGGTGCACGTGTGTTGGCACCCCTCAGCTTCCACTCCCTGAAGCAGTGTGGTCTCGGGGCTGAGGACAAAGAGTGATTCCTGGGGTTAGGATACAGTCCTGACTTAACCGTGGTGAGAAAAATGAGCTCACACCCTCTGCACAGTTTTCCAGGGGTGGAGTAGATAGAGCGCTGTCACCTCCTTCCCACCCAATGGCCAGTTTCCCCCAGTTTCCTGAGCTGCCTGGGTGACCAGGTCCTGGCCCTTTAACTCTGACTGTCCTTGGTAACTCCACCCAACACAGAGGGTTTCTCCGTCTCCAAGAACACCAGTGAAGCTTTTGTCCAGATGGGCTTGCTTTCCTCTGCACCCCCAAAATGAAGGGAGGGGTCTTCCGCCTTTCTGAAAATAGTAAACCAGCTGCCTTCGACTGGACTCCGACTCATAGCAACCCCGTGTGTATCACAGTAGAACTGTGCTCCCTAGGGTTTTCAATGTCTGATTTTTTGGAGGTAGATCACCAGGCCTTTCTTCCGTGGTGCCTTTGGGTGGACTCGAATTGCCAGCCTTTTGGTGAGCAGCTGAGCGTGTTCTATGACACCCAGTAAGCACTTGGTAAACATGACCTTATTGTATAAGAAGCTATTGTAGAACATATAGCTTATGTACCAAATCGTTGCCGTCAAGTCAATTCTGATTCATAGCAACACAACAGGAAAGAGTAGAACTGCCCCATAGGGTTTCCAAGGCTGTAATCTTTATGGAAGCAGATTGCCAGGTCTTTCTGCTATGGAGCTGTTGGTGAGTTCGAACCGCCAACCTTTCAGTTAGCAGCCAAGCACTTAACCACTGCACTGCCAGGGCTCCTTGCTTATGTACCTGTATAACTTACTGTGTAACAAAATAATACCAAACCAAACCCATTGCAGTGGAGTTGATTCTGACTCACGGCGACCCATGTGTATCACAGTAGAACTGAGCTCCATAGGGTTTTTAGTGGCTGATTTTTTAAAAGTAGATTGCCAGATCTTTCTTCCAAGGTGCCTCTGGGTGGGATGGAACTCACCAACCTATCTAGGGAAGAAAGGGGAGAGCAGGGACTGTAGGGGGATCACTGAAAAGGGGGCTAGTCCCCTCTCCTGCCTTAAGCATTCTAGAGGACTGATTCAGGCTGGGAGTCCCAATGCTCAGAAGGAGCCAGCAGGGAACAGGAGAGAAGGAAGTGGGAAAAGAGAGGGTTAAGTCTGTCGAAGTCTCCACGTGATGAACAAGGACCCCATGTCTGCTAAGAACAGGTCAGGTTGAAAACAGGAAACCCCAGGGTAGTGATAAATGGACACTTCTCACAGATTTTACGTAGGTCTCCGGGGAAAGTACTGGAACTGATCTCGGTCAGCACTTTTTACAGAAACTGGTGGAGCGGAAGTGCACAATGAGCCGCCTAGGTTTGCGGAGGACGCTAATCTCTTCCAGGCGCAGAGATGCTGAGGGATGGGGGTACCTGGGCACTCACCAGAGGGCAGGAGAAAGTGGGGTACCAGAAAGCCAAGCAAAGCACTCCCCGGCTCCTGCAGCCCTGGGTGTTTGTGTGGGTGATGGGGCACCCCTGACCCCAGGGAGCCCCTCAATGTCCCTGCCTTCTGGTGTGCACACAGAAGCTGTTTTCCTGGACACCCGCATCCACAGGATGCTTCAAGACCTGAGCGGGACCTCCTCGTGCAGTGCTCGGGTCTGTAGGCACCCCCTTAGTCCTCTCTTCTTCTAAGTCCCTCCCATCACGCCCATGCGCGGCTGACCTGCCTTGACCTCTAACCTTTGTCCCAGGCTTGGCATCGCTTGGATGGAGTCTGGTGTGATGTTGGCCTGCCCCACCTGGGCCCTCCCCTCCCCTCCCATCATTGCCCCACCTGGGCCCTCCCCTCCCCTCCCATCATTGCCCCACCTGGGCACTGCCCTCCCCCCATCACTGCCCCACCTGGGCACTGCCTCCCCCCCATCACTGCCCCACCTGGCACTGCCTCCCCCTGATCCATCATTGCCCCACATGGCACTGCCTCCCCCCCATCACTGCCCCACCTGGGACTGCCTCCCCCTCCCCCCATCATTGCCCCACCTGGGCACTGCCTCGCCTGGTGTTGCTCAGTAAACCTGGTCCACCGCCTGTCCCTCATCCCTCTGCCCCAGCAAACACTGGCTAGGAGAACAGAGAGGCCCCACCTCAAAGCCCTCCTCTAGAATGACCACAGACCGCTCGCCATTTTGCTTGTTCTCTGACAGCGGCTTCTCCCCTCGCCATCCCTGGTTCTTGCGTGTGTGCTGGGCTCTCCGCCTCAGCCTCAGGGATTTCCTTCAGCGCCACCTGCTCTTAATTTTGGATGTGTTTATTTAGTGTGCTTGATGTCGCCTTGGCACTGCCCCACCCCGCCCCCGCCCTGATGCCGATCCTGTTGTCAGGCACCATCTGAGGACAAAGGGTGTTATTTCCAGGCACCGCGAACCGGACAGTGGTTGAGTTAGAGGGTTCTTCGGATCAGGAAAGGCTGCTGGGGGTAAGAGACTGGCCTCATTCGGCTGTATTTGTCAATAGCTGCATGGTGGGATAATCTGCTGCTTTAGCCCTGAGGAGGGGTTGACTTTCTTTTTTTTATATATATTAGTATTTTATTTTTTGTGAAAATGTACACAACAAAACTCACTGCCATTCTACAGTCTAGACATAACGATCGATGACATTGCTTCCATTTTTCACATTGTGTCCACATTCTTGTCATTTCTGTTCTGGTAGTTTCACTCCCATTGACTCAAACTCCCTGCCCCCCAACCTTCTCGTCTGTGCTTTAAAAGAGCTGCTGTCCCTTTGGTCTTACGTAGGTCATTTTCCAAAGAATGCAACACTCAAGGGTGACAGTCGGTACTTTTTGAGCTGTTACTTAGTTTCAGGGACTCCAAGGGGTAGTCTCAAGTCATGGTTTAAAGGGCAACTCAGGGCCATAGTCTTGGGACTCCTCCAGCCTCCACAGGTCCAGTAAGTCTGGATTCTTTAAGACACTGACATTCTCTTCCACATTTTTCTCAAGGGATCACTTTTCTTAAGTTTAAGTTGCTGGGGGTGAAACCCCAGCGAAGTAATTGATTAAGGCAAGGATCGTTAATGAGTACCAACACATTTAGGGGAAAACTGGAGTCTCTGTGCTGTGCAAACGATTAACATGTTCGCTGCTAATAGAAAGGTTGACAGTTGGAGTCCACACAGATGTGCCTCTGGAGAAAGTCCTGGCACTCTACTTACAAAAAATCAAGCCATTGAAAACCCCATGGAGCACAGTTCTACTCTGACACGCATGAGGTTGCCATGGGTCAGAATTGACTCAAGGGCACTGGTTTGGTTAGGTGAAACTTCTTCGGAAATGGAATATTTGCAGAGTGCCAAATTGTCACCTCAAAGAATGACATCCTAACGACAAGGAAGAAAAGAAACTTTATAAAATAAAAATCTGTGACCCAGTGATCCAACTTAGCATCATTAATACAAAGGACTGTAAGACATTAGATGCTTCCTGATGTTATATGATATGAAATGTTCTTGCCCAAAAGGATTAACCTTAATCCAGTCACCTTAGTTTCTCAACCAGAGTTCTGGGAGAGAAATAAACCCGAATGCCCTAAGCAGCCTTGGTGCATAATGAATTATCTTCTCTCCCATGCATCTAGGATGGCCCTAGTATAAACAGTCATTCAAGTAGTATTTCTGTGTTCTGTGGTTCACACACGGGCCCCAGGTTTCCGTTTTGAGAAAGCCCAGTTTAGAGGAAATAAAGGGATAGAGGGACAAGTGAAATGACACTACAAGAAAACAATCCAGAATGTGGGACCTTCTACAAGACAACTAACCTGATTTCTTAAAAAGTCAATGTTAAAAAAAAAGAAAGAAATGATGCTAAACTATTCTAGATTAAAAGAGACAAAAGAGGCCTAATGATGAAATACAACTTGTGAGCCTTGTTTGGATTCTAGTTCCATAAAAAAAGAGCTATAAAATATATTTCGGGGACAGTTGGGGAAATTTAAATATGGACTGGGTATTAGATGATATTAGGGAATTGCTGTACATTTTCTTAGGTGTGATGATGACGCTGTGATTATTTTTAGGAGATACATACTGGAGTATTCAGTGGTGAAATACGATATCAAAAACTTATTTTCAAACATTTTAGCAAAAAAAAATACACATGTATAGAGAAAACAAAAAATGGCAAAATTAAATATAGTTGGCTTATGCGTGATTACTGTGCTATTTTTTCAACTTTTCTGTGTTTGAACATTTTCATCAAAACAAGTTGCCGGGAGTGAGGGGTGGTGAATCCGAGTCCTTGGATGTACCACAGGTGGTGGTGGTGTTATGTGTCGTTGACCACCAATGTAGGAGACAGTAATTCTAGACCTGGGAAAATCTCTTCATTTTGTGAGGCTCAAAGAGTATCATTCACCGTGGTCTCCACTCAGCTTCAATGAGGTACAGCTCTCAAATAACTAGGCCAAGCTGAAACTCTTATGAGCTTTTCTGGGTTTAAGGTGAGACAAGATGGCGCCTGAAGGCCACTCACCTGGGTGAGGGTGGAAAGTGGAAAGGGAACAGACCATGGAAGCCACTTGGGCCTACCGCTGTCTTATGCTTGGGAACCTTGACCACTGAGATAGATTTTGATTTTTCATAACTGCTCCTTCTTCTATGACATTAATAGAGTGGGGCAGTGGTTAGAGCTCGGCTACTAACCATAAGGTCAGCAGTCTGAATCCACCAGCTGCTCCTTGGAAACCCTATGGGGCAGTCCAACTCTGTCCTGTAGGGTTGCTATGAGTTGGAATCAACTCGATGGCAGTGGGTTTATATCTTATAAGCAGGCTTTGTTGTTGTTAGTTGCCACTGAGTTGGCTCCGACTCAAAGCGAGTGTATGTATGACAGGGCTCCTTTGGATAGTAACAAGCCCTCAACTCAATATTTGCTGAATTGTTTCTGAATGTTTAACATGACTCAGGCCCTGAGGGCTTTACCTACTCTAAATCTGAGGCCCAGCTCCTGAACTAGGGCGACCCTATCAAGATACTGCCCTTTGTAAGGGCTCGTCTAGGTAGACCAGTTGGCATTCTGTTGTGAAAGCATTCATTATGAAAACAATTCCATGAAATGGAACCAAGGAAAAGGGTTTGGCCCATCTATGAGCCACAATGCAGCAGGAGAGAAACGTGGGGGAGGAGAAACTAAGGAACAGAGAAATGTATCTCCACCTACCTGCTAGGCCCCGGCACATAGTTCAGTATCTGGAGGGCTGGAGTACTGTTGCCCCACAACCCCTGGAGCCTTGGAGGAGAGAACATGAGTCTGGGTGTAAGCATGTGGCTCTCGGGGGTTTAGGCCTGTAGTGTTGTGCCTTGAACACCGCAGAAGGGCCTTTGTTCCCAAGCACCAGAAGCGTAGATGCCGGGAGGGTGGAAGCAGCCAGCCCTTTAAACTAGAGGAAGCTGGAGTTGGCAACCACACCATGGAGTCCCATTTGCTGACCCAGATGTAGTTTGCAGGCCACAAAACCTCACACCACAGCAAAGCTGCTTGTGCTGAGACAGCGTTGAGTGTGATGTTGCAATGAATCAGCCCCCAGGGAAGGCTCTGAAGAAATTAGGGGCAGGGCTATAGCCTGAAGACCACAGCCCAACAGACCTTCCTGTTTACCCCATTGGTGAGAGAAAAGAAGAAAGAAAACTTCTGTCCATGGCCACTGCTGTTTTATCAGAGGTGACAAAGCTGCGGATACGTAGCGTCCACACATGGTGGTCAGACAGTTCTGCGTAGAGTGATAATTCATGCCTGACCACATCGGCCAAAGCATTTTTGGATAGTGGCCTTGAAACTATGTGAATCTAATCCTATTTCTCTTTGACTTCCGTGATAAAATTGGGAACAGGTTTACATGAGAAAGCCTACCCCAATAAGACTGGAGTTGAGGAGTCTTTGTGGGCTCTGAGGACATCCCATTAAACATAGCAGATTGAACACGTGCATAAGCTGCAGCTCCCTCCCAAGATCCCTCTAAATGTGAGCAAACAGACTTTTTTCTTCCCGCTTAAAGCATAAATCAGTAACAGAGATACAAGCAGAGAGGGATCAACAAAAATTTATAGCTAGCAACTAGATGAAGTGATAACTGGCCTCACACACCAGAAAGAGGGATCTGGAAGGGGGAAGCCAAGGAGCAAGCCAATGCATGTCTCTGAAACCCCCAAAGGCTCAAGAATCAGAGGCACCCGGTACTTCTGAAGAGTAGGTATGGATCTAGTGAAAACGAGAGCATTGGATTAAAAGTTGGCATAAGAAAGGTCCCTGGGGGGCACAAATGGTTTGCACCCAGCTAGTAACCAAAAGGTTGGTGGTTCGAACCTACCCAGCATCACCACAGAAGAAACAGGCCTGGCGATCTGCTTCTGTAAAGATTACAGCCCAGAAAACCCTGTAACACCTGGGGTCTCCAAAGTCACAAACTAAAAGCAAAATCAACAACACAAATTGGCATAAGAACTAGATCCTGAAATGCCTCCCCCAGCCTATGCAACAAGCCACTGCCCTTTCCCAACCCGAGTAGAAGACTGGTCATTCATCCAATGGGGAAGTGAACCAGAGAATTCTGGACTTGGAGACAGTAGGGTGGGGGGCAGAGTACAAAGACAAGGGAATTAGTGAAAGTCAACATCCAGTCAGTGAGACTCTTCCCAGACAAACTAGAACCCTGGCAGACAAACTTGCAGCCCCTACGAAGGAGTTTGAAGAAGTCCTCTGAGAAAACTGAGCCCCAAGAGAAGAGACACAGAGATACTAAAACAGGGATTCCTCACGGACAGCTGGCCCCTGTCTGATCACCCCATTCTGATGTCCATTGTACATGCATGTGTTTTGATCAGATTATTAGTGTTTCATTCTTAAACATGAACCCCATAGGGTTTCCAAAGGGTGGCTGGTGGATTCAAACTGCCGATCGTTTGGTTAGCAGCTGTATCTCTTAACCATTCGCCACCTAAACATGAATAGACAACCAAAAAATGATAAGACCATTTGCAAAAAGCCTCTAGCATGAGAGAGGCAGAGATCAAAACAAACAAACAGAAAAAAGAACCCAGGCAGAAGAGAGCCAATGAAGGGAGCAGAAGAAAACTTCCAAAACACACAAATATGCTCAGAGAGATAAGAGTAGATTTTTGTCTCCAATTAAAAAAAAAAAAAAAAAGCATAGGATTATGTCAAGTTGGATTCTTCAGAAGCAGACGCTGAGATGCAGTTTGGAGTACAGCTTAAACAAATAAAAATAATTATTTGTACGATTAACAGAAAATTCTAGGAGTATATGGAACATAAGGGATGGCTTGATCAAGGAGCTCAGTTTCTATCATTCAGATCTATCTTTTGCTATGTTGGCCTCATTCTTAGACTCCATCTTGTGGAGGGAAGGGAAGGAAGGAGGATCAGGCTGAGGAAGAAGTGAAGCTGCAAGGAAGACTTGAGGAAGCCATGGCCGACCACATAGGGAGCTCTGGAGCATACGTGGACATCAGAGTCGTCCCACGTTAGGCTAAAATGGCTAGGTCTTTATACCTTAACCTTGATTCGTCCTTGAACCATGCTGGGAAAGCCATGCCCTGGGCAAGGCAGCTCTCTGCAGCTGAGGCTAACTCTGAAGGAGCTGACAGCTGGGTCAACAAATCCTCCCTTGAAGGGGAAACAAGATCGTGCATCTCCATGTCCAAGGATATTATTTTTTATTTTTTTTTAAATAGTGTCATTTTTAATGAGGAATAAAAGATGGAATTAAAATGTTCTTTTTTAAAAGCTCCATCAAAGTGTTACTGAACATAGCGACACTCATTTTCATTTACATATTGTCCAGGGCTGCTTTTGTGCTACAGTGGCGGAGTTAAACTCTGCAATAACCTCTATGGACTTTTTTTTTTTTGCGTTGGTGGTATAGTGGTGAGCATAGCTGCCTTCCAAGGATATTACTTTTAAAAACAAATATTGAAAGAATACAGAAGAGTTCTTAGAAATTTGAGCCGTGACAGAAACTAGAATTTCAAGAGAAGGGTTAGAAGACAACGTTGAGAAGATATCCCAGAAAGCAGGGGAAAAGAGCAGAAAATAGGAGAAAAACAGTAAGAAAATCAAAGAATCAGTTTAGGAGGTTTGACACTTGACCAACTGGAGCTCCATGAGGAGAGAACAGAGAAAATGGACAGAAGATAATGTTCTGAAAAATAATAATTCAAGAAAAAAATCTTGGTCAACAATTACCCTACAGCAAAGAAGGGAAGGGAAGGGGGCAGAGAAAGTAGATTACTGGAAACAGAACAACCAGAATAGAATTAATGAATGTTGACACATTGTGGAAATTGTAACCCATATTACTGAGTAATTTGTGTAGAAATTGTTAAATGGGATCCTAATCTGCTGTGTAAATTCACCAAAAACACAACAAAATATTACTTTAAATTTTTTTGTAAATTTAAAATAGAAGACCATGTATTTTCAGATTAAAAGGTTCTACCCAATTATACAATGAATGAAAAAATTCTACACCAAGGCACAAAATCATGAAATTTCAGAACAACCATAAATAAAGAGAAGATCCAGAAAGCTTCCAGAAGAAAAAAAGAGTAGGTCATATAGAAGCGTCAGGAACCAGAATGGCTTTGGGCTTCTCAACAACACTGGATGCGGGAAGATGATGAACAACGAGTGATTTCAGAATTCTTAAAGAACATGATTTTCAATCTAGAATTCTATACCCAGGCAAACTAACGCCCAAGTGTGAGGACAGAATAAAGACATTTTCTGAAATGCAAGGGTTCAAAATTTTTATCTCCTAAGCAGCTGTTCTGAGGAAACTATTGGATGATATATTCCACCAAAATGGAGGAATAAGTAAAATGAAGAAGAAGTCATGGAATTCAGGAACAAGGGGGAGAAAACAGAGTTTGGAGCAGGATGATAGAGAACTCCAAGAGGATGCCTCCATAGGGGGAAAAAAAAAGAAACCAATAGATGATCTGCTATGTCTGAATGTAATGAGAGGAGATTAACATTTCTAGTAGAGAGTCTGGGGAAGAATTAGCAACAAGTACATAGGCAATAAGGAGACCTGGTGGCTCAATGGCTAAACACTCGGCTGCTGACTGAACGATTGATGGCTCAAACCCACCAATGGCTCCTCGGGAGAAAGACCTGGCGATCTGCTCCCTTTAAGATTAAAGCCAAGAAAACCCTATGGGGCAGTTCTACTCTGTCACATGGGGTCACTATGACTCAGAATCAACAACACAGACAATCGAACAAATAGAAAATGAGGCAATATTTATCTCCAGAGAAAACATCAAAAAATTTGTACCAGATAGAAAAACGAATCATCATACTATACTACATGGCTCAGCTGTGAACAATGATTACAATGTCATAATAAATGCTGGCTACTGATTAAACCAAAAATTGTAATGTAAACCAATTAGTAGGATAGGGAAAGAGAAAGGATATGAAAGAAGGAAAGAGCTGAATCCTTATTTCCAAAGAAGGAAGATAACAGATAAGAACTAAAATGGAAAATTCTAGAAGAAACTGATAAAAGTTAAAAAGTGGTTGCCCCAGGAAATCAAGGCTGATGATGGCAGGGAAGGGGCTGCTCATTTTAAGATAGGAAAACTGTTTTAGTTTTTAAACAATACGTATGTCTTGCATTGATAAAAGCAATAAGCAAAACCTGTCACCGTTATAGTCGATTCCGACTCATAGCAGCCCTGCAGAATAGAGTAGAACTGCCTATAGGCAGTGGTATCAGTAGGGTTGGTGTCACCCAGTGCGGTAACTCATGGTGTCACCCCGCCTCCATGGACCTCCTCCTATACTAGACCATACGGAAACCTTAGGAATGTTTTTTGTACTAATGTCACTCATTCATCATAATTCCTATCTATCACTCCATCTTCTCCTTTAATTACTACTTCATTCTCAAAAAAGTTTTTGATACAGATTCACAAATACTAATTACCAAAATATTGTAGCTAATCCACCAGAAAATTTGACAAAATCAGTGACCGTGAAAACATCAGCAGGACTGAAAACAACAGACAGCAAGCGCTTGTAGCAGGTGCAGACGAAACCACGTGATTCCAAGTCATTGTAATTGGGTAATGATGACAGCTCTGACTGGAGCACGTGGCTGTTGTTGTTAGATGCTGTGGAGTCCGTTCCCACTCAGAGCGGCCCCATGGACAACAGAACAAAACACTGCCCAGTCCTGCGCCATCCTCTCAATGGTTGCTATGTTTGAGCCCGTTGTTGCAGCCACTGTGTCCATCCATCTCCTTGAGGGTCTTCCTCTTTTTTGCTGGCCGTCTACTTTACCAAGCATGATATCCTTCTCCAGGGACTGGTCCCTCCTGATAACTTGTCCAAATTACGTGAGACAAAGTCTGAACATCCTCTCTTCTAAGAAGCATTCTGGCTGTACTTCTTCCAAGACAGATTTGTTTGTTCTTCTGGCAGGCCATGGTATATTCAATATTCTTTGCCAACACTGTGATTCAAATGCATCAATTCTTCGGTCTTCCTTATTCATTGTCCAGCTTTCACATGCATATGAGGTTACTGAAAATATCATGGCTTGGGCCAGGTGCACCTTAGTCCTCCAAGTGACATCTTTGCGTTTTAACCCTTGAAAGACCTCTTTTGCAGCAGATTTGCCCAATGCAATACGTCATTTGATTTCCTGACTGCTGCTTCCATGAGCTCTGATTGTGGATCCAAGTAAAATGAAATCCTTGACAACTTCGATACTTTCTCTGTTTATCATGATGTTGCTTATTGGTCCAGTTGTGAAGATTTTTGTTTTCTTTATGTTGAGGTGTAATCCATACTGAAGGCTGCCGTCTTTGATCTTCATCAGTAAGTACTTTAAGTCTTCTTCACTTTCAGCAAGCAAGATTGTGTTATCTACATATCGAAGGTTGTTAACGAGTCTTCTTCCAATCCTGATGCCCTGTTCTTCTTCATATAGTCCAGCTTTTTGGATTATTTGCTCAGCATACAGATTGACTAAGTATGGTGAA